>NW_005370286.1:3015336-3123555 GCF_000412655.1 Myotis brandtii | reverse complement strand
CCCCGCCACCACCACCACCTGCTGCTGGAATGAAAATGGGGATATGTTAACACGGTGCTTTTCCCACACCAGCCTGATCTATGGGTAATGGCTGATGAGTCAGGAGCCTTGCTTGATGTCTTAGCTCTGCCAGAAAGTCAGGATACAGCTCCTGGTGGCCACTACGCTTCCTGAGGCAAGGAATTTAGATTTAGACAAAACAGCTAGTGCAGGATTGGGAGGAATATTCTGAGATAATGTATGTTTCCTAGCATAGTATGGCACATAATTCTAAATCTCCCTTTGCTTCCCCTATTTCTCAATTACGAGAGACTTTTTTATACTACCTTTATTGTTTTTTAAAAATATACATTTTATTGATTTTTTACAGAGAGGAAGGGAGAGGGATAGAGAGTTAGAAACATCAATCAGCTGAGTCCTGCCCACCCACTACTGGGGATGTGCCCGCAACCAAGGTACATGCCCTTGACTGGTATCCAACCTGAGACCCTTCAGTCCACAGGTCGATGCTGAGCCAAACCGGTTAGGGCTACCTTTATTGTTTTTATTTCCATTCATGTCTTATTTTCCCAAGGAAATTCTAAGTCCTTTGGGTTGCCTTGTGTACCCGGGATCATCACTTCACAGAGCTAGCCAGCAGTAGGCACTCAGTTTGTGGAAGGACAATGCTTTTTCTTTCTTTGACTAATTTTGCGAGTAAAACAATGTGATAGATGTACATACAACTTTCCAATTTAAAATGGCCATAAAAATCTCAGGTATTGTGCTCATTATCTTCAGGCACCATTTAAAAGTTTTTCATTTAAGGAAGACATTTATGTTCTCCATGGTTTTTTTTTTTTTTTAGCATCATCATGTCTACAGATTACTAGCTGCAGTACTTAAAGCTCTAAAAGCCAAGGGTCTTTTCATTAAATATTTTTTGAATGAAGGTATGTGAGGGTCCAGTGTACTATGTGTGACAGAAAAGCAACCAGATAGTTTAAAAACCTTGGGGGGATAAGAGGGGGTCATATTTACATTATTTAAATCTTAAAGTCAAGTCCTAGTCCTTGACTTTAAAGGAAAACAACACAGACCTCAAGGACCACCCAGATTCCAGCATATTCTTTCAGGAACCCACTGGTGTTTATAAATTTCCTTTCGCTATTGGAATTTTTAGTGCTGTTTACACACAGTGGCTGGTGTGAGTCCTGCATGAAGTAGGCACTTCAAAAAGGGACAATTGATTAATTTTTACTACCAAGATCTTCCGGAAACCAAACTTGAATAACCCTGAGCTAGACACCATCAAGAATGGAAAGACCTGCTTTTAGGCCATTCTAATAAAAGTTTACCATAAAAATGTACGAAGAGAGGCAGAATTTTCCATCATCAAGAGACAGTATCTGAAAAGGCCATGTATGGCAAACAGAACAAAATCATCGTATCGTGAGTATAGCATCTGGATCCCAGAGTGGGCAGTTGTCAATTTTAATGAAAAATCTTCTTTAGGAATTTTTAATTTTTAGGGCGTGCATTGGAATAGTCAAGTGGTGGAATTTCAACCAGGATCCCCAGAGAGAAATCTTTTGATACTTGAAACCTACAAAAACACAATAAGCATCATGAAAACAAATTTAGTTAAGTGGGGAATTTTTATCAATTGCATTTTACAAGTCTTCATGTCTCTATGAAAGGTTGTAATTAAATAAACAATCGGCAATTAGTTATAATAGGGGATGTGTGCTTCTAAAGAGCTCACATTGTTTGGTAAGCTTGATTAATGATTATAAACCTGTTTACAAGTATCATTTCACTCATCTCTGAAATGTAGCCATCTCTGGGGTGGAAGTTGGCAGCGCTGGTTCACAGCAACACCATAACATGCTGCAACACAATTTAGGGAATCCTCTAAAGGCAAGAGCTGACCAACTGGAATTATGTCTCTTCCTGTAACACCTACATTTCTTCTCAGTTTTCCTAAAACCTGGCCAGAGCCAAAATTGTTTAGTGTTACTCTCTGGCAAGATCAGGAGTTATGAATTAATGTTTGCAAGCCAGAAAAAGAAAATAGTATATTTTGGCCCTAGGGAAGCAAATCAACAACAGCAAAAGAGCTAAATACAATTCAGGATTGTATTGTAAAAGGGAAGTGATTTCCTATAAGAAAGTGGTTTGTTGTTTTTTTTTAATTATTTGTATTAAGAGAGTAAAAACAGGTCAGTTGAGTCCAATATATCCTTGGCTCAGAGTGAAAATCATGGCAGCTACATAAGATCTGGAATCAAACATTTGGTGACTAATCAGTGTTTTCTAACTCCCATGTCCCACTCTAATTTTAAGCATGTTATCGCTATTTTAAACATCTACACTAATAAAAGAGAAACATGCTAATTGGTGTCACTCCACTATGCTCACCAGCCAATCAGGATAAGTATGCAAATTAACCCAACAAAGATGGTGGTTAATTTGCATATGTAGGCACGGAGCAAAGACTGAAGATGACTGAAGACTAAAGATGACTTAAGACTGAAGATGACTAAAGACTGAAGAGGCTTGGCTTCTCCACTGAGGCTGGAGCGAAGGCCTGGGTCCCGGGTGCCGGAGCAAAATCGGTGCCAGCAGCCAGGGGAAGGAAGGCCGATTGCACAAATCTCTTCTTGCAACAGGCCTCTAGTTATTAAATAATAGCTAACATTTGCTGATTGCTCACCTCATGCTAATTTCTTTAATATCGTAATTTCATGTAATTTGAAAGAGAGGAAGCTGCAGCCAACACAAACATTACCATTGTATTTTTCCTGCCCCCTCACAAAGAATGAAGGAAGGCTGTGAGGCGGACTCTCCTCCTCCCGGATTGCTCCCATCCGGATGAGGTAGGAAACCTCCAAGCCAAATCCTTCTATCTGTTGAACAACTCTTGTACTTCAGTTGGCTTTAAGCATGATCATCGCATCCTTGACACAATCCCAGGGCCTTACACTGCTTGAGTGAAAGCATGGAGACATGCAAATGACAATGGATCTAGTTTGCAACTCATGGTATACTCACAGCAGCAACAACCTGAACGGTGGGGCTCAACATCCGTAAACTACACACTGAAGGAATGACATGTATTTCAATGTATACATTGCAAAGAAATGCCACCTTTGACATCACTGGATTCTCCGTAGGCTGTCACTTGTGGAAAACGTTCAGCTTCCGTTCAGGATACCAAGGCTCCCACACCACCTCAAGCTACTAAGGACACTTATGAGACATTTGCTGTAGAGTATAGCACAATAGATGAAAAAGCATTGCGTAAGTTTTACACATGTGAAATTTCATCATGGTTTTTAAGCTTGTATCTATTAAATGTGTACCTCTTAGCATTCACACTTTTCCCTCTAGTCTCAATGGTTGCTTGAAACGGTGAGCTAAGCGGATTGAAGAGCAAGAAAATTCTAGTTTACCACCATTCAAACTTTGTCAGATGCAACTAAACTTGATAAGATAATGAACACGTAAAGGAGAAATAGGAACTTGATAGCTAAGTAGATAAACACGTGATGGGTCGAAACTGACTGACTATGCAGAACAGACAATATACTGTATGAAGCAAGAGATGATTTTTCGGAGGGGGGAGGCAGGAGGAGGTTGAAAAGGGTAAAGGAGGTCAAATATTTGGTGATGGAAAGAAACTTGACTTTGGGTGGGGAGCACACAATGGGATATACAGATATCTTGTTTCCCAGGAGGCACCTTAAAAGTGAGCAAGATCCTACAGCTCCCGGTGCCATGCGCCATGCTGGTTTGGAGCAGCAACAGAAGCAGCCGACTAGCAGGTCAGGGGACTCTAGGCAGAGGCGGTCTGAGGCAACTCCCTGAGCCTCCTGTCATCAGAGGGGCACCAGAAAAACCTCTGAGAATTTCACCTTCCCCCGAAAGGTGTGCAAATGACTAAGAAGCCGCTGGATAGACCAAAGAGATCTGCTATGTCAGGACTGCGAAGATTTGTTTTGCATGCATGCATCAAGGATCAGGGACCAACCAGGCCGTGGTTCACATTTCAGGGTCAAGCTTCCTTTAGCAACAAAATGCATTCTACTTCTCAGCTGAAATGAAATAAAGGGTTCAAAATTCACTAACTGTAAGCTCTGTTGTGTGACAGAAGCACATATTCCTCCAAGTATTTCTTTCTACATCCTATTCATGTCTGTGGATGTTTTTCTTTCAGTGGTTAGACTAATAATGACTGCAAATTATAATTGCTAATATTCTCTAGAGGAGAAGGCTTTTAAATCACCTTCCAGCATTAATACCTATTAAAAAAAAAAACAAGACACTAAGTTGCATTTGGAATTTCCTGGATTCTTCTGTTTGTCATGCAAATATTCAGCTCTGCTCTTTTTATGATAATATGAAATAAAGTAGTTTCTCATAGTAACATTGTAAATCATTTGCTTTCTATTACATGCAGCTGGTCTTGTTACTGTAATGATTTTCTGTGAGTGCATATTGCAGAACACATAAGATGCAATGCGATAGTCCTTTATTCAGAATTTATATGCAATTCTTGTTTGCCCAGAAATAATGAGACAATTTGGAGATACACTTATTTATTGTAATGCATTTCTTTTTAATAGGTATCTACATTTGGGGGGATCTAAATTTCTAAAAATGATATGCCATCTCTTTTGGTTATATGGACTCGAGTTTTCATTGCACTGAAAATTCAGAATCAAAATCAGAAACAGCTGAGGTAGTTACTCGGGTGCCTTCCTCCAGCCTTATTCAAAAGACTATAGGATGAACGGTAAGAATTAAGTAAACCACAAATTATTTTGGAGTGTCTGGTTTATATTATAGATAAATTTTTCACTGCTGGTTGTTTTTTCAAAAATATTGCCTGTATTTTTTGATATTCATTCCTATGATCTAATGTAAACGATGTCCTACCAGTTTAATGTATTATTTATTCATAATTACTTTTTTTATTACACTCATATGCTATAAATATTTCTCACTCTGCTCTTTTGGATCTCCTCCAGAGAGCAATAGTCTCCAAAACATGTCTGGAAAATGTTATTGCGAGAACTATCCCCTCTTCGCCTTGGCACATAACTGATTTCGCACCTTGGATGGACCCTAACCAGATCAGCAATGAAGCATCTATTGGTAAGACACCAGCTTAAAGATTATTTATTAAGAAGCAACAACAAAATGTCAAGACGGAGTGTCACTCTGGTGTCAAATTTTTCTCCCTTACCGGTCTGGACAAGAATTTTAAAATTCTTGATGTTAAATTTGCATGAGTTTGTAGTTTGATGACATCAAAGTAGGTTCGTTTTTGGTTTCGAAGTATAAATGTTTGTAAACCTTTTTTTATACATACTTCAAAATGGTAAATTTATACAATATTTACTATTTCATTTTTATTTGCAAAGGGAGCATCACCAACATGATGCATTGCATATAATAGGGAAAAAAGGAGATTACTAGTCTATGGGCCACATATTTTATTTTATTTATTTTTTAAATATAGTTTTATTGATTTTAGAGAGAGGGAGAGAAACGTCAATAAGGAGAGAGAATCCTTGTTTGGCTGCCTCCTGCTCACCCCCCACTGAGGATTGAGCCTGCAACCTGGGCATGTGCCCTCACCTGGAATTGAACCCTGATCTCCTGGTTCATGGGTCTATATTTGATTTCAGAGAAGAAGGGAGGAGAGAGAGATAGAAACATCAATGATGAGAGAGAATCATTGATTGGCTGCCTCCTGCACGCCCCATACTGGTGATCGAGCTGGCAACCTGGGAATATGCCCTGACCAGGAATCGAACCGTGCCTTCTGGCTCATAGGTTAATGCTCAACCACTGAGCCACACCAATGGGCAGGCCACATATTTTAGAAGTATGTTTAATTCTCACTACCATGTTCTGTTCTGTTCTCATTTTTCTCAGTGGTCCCTGTGGCTCTGTATGAAGGAGCATAAAGTTTTTAAAAGGAGGCAGAACAGGGCAACTCTGCACCAAGGAAGGTTTTGGAGGCAAGAACTGATGGAGAGAGTTATCCTCTATGAGTTGGACCTCAGTGGAGGCCGGCATGATGCCGACTATGCCAAGAGAAAGCCATGAGCACCCTCCACACTGGGGACACCCTATCGGTGGACACAGGGACATGTGAAACCTGCCAGAGCAACAAAGTGGGAAAGAACCTCTCCACACCCCTGACTAGTAACAACCATGTTACGTCTTAAAGGAAGTGGGGACAGTTCCTACCACACGGCCCCTCCCACCCCTGCCTCACCTCCATGTAAAGAGAAGGCCAACCTACCTCCCAATCCCAAGTCCCTTGGGCCCTATGTCTGGGGTGAAGTAAGGCTGGGTGGGGCTCTGAAGATGTGAACTGAACTGTAAGCCAGTCCAGGGAGGTTTGTGTTTTAACTCCAGGGTGACCAGAATGTTAGGAAACATGCTGAAGCTATTCTAACAGGATATGCCAACTATTAGTGTCTTCAAAAACCACCAGAAGAACCTTTTGGTTCTTAGACCTACTGCGTGCGATAAGGGAGACCACCACCTTGACAGTCTCAGTTGGGAAACGGTGTTAGGGCCTGGGCTGCTGACGTTGAGGGGGTGATGCAAGGCAAGAGTGGGGGTCTTTTGGGTGGCACTTTGAGCAGTTTGTGACATAACAGCTTTACGTAAGTGCAAAAGCAAGGCGAGGGTCTTGGTGTGAATCTTGCTGAGCAAGTTGCTGGTCTTGATCAGTAAGCTCCTTAGTCTTATCTTCCAGAACAATTGTTTTCTAGATCAAACAGCCAAGTTCTTTTGCATGATCTCAGTGTTGTCTAACACAGGGACCAGGAAATCGTTTTTGGTCTCAGTACTGTTTATCTTGGGGACAAGACATTATAAGGGCGCTGTTCTCAAATTAGAAAGGCCGATTGTCCCACAACAGTGTTACAAGCACTGTTTGTCCACAACTGGACAAAACTAAAACCATTTATGTTTACATCCCACTTCATTGAGATTTTGAAATAAATAAAGTACACTATATTATTATCCTCATTTGAAACTGGAAGCCCAAAGAGGTTAAAAACTTGTCCAAGATCACAAATCTAATCATCGGAGGAGTCAAGATTCAGACCTAGCTCTGTGTAAGGACCACCTGGCTAAGATATTGGCCGCCTCACTGGTTAGCTGGAGTGGTGCTGTCTGACTTTGGAATCTTGCTATTTCCCACTGTACCACACTATTTCCAGGGAAGGTAGAGCTTAGCCATTTTTCTTAGCTGAGTTTCAGTCTATTTTTTTCCTTTAGTGATTAAAACAAGACCATGTCCTTGGCATGACACATGTTGGTATTTAATTACATGCTTCTTGCACAGCTCTTTATTTATGTCTTTTCACGTTGATAACATTGAAATAAGCCAAATCTGCTTCTTGCATTTCTTTTGTATCTTCCAGCACTTAGGAGGACCCCAATACTACACTGAACTGAGTTTAAATCTTTGCCATTCCTCGGATCATATCTCCACTGCAGAGTTTTAGCTACTATTTAAGACACAACTGTGTCTTACAAAGACACAACTCTGCCAATTATTCGTTGTGACAATGCGCAAACATTTCCCCAAATTTTCCAGCGAGCGTATCACCCCTGCATACAGATTTTTCACTGGAAAGCTTTTCTCTGATATTCAAAATCTTAAAAATATATAGATAATTGCATCTCAATTGTATCAGAAGTAAAGATAAAGCTACAAAACTACAGAAACATTTGTCAAGCAAAGACCAACTGGCATTTCAGCTGCAAAACATAGGGTGGATTTTGTTCTCCTATATCAACCAGGGGTGGTTGCTCCAGGCCCCTGCCCTGTGGGATTAAGACAACAACTGGGGGGAGGGGGGTCGGAAGGGGAGGGAGGTGGTTCCCCCTATATACTAAAGTCAAACAAACAAAAACTAAACCAAATCCCATCTCTTTTATCACAGAGAGTGGAGTGGGGTGGGAAAGGACGGGCAGGGCAGGGGACGGGGCAGCACTTGTTTTTCTTAGAACATTCTTCGAAAAGATAGCCTTGCAATACTTATTACCTGCCCCTGCTCACCTCCACAGATTTCACGCTGACCTTCTATTCTTCAAGGTTGCCACAAATATTTATTTTGTAACTTGATTTTTCACCTGGATCCAAATGTTGGCGATAGGGGACCTTATGTAACGTTATTTCTTGAAGGCCCCACCTTCACGTAGGGACAGCCAGTGCTACAACCATTTTGACGAAGAGTACTCGCTCTCCATAGATGTTGAATCGTTGGAACATGGAGGAAACAAACTGGAAGTGGCCAGTGGTCACGGAGCGCTTTTGCTTTTAGGGGTTTATTTGGAAGCTTAGAGAAACAGATCCTACTGTCAGCATTTGATGGTGACCATGGACTGCCTGAGGAGGCAGGGAGATAGTTCAAGGTGGTATTGAGGAATGGGTGGGTGCATCTGCTCAGTTAAACACTTCAGCACAAATGGGGGTGGGGTGCACTTGAGACCCCGTTCTTTTCCCAGTGGAAATCAATTAGCAGAATGAAAGGGAGAACTAGGTGATTATTTTAGATATAAACGCTTTCATTTGCAATCACCTAGGTAATATATGCATTCCCTTTGCCTGGGTTGTTGAAATTGAAGCACTTCTTCGAATTACTTAGCAAACAGCTTTAGTTATCCATTTTACTAAGTGAATGGACTCAATGTCAGATATCCTGGGAATTCAGAAAGTGTCTAGTCGTACATGAGGATGATTTTCAACCTTGACATAGTAGCAGGGACAGGGACGGCTCTTTTTCTGAAAGGTGAAGCAAGGATACCACCCCCCAACCCCCGCTGCTGAGAGGAAATGACTTCAGCCTTCCCTCTGGCTCCCTCTGATTTCTTCTCTCTTCTTTGGTCTTTATTCGCCTACACTGACCCTCTACATCCGCTACAAACTCGTTGTTTTACTGTTTGGAGTTCAGGATGCTTTGAGTTGTCTAGACAAAACATTTCATTGTGTGATAAGGAAATTTCCACTTTTATGCAAGGACATGTTCAAGTGGCTGCCTACAGGTGTTCTTATCGTTTCTTCCTTGTCTATTACCTCCTTTGGAACTTCTCTTTCCAAATTTTATCCTTAAAAATATAAACCAGCCCTACCTGGTTTGGCTCAGTGAATAGAGTGTTGGCCTTCGGACTGAAGGGTCCCGGGTTCTATTCCAGTCAAGGGCACATGCCCGGTTTGCAGGCTCGATCCCCAGTAAGGGGCGTGCAGGAGGTAGCTGATCAATGATTCTCATCATTGATGTTTCTCTCCCTCTCCCTTCCACTCTGAAATCTATAAAAATATAATTAAAAATTTAGATATACACACACATATATATAAACCAAAGTTACTTGTTCTAGCTGAGCTTTGAGTAAGGGCTTTTCATTGCAGCACCCTGCAGGTCACCTGAATGTCACAACCCCTTTTCAGGTGAGATGCCTGGGGTCATCTGAATACAGAAGCTCTGCAGAAAAATCTTTCTCTATTTTTTTCAGAAGCATTTGATGACTCAGAAGGAAGGAATACCTACCTGGATTCTGAAGAATGTCACCTACTCCTCAGCTTTTATCTCTGTTTGGTTTTCAGGGAGTTGGCCTCCAGCAAGATAACAATTCTTGCCCTTGTCTCATGACTCAAGCTTCTGGTACTGGGTCCTTGTATTCGGCCTTCTCAGTGCCCGCTCTTTCCTTCCGTCTTCTTGTTTTGACCTTGGTTTACCAGCCCCATGAACTGGGGCAGCACAAACCTATAGGGGAGACCAGCTGTACCCCTCAGGCCCTGGGCTGCCTGCTCCTGACACCACCTCCGCCAGCCCAGGCCCAGTTAACAGAGAACACACACTTTCACCTGGTTAGCTTCTTCCCTCAGGGACCCAGAGTTCAGTTCAAGTAGGTTAAAGCATTACATTTGTCAATTTGTAAAGGATCAAGTTGTGAAAAGAAGGGCAATCCTGTTCTTGGAGACTTTATTAGCCAGTAAATGCAATATGATACATTTATAGGAGCGAAGACCCAGATTTTCTGAGCTTCACAGAGCCAGAGAGATGTGTTTATTTCATAGAGTTTATGGAATGGCTGTAGCATAGGTACGTTTTTACAAGGCAGTCCAGTGACTTGAGTTATTCATAAAGTAAAAATGGGCAACAAGTACCTACAGGTCTAAGTATAATTTATATACATATTTACCTAATTAAATGCAAACAACCAAAGCCATCTGCTTTTAATTTTTGGTTTAATTTTTCAACTCTTTCATTGTTTTTTTTTTTATGTGAAAAGAAGGTGAATTAACTTTCTAAAAAATAAAAATGTGTTTTTTTTATTATATCACAAGCTAGTATCACAGTAGATTGCACCTATGGTGGCAAACACTCGTATCAATAAAAGCGACATGAGGTCACATTCAAGAGTCCTTCACCGGAACAAAATAAATCAGAATTATATGGCAAACCCTTTACAGCTTGTTATCATTTTGCTAAGAAAACAGAGCTACTGAACCTTTTATATGCAGAAGCTGAATATAGGCAAGAAAGGGTTTTCAGGTGAAGCCAAATTCTGGAGCTGTACTTTGACACAGGTCCTCTATTAATCTTGTTATTGTTGTTATTGCATTCTTGTTCTTCCTCCATTCCATTCGTGCTATTTTATGGCCTTTTAAAAAGAGACCTTCTGAGGGGGGAAAGTATACATTTTAAGACTGGTGTGAAGGGCAGTACCAACTATGTAGGAAAGGCAGAGTATAAATAGCAGGGATAGAAAATTGTTGGATGGGTAAGCAGATAGATGGATGAATGGATGGATGGATGGATGGATGGATGGATAGATAGATAGATAGATAGATAGATAGATAGATAGATATTACAACTTTCCTTTTAATTTTGAATCTCTCCTTTACATTTATCATGTGCCAGAAAATTAGGTAAGTCAGCAAAATGTTTTCAAGGAAGGACAGAAATTTCGGGATTTGGTTTTAAAAATATTTCGTTGTGTGTTTTTTTTGACCGGCCGTGGTGGCTCAGGAGTTGAGCTTCCAATTATTGAAATTTTTTGTTCTATTTAGAATGGCAAAGAAGAATGTGGTGCCACTTTATTTGTTTCTATTCTTGTGCATTTTCCATGCACATGAGCCAAACAAGTCAAGTTACACAAAACAAAGCATGACAATCTCTCTGACCACCTTCCCACTCCGACGTGGCCCTCAGAGGGGTGGGAGGTGAAGCGCTGGTTGTGCATTCTTCAGTTTCCTGTCTACGTGTTCCACACATATCTGTACACATCTACATATATCTGTTGTTTGCATACATAAGATCTCTATATATTCTTCTTCTTTTTTTTTTCACCCAATATATCATGGAGCTCATTTTAGGCAAGTACACATAAGACAATTTCTTTTTAATGGCTACACAGAATTTTATAGCATGAATCTATGATAATTCAGGTCTCTGTTATAGTACATTTTTTATTTCCATTGTTTTCCTATTATAAAATTCTACAATGAATATCTTTTTGTATTACTTTTTAAAAAGGGGGGAGTATTTTTTTAGGATAGTTTCCCAGAAATGGAATTGCTGGCTCAAATAGTAATCCTTTTAAAATTTTTATAGGTTTTGCTAAATTGTCTTCCAAAAGCTTATCTTTTCACTGCATTATGAGTGCCCATTTTCTCACATTCTTGAAAGCCCTTGGGATTACAAATCATTTTTTTTGTTTCATCTTTCTAATTGTGTGAGTGAACGTTTATATTTTATTATTGAGTTGATCATGTATTTACTTAATTATAAGGCTAATTGAACATTTATCTCTTTGTGAATTGCCTATGCATATTTTGGCCATTTTTTAATTTTTTTACTTTTGATTTGTTGAAGTTTTTTATTAGCTTTGGATATTAATTCTCTGTCTGTTAAATGTATTGCAAATATTTTCTCCCAGTCTGTTCCTTTTTTAAAAGCCTTATTTATTTCTTAATCCTGTTTGAGCATATAAAATTATTGGTAACACTTAAACATTTCAAGAAATTTGGTAGCTAACATATTTCTTCAGTACCACATTAATTATTAAGTAAATTTTAAATGTAAACTTGAATCTTATTATATTCTGAACGTTTGCTTAAAGTGCCTTTGAATTTTTTTCTCTTTAACTGTTCTTCTTTCTATTAAAACACTGTCCACATTATTACTGTCACCTTTTGTCTATTCTTGACATGTAAAAAGATACATGAAATATGAAAAGGTTATTTTAGCACCTGTGCACACAGACCCTAAGGTGACCCCCACTGAACTCTGCTTTCTGATATTCATATCCTTGTCTAAGGTAAAGACATCCAGTATGCACGTCTCTTGCCTGAGAATCTGATAGTACAAAGCTGAAGAAGTCAAACTACTCATGACTGTTTGGAAAAGAGAACCAATGTCCAGGTGAGAAATAGGATGATTAGGAAGGCATTGCGCACTTGTAGAAACAGAATTATAGATAATGTATCTAAAACACAAAGTCTATCATATAAGGTCATCAATAAAAGGTAGGTATTATTGTCATCATTTCATTTATTTTATCTCCGTTAACCCACAAGAAAACATTGAAGTCTTCATTATTATCCCTGTTTTTATAGAGATGGAAACAAGGTAAGAAAAAATTAACACTCTCCATTAATCACAGAGATTGAACTGTAGTCTTCTGATTCTAATTTTAAGTCCTTTTCCCTGTGACATAGCAGTCTCCTAGACTTAGAGGTCTCACCTCTTTATTCCTTTATCATTACAGTTATAAGTATAGCTATAATTTCTTTATTAAATTTCCCTCAATCTTAGACAATGTTTATTCTTTTCTATGCTATTATTTAGTAGCCTCTTAAGAAAATGGTGAAACATATGAAAAGGTTTCTATCTAAGCCTTCTTCTTACTCTGGATCTACAAGGAAGAAAGATTTCCTGACCCTTTTCTCAGACTCATAATCACCTCGCATCACCTCCCCGCCTTTCCATTCCCTTTCCCCAGCTGTTATCCTATCGACTCGGGCACTAGGGATGAAAAGACGCAAGATGAGATCCCTACTTGCCATGACTTCCAATTCAGCAACAAGACCGACACCTACACAATTAACCATAATGCACAGAATGGGATTCGATGACATGGAAGCATTGAGAAGGAAGTGGGTGCTGACAGGACAATTGTTACACTAGTGGCAGGACACTTGGAGTGGCCTTTGAGCTGGTCCTTGAAAGAAAAGGAAGAATAAGGAGCAAGGGTGTCTGGGCAGCAGAAACAAAGGGCGCCAACACTGCGAGTCATGAGCAATCCACCTGGGCATGGCCACTGGCCCAGCACACCCTCGCAGAGGGTTCCAGGAGGGAGCGAGCCGGAGAGAGAGGTGGGAACTAGGCTACAAAGGGCGCCTGCCTTACTCAGGAGTTGGACTAAGAAGTTGGAGCTCGTCAAAGGATTTTAAGTAGAGATGTGATATAATCACATTTTTTCTCCCCAAAATAAAGACCATTCTGGTGCGAGTGTGGAGAATGGATTAAAAGGGTAGGAGATTGGAGAGTAGAAGATCACTTGAGAGGCCAACGTTTACAATGGCCTCTTCCCTCTAGGAAATAAACTCATCTACCTCCCGGTGAGGTTCAAATTAGGAATAAAAGGCTGAGTTCTTTTTTTCTTATGAAAAACTAAAGATGAAAGTGGAGATGCCTCACCACTTGGGTGATTTAATTGAAATTTCTTACGGAAAGGACAGTTGTAAAACCAGCAACTAGCTTAAATTTGATTTTTTTTTTAACTCAGATAACTTTACTGGGACCTCTTGTATTCAATGGGCACTTGCGGGGGAAATGGACATTCCATACTATGAGAGAACCTAATGAAATTAGTCTTTTACTTTTCAGGATAAATAGCCCTTCACTAAAGTGCCGAAAGAATGATTATTTTTTAAGCAGAAAAAAAATTAGAAGTAATTCATTAGTTTCAGTTAGAAAGCCTGGCTGTTGATTTCTTAGTACTTTGATGGCATTGAGTTTTCTTCTATTTCTGTGCATCCGCCTCTCTGAGCTACGTGAAAAGCACCTACCTCAAAAACCTAGCACTAACGGCTTAATTTGACAATTTGTAGATGGTATTCTTATATTACCCTTTAGGACCTTAATAATTAGTTTTTCTTTAGTGCAGAATTAAAGCATTAAAGGTCATAAATTCCACAGTCACCTGTATCCATTTATTGCTAATTTATTATGAACCATATCATAAAACTTTCCTTGACATGGAGGCCTCTTCATAACTATAAATCTTTTTTCAACTGTTTAGATAACTTATGCTTAAGTTCAAGAAGAGACCTCTAGGAGCAAATATTTAAAACATCTATTTATTACACATTAAGGGTGCAGGGTGGGTAACCACGTGAAGTCACTGTGAAGGATTCATTAACATTCAGTATATTTATCACTTCAAACCTTTATAAAGATAAATTCGATCTCAAGAGGGAAAAAAGTTAACTGTCAAGTAGCTGTTTTACTAAGTGCTTTTAAAGGTCCAGCTGAATAAAGCTATCTCTCTAGTTAGTGCAGAACACACACAAAATGTTTCCAGGGAGGTTAAATGTGTCACTAGCAACTTCGGTTCAGCTTAAAAACTTTGCCAAATTGAAGGTCATCTCTTCAGATGACAAATATATCGTGTGATGTGACTGAAAGGTTGTTTCAACGATGGAGATGCAAAGCAGTAAAAACCCACAGTTACTGAACGCATTTGCCTTCCTGCTTAAACTTCTCACAGATACTGAATGCATTTGCTTTCCTGCTTAAACTTCTATGTGGATGCATATTTGTGGCACACACGTTCAGAAAGCGAGAGGAGAAAATCAACTCGCTGGAAAACCAATTTGTCGAATGAGCAATGCGCTGAAAATCAGAGTTTCCATGAGCTTTGTTTAATACTATCAGTATGTGGAGGGCGCCTACAGCGTTCAGACAGGATCAAGCCTTGGACTGACTTGTGGCAAAGCCACATACAAGTCCCAGCTTGGAGGCAAAGCCCTCCCAGCACAATTATAGCCAAAAGGCTATGGTTGTAAGCTTGACCTTATAGTCCAACCCTGCAGTCCTAGGTAGCTAAGGGATGTGGGCTGCGGGGATGCAGCGGGGGAAGGGGGGGGGAGGAATTGTGGAGTGCAGCAGGTGCTGCCTAAACAAAGCTTGATAGAGTTCAGAGATTCAGAGAATGGCAACAATAGGAAAGAAGTGGATTTGAAATTCACAAGAACATTGTAAACATCTTGCCCTTGTTTTGCTTTGTGTGATCTGACTATAAAATAAAGCTTCGGCTTACAGGCTGTGTCACTGTTTCCTCATCCAGGCACAGTGATCCACCTAGTCCCAACTGTATTCTCTTGTCTGTCTTCTTTAATCCTTCACCGCCCCTCCTCAGGTTCACCCCTGGCCGTGCTGGACGCAATCCATCAGAAACCATAATGCATGAGATGGTTGCAACATTCTTGGGGATTTTCTCTTTCTTTCAAAGCTTTCGTTTTGCTTTAATTTTTCTGCAGCTGCAGTGGTGAGCCCAATCAGAATATTCTAGGTTTTACCATATTCTGACTGTAGGAGATAAAAATATCCTGTATATTTCTTTTTCCTAATATATTTTTTATTTCAGAGAGGAAGGGAGGGGGAGATAGAAACATCAGTGATGAGAGAGAATCATTGATCAGCTGCCTTCTGCACACCCCACACTGGGGATCGTGCCCACAACCCAGGCAAGTACCCTGACCTGGAATCGAACCATGACCTCCTGGTTCATAGGTTGATGCTCAACCACTGAGCCATGCCAGCTGGGCTCCTTTATATTTCAATGACAAATATAAGTTTATTGACTGCCTTATAAACAATGGTGTGGGTTTTTCTTTTAACATATTTTCAATCCAGCCTTCTGTGCTTTTCTTAATTTGCCATTGAACCAGCCCAATACAATAATGAGCATTTTGCCTGTGTTTTTAGCTTCTGAGAAGTATGCACTATCTCAAATCTTAAACAGACATGAACTTGGCATAACAGAACTACACTGACAAGTTCACTGTAAATGGCTGGGACGAAAGGAGCACAGCAAAACTAAAACTGAGTGAACACCAAAAACTGATAAACTCTTGAACACTCTGCTACATGATTTGCTGAAATCTTCCTTTCTCATGGGAACCATGGGCTTGTATCCCCTGGGCAACGTGTCTACATGCAGAAGTGAAGTTGCCTAGAGTGGATTACTATCCTCACTGGGAGGAAAACCTCTAATTTGAAATATATCAGCCATCAACAATGAATTTTATAAATTTGACAAAGTGGTGACTCTGAGAATTATTATCATTTGTAAATTATCCGTTGGCCACAGAAAAGCACGTTATAAAGAACTAGAGGCCCGATGCATGAATTCATGCACGGGTGGGGTCCCTCGGCCTGGCCGGCCATTTAAGGTTTTCCTTAGGTCAATTGAATTCCAGTTTTTACACTAAAAATAAATGAAAAAAACAGTCCTTTGGATATACCGAAGCTATTCCAAAGGACACCAAAACTGACATCAACTATAACCCACGGTGTTTGAAAATATCTCCATTTAAAGAGTTTCAAAAGGAGTCAGATTAGCCTGGTAACATGGGGCCATTTGTCAAGTGAATCAAGAGAACCCACCAATGACCGTTAAGTATACACACATTTGGAATGAAAACACACCCTTTTTGAGATTGAGGAGATCAATCCAAACTGCTATTTTTGTTATTGTTTTGAGGAGACAGCTTACCTTAGTCATTATGAAACCAGAATTTACTCCCATTTCAGCTAAAAAGTGGATTGTGAACTCACCTTCTCTTAGTGGAGCGCTGCCTTTGTAATGTGGCCAAATGCCAAACAGGCTCAAAGCCCATTATGATCATTTGTAAACATCACTACAGTTTAATATTTCAGAATGCACACACTTCCACTTAGCTGGAGAGGAAATGTCCTCTTCAAATTCAGTATGATTATCTCTATCCCTATCTCTATCTCTATCTCTATCTCTATCTCTATCTCTATCTCTATCTCTATCTCTACCTCTATCTCTATCTCTAACTCTATCTCTTATATAAAAGGCCTGTGGCCATCACACAGTAATGCCATCACAACCAAAGGAGCAGTGGTTCTCACGGGCAAGGTGGGGTGTGAGCTACTAGCAGTGGAAGGCGGGGCAGCGAGCTGTGAGCTGCGATGGGCAGGGCGGCCAGCTGAGGCAAGCAGAAGCGAGCTACTTGCACATGATTTTGTGCACGCTGGGTCTCTAGTGTGTATGTATGTGTGTGTGTGTGTATATATATATATATATACACACACACACTCACACACACACACACACACACACACACACATACTGCTTTCCCAAAGTGGTAACTTTGGCAGGAAGTCTAAAAAAGGTGACGTCTAGAGAACCACTGAACTCAGTCAGCAATACTTACAGGCATGTAGGTTCATGCAAGCTCTTTCAGCTGTGACAGGCTTCAACCAAGTCTCCAGCCTGCTGTCCTACTTGGGGAAGACTGGTATTGAATACCAGCTTGAGATATCACGACCAGATGACCAGTGATAATCGCTTCCCAGCTACTTCTCTGTTCTGCACCTATCTCTAGCCTATGTCCCATCCCAAGCAGGATTCATGGTTACTTGCCTATTTAGATTGAAAAGCAAGAGAAAGGCAGCTTTGGGTCTTCCTCTACAACCCACACAAAGACTTGAACTCCTCCTATTGTCATGTTACAGAAGAGCCTAGAAAACCCACAGCTAGGCCCAGCCGTCGTGGCTCAGTGGTTGAGCATTGACCTATGAACTGGGAGGTTATGGTTCAAATTCTGGTCAGGGCACATGCCTGGATTATGGGCTCGATCCCCAATGGGGGCAGAGGGGGGTGCAGGAGGCAGCAAATCAATGGCTCGCTCTCATCATTGATGTTTCTATCTCTCTCTCCCTTCCCCTTCCTCTCTGAAATCAGTTAAAATATAGATTAAAAAAAGAAAGAAAACCCACAGCTGGCAGTGAGCTGCCACTCTGTTACCCCAGAGGAAAGTGATTGACAGTCTGGAAGACAAAAATCTCATTTAGTTTTATATTGCCGAACCCAATTTTAAGTAGTAAATGCTTCTAGAAAAAATAGCAACGTTTTAAAAGGTGGCTTATTTTATTATAAGGGAATTGCTGTGACATTAAAGACAACTGTAGCCTTCAGGTTCATTGTTAGATAATTTAAACTTATCATGGCTCAGGGGAAAAGGCTATGTTGATAATATGAAGACATTTTTATCAACATGAGTCTGAATTGCCTTTGAAAACCCTGCTATATACCTTATTATGAAAAACAGAGTTTCCAAAAGGTTAATATTTATTTTTACGAAGGGTGATTTCTAAAATTATAGCTTTTAAGACATTAATAATCGCCAGTGGTTTCAAACAGTCTTCCTTTTATCAAGGAGCCTGGATCTTTTGGCTCCCTAGATCTTAGTCCGTATAAATTGCTTAGTTTTATTTGGTGCCACAGAGATTCCTGAAAACTTATCAGAAGCCTCCGTTTCATACAGAAAAAGAGAGGTTCAGACCATGTCAATATAATACTGTTAATGTTTTCCACGTTTCTGATTCCAAGGTCAAAGTCAAACCTCTTATTGTATTAATAATAGCAAAGCAAAAATAGGCTTTGTAGTTGTGAATTCATGGTTTTACGAAATAATTTCCCTATGTTTTTATTAATTCAAGCCATCCACTAAAGCACTCAAGGATTCCATTGCGTATTCCAACGATCTATCTCATGTTGTACCTTTAGCTTTGGAAGACTATGAGAATGGATATGCGTGCGATTCTTTACAGTCATCGGCATCAGATACATGAGATATTTCTTTTATCCAAAAGTTGTCAGCTTATAACAGTGCAAGTGAGATTTAGTAAAACAAATGTTAGATAGCTTAGCAGGGAAATAATTAAAATCATTATCTCTACTCATCATTTAAAGCATGGTTTGCAGTATTATTTACATGCTGTCTATTACAAAGCATGGCCACATAGTCTGGATTCTAACCAACCTGATCACTATACCAGTAATAATCAATATTCTTTTTTAAAATTTTTTTATTAAGTTATTATACATGTGTCCTTATCCCCATGTTACCCCCCAACCCCCCACTCATGCCCTCACCCCCCCGTTGTCTGTGTCCACTGGTTAGGCCTATATGCTTAAATATAAGTCCTTTGGTTGATCTCTCCCTCTTACCCCCACCCTCCCCTAAATTTTTTAAAAATTTTTATTGATTTTAAAGTGGAAGGAAGAGGGAGAGAGAGAAACATCAATTATGAGAGAGAATCATTGATCGGCTGCCTCCTGCACGCCCCCCACTGAGGTCAGGCCCACAACCCGGGCATGTGCCCTTGACCGGAATTGAACCCGGGACCATCCAGTCCGCAGGCTGACACTCTATCCACCGAGCCAAACCAGCTAGGACCAATAATCAATATTCTAACAAAAAAGCTCTAAGGAAAACAGCCTAGGGCAAACTCATTAGTCAACAGAGCCAAATATCAACAGTACTTCTTCAAAATAGACTCGCCCAGGCCGAAAACCGACTTCTGCACATGGGCCACAAAGTTTCAATCGCACTGTACACGTGCCCACACGTGGTATTTTGTGTAAGAGCCACACTCAAGGGGCCAAAGAGCCGCAGTTTGCCGACCACGGGCCTAGGCTCACCACACCCCTTCATTTTGAGAGCATACTGAGCTCCTGTCTCATTCAGCAGTGGGTAGTGGTGAAACTGACCCAAAGTTGCCAGGGTGCTTTCAAGAGGTCTTCGCTTGACCAAAGCTTACCTTAGGGACCCAGCTGGCATGGATGTCCGCCTCAGGTGACTGGGAGAGACAATGGAGTGACTTGGCAGCTTCTTTTTCTACCTGAAGGCCTTACTCTTCCATAATTCCCACCTGCCACCTTCCCCACTTTAAACTTGATCCCGGTTGATGGGAGTAGGAATTCCAAGTGCAGCTGAAGATGCTCAAAGCTCCCTGTTCTGAGTGTGAGGCCTGGCCTGTTTGCCTCTCAAAAGGGCAAGTTCATCTTCCTGATATATCCCTGAGAAATGCATCCCCACCTAGCCAAACCCACCTCCTCTACTTAAGAGAGAAGGGGAAGATACTAACCACAATGAAGCAGGCCTCCCCCAGCACTCACACACTCACACACACATACACAAGCTATCAGATTTCTGGTCATTCAACATAAAGTAGGAAAAAAAGATCTGGAGACAAAACTGTCTTCTTGGAAACACGTTTTGATCAGTTGACATTCTGTAGTTTTACATTTTTTGAACAGGGGGACTCCAAGGTATAGTTCATAACATATTTTAGCCTAGTGACATTTCAAGAAAATAACAATCTTTTAAGAAGTGTCTTTAGAGTGAAGCAGGTTCATTTTTCAGAGGAACAAAACCCCTCCTGGGCATTTTTGAATGTTTCATTCAAGACTGAGATGAATCCAACAGAGGTCTGACAGATGTGATTGTCATAGTGTACTGGGACCGAATTCCTCTGAGTACTGAGAACTGAATGCTAAAATAAAATCTGAAAACTCTTTCTTTCCATGAAGTACCCTTCTCCGAATCCCCAGGGCATTTGTTTTGTAAAATCTTAAGTGGGGACACATTTTGGTGCCATAATTTCAAACAAACCATCTCTTTTTGAACTCCGCAGCCTTGATGCATTAACGCAATAGCATATCACATTCACAAAATTTCAGATAAACCACGTACAAGCTATAAAAACAACCCAAAAAGAGGTCTTAATTTTCCCCACATTTCATTTCCTTTTCCCACACTACTTTAAGAAAGCCCAGCTTGGTATCTCTTTGGTAAGAGGAGTTGCTGTGAATACGTATATTGTTGTCGGCCATCCAAATATTGTTATGTGTCCTGCCAACTGAATCTATTTACAATGTAATGTCGGTTAGCTCCCCAGGCACCCTGACAAGCAAAGTAAGGTCATCTTACCCACATTTACCATTCTGTGAGGCAGAGTTGAATAGGCAGTAGAAATTGAACACTCCAAAAAAAATGAATGATTGGGTTAAAATTAAGGTGCACTATCTTGCATATAAAAACTCTGCCTGTCCCACCCATTTTTTGGCAACTCTCTTTTGAGATAGAAAGAAATGAATAAAGAAGTATTATTGTTCTGAGTCCTGCATTTTGCCTAAACTAATATGCTCAAAGCAGTTAAACACTACCATATTGCTTTCTAAAGTCAACGTAAAGTATTTCAGTTCAATAAAGTTTATCTATTGAAAATGCCAGATGATAATTTGGATAAATATGACCGTCTTTGTGTTGTCTAATTTACTTATTGAAAATAGTACCAGAATAAATAAACAAACTGAAAATAGCCCATAATAATTGCAAAGAATAGTGTGAGAGCCCAGGATAATTCCTCTTCAGACAGGTACCCAAATGTTTTATTATGGTACAAATGCTTTGTAAATATATTACAGAAGCTGAAAAAAAAGGACATCCTTTAGGGGGGAAAGGTGAAAATCTCTAAGAGGTAAAGAAGAAAAAAATGATTTATTCTGTTTTTCTAGCATCACTAGTTTCCAGGTGTTCACCTTTTGATCCGGCTACAGGCAATGATTTTCTGAAGTGGTTTCTGATGGTGTCTGACATCATTATAGTACTCTTGAACAATCTTGTAATGTGCTAAACTACACCAATTTAAGTGAGTTAGTGGCCAAAAAGGAGACCAATAGGCCTATGAGTATCATGAGTGTTTTGCTTACTACTTGTTGCCTCTTGTCTTCACTGCTCCAAGGGAAGAAACGAAGCTTTTTGATTTTCAAAGACTTCAAGTGGAGAGAGGATTTGGTGAAGAGCTGTAACAGATCTGGGATAAGTGTGAATGGATTCAACAGTCTAAAGGTTGTGGAAGTTTAAAAATTGCCAGATTTTGTCCTCTTTAGTCAGTCATGGGTTAATTGATTCATTCATTCATTCATTCATTCATTCAATCACCAAGTATCTATTGAAGCACAACCCTTGGTCCAATATGTTATGTGGGACATAAAGATGAGAGGTATCTTGATCTTGAACTTTAGGAGTTCATAGTCAATAAGAGAGGAGTCATATATAAATGAATTGACTCAAAGATAGAATAATGTGTTGATTTGTACAGTGGTGTTATGTGTGAGTTCAGAAGAAGGACCAATTTCTTCTAGCTGAGGTAATCAAAAAATATTCATTTATACATCTATTAATTTAACACATATACTTAGGGACTACTGTGAGTAAGATACAGATAAAGAAGCCATTAAAATTCACTTATCTGATCATTCAACAAATACATATGAATAGGCTTGGGGGCTGCATTACTCCAGTCTCTGCCTTCTCCTGTGTGTCTCTGTTTTCTCTTCTATCTCTTATAAGGACATTTATCTTTGGGTTAGGGCCCGTTCAGATAATCTGAGATGATCACATCTCAAGAACCTTAGCTTGATCACATCTGTAAAGACCCCTTTTCTCCCAATCAAGGTCATGTTTACAGCTTCGGAGGGTTAAGATGTGAAGATCTCTTTGGGGGGGTCTACCATTCAACCTACCCTAGACATGCTAAGTCAAAAAAAGCCTCTTACACATCTAAATGGAAATGTCAGATGAGAATTGGATAGAGGTTAGAGCTGAAGGTAAAGATCAGGCCTGGAGATAATACATTTTGGAGTCATCAACATATAAATGTATGACATTGTCTAGGGCAGCGGTTCTCAACCTGTGGGTCGAGCGACCCTTTCACAAGGGGTCGCCTAAGATCATCGGAAAACACATATATAATTACATATTGTTTTTGTGATTAATCACTATGCTTTAATTATGTTCAATTTGTAACAATGAAATTGGGGGTCACTACAACATGAGAACTGTATTAAAGGGTTGCGGCATTAGGAAGGTTGAGAACCACTGGTCTAGGGCGAGGTGAACATAGAGCATAGAAGAAAACTGAGGACTCCAACATTAGAGATTTGGTAGAGAAGCTGAGGAGGTCACAGGAGCCAACAGTGACTTGCTTCTGCAGCCATGAATATCAAGAGGGTGGGAGATGAAACTTCATAAGCAAGGGCCAGAAGTCAAAAATTGCCAGGCTATGTTTAAGGAACAATGAGTAGTTGTTTCATTTAGGATAATTTGATTTATAGAACTACTATTTATACTGAACTTTTGGTAAGCTTCGTAGAATAGCAGCTTATAATCAGAATGTTTTCAAAGAAAAGAAGGTAGACTAAAACCTATGGCAATTACATCCTGGCACATACCAAACTGTTGTCCAACTGCAAACAGCAGATGACAAGGCTTCCAAAATAACTTATCACTTTTTGACTGAAAGTGTGAGGCATTAGATGACTAAATCTGGACAAAATACGCTACTATTAAGGGGAATGTATCCTTTGCCTATATCACACAGATTGTCTAATGTCATTTCTCCAGACAGGCTAATTACTCATGTATCCATATTGCCTGTACTAACAATTCCTTAGGGTACTAATTATTGAACTTTAATGAGAATAATAAAGAAAACTTTTTTTAAGTTTTAAAAATTAAAAGTAGAAGGGAAAATCCAAGCTTCTCTAACATCTTAACTATTTTCAAAAAGCCACTAGCAGGTGATCGATGTGATAAGCCATATCAAATTCCTTCATACTGTCCGTCACATGTTCTACTGCTGTGGACACATCTGTCTTGTATTTATTTTCATTCAGGGACTATTTCATCCTCAGCATCGTTCAGAAATACAAGTCAGCTTACATGTCTTGCAGAGCTGCAATTCTTGTCAAAAATAGACACATTGGCTCAAGATCCATGGTCTGGTAAGAGGCAAATTCTATGTACCGCTAGGATGGGTGTGTTCCCTGAATTTGGGTGCTTATTGGTCATCTGGGGGAGGACATGATTGCTGACCAGCTATGGTGATGCCTCAGAAAGAGGCTGTGCTTCCAAACTGCCCTTTCTCCTCCCTTTTTCTCTCCTTAACTCCTGTCCCTGTTTAACTCAGTAAGTCAGTTAACCCCCAGGGCTCTTGGAGTAGCTTTACCACATTTCCTCTTCCACTCAATTCTTCTCAAGGCAGGAAGTACACATGAATGTTGAGTAGTGTTGATTCATCCCAGGGTTAATGCTTGATGTGACTCTGGCACCTTCCATTAGAAAATCTAAGAGGAAGCTTCTGAGGTCTTTAGCAGTTGAGTCAGAGGTTCTGGAAAAATAGGAAAGATCAAGAACCATGGTAAACTTTGAACACTTTTCCAATACAGGCAGTCCTTGGGTTACATCGGACTCGACGTACGTCGTTTCGTGGTTAGGTCACCATCTCCCATTTATTTATATAAAAAAAAAGTTCCGTCATTTCGATGTATGTACATATGTGCTTTATGTTTTTTATTATTTATTTACCACAAGTAATGGTCAGGAATTGTTATCTCTCTTTTAAATTTCTTTTACTGTTTCACTTCATTACTGCTGTGTATGTGTTCCATGGGAGTGACGTAGGTGCTTATGTAGGTGGGTTCCGACTTATGGTGAAAATCGTGTTACGTCGCCATAGGAACACATCTCTGATGTAACCTGAGGACCTACTGTAGTAAGAAGCACATCTCATCATTTTCAAGGCATTGAGTAGAAATCGTTGTAGCAGAGCCTATCTGTGTATATACACCATGCAAGTCCTTAGGAACCTCTACATACTGGAAAGTTCATGGCAAGCTGTTGTGCTTATGGGCTAGGATGGCTCTCTTTACCTTCTCTGAGGCCCTGGAGAACAGAGGGTGTTCCTTTAGCAGCAAGGAACCAAGTCTGTGGATCACTCAGTGTGAAATACCAATCGGAGTAACTCAAGTATCCAGCATTTCTGTTCTTCCCGACCCTGGATCTGGGAAAGTACCTCCGTTTCCCATGTGATTTCTCTCTGCAGCTAGAGCCCTTCTGTATATTTTCACTTGGTAATATAAACTACTTTTGAGGCATGAAAGTAATTTTTCAAGGCAAACTGTCTACTGTTGTTTCAAAGGACCCTCGGGGAAAGCACACATAGTTCGTGCTTCTTCCTGCCAGAACTTTCTGTACAGATAACTCCAAGATCTCTATCGCTGACATCAATCTAATTTTGTTTATGGGTTCGGTTTGACTGAGAGACGGATACTTGGTTTTTTCTGCTGTTCCATTCCTATACCTCATACACTGAAGGCATTTTTCTGAAACAATTATCTGCATAGAGTTTTGTCTGTCATTCAATTGGACTAGTTGAAAAAATGCTATTTTGCCCTCTTATTTGTTAGCTGGCTTTATTGTTCGTCATGGAGAAAAGGTCTTTATCTGGAATTTTTGTAAAGAAGAAAGTGAGGAAGAGTATTACAGATAGATATGCATATAGATATATAGATATAGATATTCGTGTCCATTTTAAAGCCTTAACACTGGAGGTGACTTTAGGGATTATTTAGTCTAACCCATTAATATTGCAAATGAGGAAACTGAATCCTACAGAATTTAAATTAATGTTCCAATGCCATAGAACTAATTGGTCATAAAGTAAGAATGAGGACCCAGGCCTCCCAACTCTGTCTCAGTACTGCTTTTCTCCTTACTATAGTCTGAAATGTATGGACAGTGCAAACGGAAATAGATGACTTAACTTTCTGATTAGCCTACTTATATCATGAAATTGCTAGATCAATGAAGATACAGGCATTCATTCCCATAATAACCCCTTTCCATTCATCCCTGCTTTTGTATGTATCGAAGAAATGTCCTCTGAATCTATCAAATTGTGGCTTTTGTTTCTTAGGTAATAGTGATAATAATATGCAAGGTTTAGAATGTAAGATATCTGAGATCTGGAAAGACTTCTCTTTTTGGTGAGAAAAGGATAATTGGTTTTGATATCTTATAATAACAGTTAACATGACTCATGACACGCTAGCATAATGACTACTTCACCATATCATCCAAATATTCAACTTTCTTTTTAGAAACAGGGCATATTGACATCCATTTTAGCCATATTAAAAAAACCTTTCCATAATTCTGAATGTAACCATGCTCAATTTTCCTCAGTGGGACAGAGAGTTGACAAGTATTTAAAGGCTGGAGAGTAATAGAGGGAGGAAAGAGAGTGAGGCCATCCTCAAAGCTCAGATGTAAACTCCATGGAGAGATAGAAAGAATGTCCATGGACAATCATCGGGTTAGATTTACTTATCAAAGCAGAAGAGAAGGGCCATTTTAATTCAAGGGACATTCTACTACTAGAAACATCCCTTCAAGCCACAGAATGTATGGTGATTGTGAATTTAAAGATCTTGGTAGCTATGTGCTCTGATGGTGTGAGCTTTGCTCATACTAGGCTATCTTTGTGGTTGCTGGGACTTTCCAGAGAATGTAGTATTCGGGAATTTCAGTAGGTCTTATCTGTATTCCCATGAAAGAGCAGATTATGATTGTTTCTTTAGGCATATATGTTACATCCTTCTAAAAATAAACGAGTGGATTTCCTGTTATGTAAAACATATATATTAAAAAGAAAGGAAAATCCTGCCTCCAGCTAACATTTTTCTATTCATTCTTCTTATATTTTTTCTAGGCATTCATTTCTTTACTTATACACTAATTAATTCCTCAAAAAGGCAACTTATCATAAAACTATGCTCTTCTTTAGGAATAATTAAGTCTATATTTTATGAAAAACATAACTTGTATAATCAAAATAAACACTAACCCCCCCCCCAAAAAAAAACTGATATAGAATTAGATTTTGGAACTAGTCTTAGAAATGGTTATACAAGAAAAACTACAGTTCGTTTCAGCACAAGACTCCTTTTCTAATTTTGTGAACAAAGAAGCACTTTACACATCAGTGATTTTTCTGAAAGACATTTCTTGCCTTAATATGTCTCTATGTACCTTTCCACTCTTTTCCCACAGGTAAAAAATGCTGACTCATATATAGTGTGGGGCCCAGAAATGTGCATTTCATAATGAGCATTCCAGCCATTTCTGTTGAAGCTGAAGTCAGAGAGGCACTCTCTAGAGGAAATATGCCCCATAATTCTTTTTATCAACAGAAAAGTAACAGAAAAATAAAAATGCGCACTGCTTCTGAGTTTTATACTTGCTCTTAGCCAAAAGGCTGAGAAGTGATGTGCCACTGAGTTTTAAATACTGTTTCTCCTAAAAGGAAAAACAGGACTATGTTCAAGCACAAGAAGTGTGTATACACAGTAAGGAATTCTGCTTATACAGGAACAAGACAACAAGTTGAAAAGCAACACTTCAGAACTTTTGTCGACATAGAGCCAAAATGGATTTTTGGGTTTTTTTTGCTGATGTCTTCAACAATTTGATATTTTCCTGCAATGTTGACTGAATTAAGAAAGTAGACACAGAGTGAGTCCTTTATAATATGGTGTGAAGACTGCTGGATTGTACACTTTTTAAAAAAAATTGATTTCAGAGAGGAAGAGATAGAAACATCAATAATGAGAGAGAATCATTTATTGGCTGCCTCCTGCATGCCCCCTTCTGAGGATCAAGCCTGCAACCCGGGCATGTGCCCTTGACTGGAATTGAACCCGTGACCTTTCAGTCTGCAGACCAATGCTAGGGCTGGATTGCACATTTTCAGCCCAGAGCTATGGCCCCTGGTGAACCAGATGGCATCCCTTAACTAGAGAGATCCTCGATTGGTTTGTTGAGAGCCTGATATACCATTTACCACTCTGAAGAGCATGTTCTAAAAGCCAAATTGGAAGTTGCTGGCCACTTTGGAGATTCGCTCTAAAACATTTTCAATATCTGCTATCTTGCAGTATTTTTCTAACGCTTGCTTTACAGTCCTTCGGAAGGAGGTAAAGTGATGGGAGGTGTCTGCACCCGAGGTTTGGCCCTTAGGTTTTCAGGGTCCCCCATGACGGCAGCCTCAGCCAGACATGAAGCAGTGCTGGTCCCTGGTGGTGGGAGAGGAAGACTGGGCTTTCCCACACACTTTCCCACACTTCTTGGGCTCAGAGTGTAGCACTTGTCCTGCCCCTTTGGCACGTGGTGACCTCGACCCATTTATTTCACCTCTGACTTAGAAATCCAGAGAGAGTGAGCCCTGTCATTTGCTTTCAGTCTTGCTTGTCTGTCACCTTGGCCACTTAGATTACTGCAGCCTGTCCGCAGAAGGATGACAACAATGACAATGGCAGCCTGAGCAGCGACAATAGAAGAGGAAATGGCTCACAGCATGCTTATCCTGTGTCAGACACTAACCACTTGCATGTACTAGTACCTACTCATTTAATTCTTACAACAACCAGATGAGGCAGATCCTGTTAGTATTCTCATTTTACAGATGATGGGAATGAAGCATAGGCCAATTAAGAAACTTGCCAAAGATCAAATAAGTAGTGAGAAGTAGAGCTAGCGTATGAACCATACCGCGAGAGGCCATGCTGTTCTCTACCTCTCTATGCTGTCATAATCTAGTATTCAATTAAGTAACAATAAATAGGCCATATATGTGTGTAGCTATAACGATTAATCTATATGATCTTCCCAAGAACTCTAAAATCGCTGTGATTATCCCATTTTTTAAACAATACAATAACACTGCGCAATGCTCTAATTATTTTAGGCAGCCCGGTAGTGAGCAACCTTGTAAATATTTACTTATACTGATATTCTTCCTACAGCTGAGGAAATTTTTATATCCAGCTGTGAGATGTTACTAGAGACTAAGCTTTTTCAATTTTCCTCCTTGATTTTGTTTGATTACAGCTTTACAATTATTGTTTAAAGCCCTCTAAGGTAACCCATTAGAAAGAGTGAGCCTGTTCACACAGGAGAACTGAATGCCATTCAGTTCCTTCAAAGAAATTTGGGACAGATGTGTTTTTTCTTCTCCTTCTTCAACGGATCCAGAAGATGAAAAATGTATTTTATTTCTTGTGAAATGCATTTTCCTGTTGATCTCAGTATGTGGGACTGTCAGAGCTTATAAGTTTGGCAGTCTTCTAACATGGCCATTCTGTTCTCCTTTAGAAACTTATTAAATCTATATTTTTTTATGAAAAACAGAATGTGGGAGATTTTTTTCATCTTTTGACATTTACTTGTTGGTGAGTGTTTTTAAGTCATGCTAGAGTTCAAACCAGAATGACAAAACATCCAAGACTTAAATGCTTCCAAAGCCTCTTTGTAAAGGGAGAGGCACCGTGAATGACAAAGCCTGGCACGTCTATACCATGTTTGATCTGGGAATCAACAGTGATTTTAGAGCCACTAACTAAGTCCTTTAGGTTGATGTAGGTTTCTCAGGAGGGAAAACGAATAGATTATATTTTATCCCCAAGGTTTCTTACACAACAATGCTACTCAATTGCAATGTAAGGTCAGTGGGATTTTTAAAAGTTGGGTGTGGTCGAGTTTGGAGGCAGGTTGGGCCAACTGGGTGGCATTTCCAGTTTCTTTCTGGGCCTAGGGTCCTACGAGGTTTTCCCCAGAAATCATGAAGCTCCACTGGCCTGCCAGCAGCACTACCCCTGAAACCACGCGGGCTCCTCACCAGAGTTCCAATCTCCTTTGCTATATCAGGCTCTGTCAAGCTCTAGTTTTAATATCTCAGCTTTGCCTGATACAGTAGATGTTTTAAAAAGCTTCAGAGCTGACATTAGTGCATCACAGTGCTTTGGAGAGGTTATTCTATTATCTCCAAACTAGAGGCCCAGTGCATGAACTCGTGCACAGGTGGGGTCCCTCGGCCTGGCCAGTTGGGGCTGATCAGATCTGTCTCACCCAGTCCCGATTGAGCTGATTGGGGCCAGCCGGCTGGGTAAGAGGGACTGTGGAAGGTTGGCCGGCCTTGGGAGGTTGGCTATGGGAGTGCACTGACCACCAGGGGGCAGCTCCTGCATTCAGTGTCTGCCCCCTGGTGGTCAGTGCACGTCATAGCGACCAGTCAACCGGTCGTCCAGTCCTAAGGGTCGCTTAGGCTTTTATATATAGAGATTATCATCCTGGGTGATTGGGTTTTACCACCTCTAAGAGGGTTTGTTGAGACTTCATGTTTATTCCCCTCTGATCATTGATGGCATTTTTGCATTTGTTAAGAAACTTTCTGCAGGAGTGGAAATGACTAATTTCTATCTTTGGCTCATTTCAACTTTCTTCTTATTGAAATATTGTGATTTAAGAATATCCACCTTTAAATATTGTGATTTCAGAATCATAATTATTTATATAACATACATTAACCAAATCATAGCATGAGTGGTTGATGAGAATTAATATGCATCACACATCCTAACATGAAATTCAGCATTAGTTATGGCTCCCACATTGTAGTTCACCTCTTCAACCTGCTAGTCTGACAGGGCACAATCTTGGGAGAAGCATGGAAAGAGAGAAGAGAAAGAATTCTCCATAGATATGCATGAACATTCATATGATGAAAAAAAAAGAAAGGAGTTCAACAAGCACTTTCCTATACGCCCTACACTTTAATAGGCTGAATTTTCTCGTGCCCCATTATTTTCCTGTTGGGTACAAGAGAAATAACTATTCTACAGACAGCTCACAATAGAGTGGCCAACAACTACAGTTACATAGAATGCTTTTACACAAATTTTCCCAGAACCCATAACTTCAATAAAAAGCTCTTTTTTTTTTCTTTGCTCCACCGTGATGAGAACAGTTTGTTTGACTCATACCAAACCAAATCAAGCATTTCTGTGGGCACAAAGAGGAATGTGGAGCAAAGGAAGATTTTCTTCCTTAAAAAGAATATGTGCATGAACAACAAAATTGCTTGAAATTTCACAACATCCTTCCCATTAAACATTGAAGGCAGATTCGGGTCAGTCCAATTTCCTTTGCAGATATTTGACTTTAAAAAGCACATATTCAACTTTTAAAAATGGATTTGTGTGAAATGATATATAAAAAAAAAACCAGCATGGTCTACAAGTCATGATGAGTTTCAACTCCTGTTTAACCTCCGTCTTCATCTTTAAGAGATGCTAATTGCCTTCAGGCAGCGGAGGCACTGCCTTGTCCCAGTTTCTCCAAACCAGCCCCTAAAGACGTTTCCATTAGGAACTCAGAGTGACGCTGAAATAAATGAGTCTCTTCAAAAGGCTGGCCGCCCCCTATGTAGGAAATTAAAATTCATTGGGAGAAATGTTTAAAAAGCAATAACAGATGAATACATAGTTGTTTCTCAGCCTGACCCTACTAGTACATCTTAGCCTCTCCAGTGACTGATTCTGATACCTATGCAGCTGACTTTAAGAGGGACAGCAAAACTGTCATACTCTTTCAGGTTTCCAAGATCACAGATCTGTGACTGTACTTGTTCAAGGAATGCCATGTATTTGCCTTTCCCTTTGAGAATGTAATGCTACAAATGTATTTTAGATGTGATTTGATGTGAAGCTCAATAATTCTTTGCATGCATTTGAGAACTACAGATTCTGGTGTTAGAGTCAGAGGGATTCTCTGTTCCCTTGTCCTTGAAACAAGGGAAATATCTTGCCTCCCTTCTCACAAGCCTGCTGTGAGCACAAAAATTGTGGGAAATCAGATAACTGAGGTGTAGATTGAGTCCTTGATGGTTATCGGGGTCTCACTCCCCACTCAACCTTGCAAGAACCCTCATGAAGAAAGGAGACAGGTCACCTTTATTATTCCTAATTTATAGATAAGGAAACCAACATGTAGCAAGGAGAAATGATTTGTCCAACATCAAAGAGTTCATATGTACAAGAACCAAGATGGAATCTCAATGCTTTTGACTCTAGCCTCCATGCTCTTTCAATAAGGTGCCGTGAAACTCCTTTATAAACTGTAAAGCGCCTTACAAATGTGAGGTGTTACATGATCGGACCCTTTAAATTTCACTTCTGACCTTCTGAGGCCAAAGCAAAGGTAGTGGAAATATTAGAAAGTTAGACCACAGGACTTTGCATAGAACAGTTCAAGAAAAAGGCCAAGCAGAAACAATAGCAACAGAACCAATACTCAAAGCAGAAAACTCAGCCATGAGAGAAAGACTGGTCATTTGGTTAAGAAAAGCAGTAGAGTCGGCAGCCAAAAAAACCAACGTCGCAAGAAGGAAAAGTGGCTGAAGCTCTTTCACTTCTCAGGAGTGTAGCTGCGCACATATTGCACCTTGGTTTGTGTGGGAATTAAGGTCCCGTCATTCACCATGGGAACTTACTTGGCAATGTGCCTTTTTGGTTGAAGGATCTCCCTGTCTCTTTTCCCCGCTTCCCTACCCATGTTTCCTTTATCTCCCAAATAAACTACTTGCATTTGAATCCTTGTTTTAGAGTCGGCTTTGCAGGAACCCAAACAAGACGCGTCTTTCTGAGGGAGATCATTGTCATCTTGGGTGACAGCAACCGGCAGGACCAAGACCAAGGACCAAGGACCAAGGAAGCTAAGCAAAGGACCAGAAATAGAAAAGAGTTTAGATACACGACATCTCATTGTAACTAATAAATTCACTGGAAATAGTAGGTCCAGTCTGATTGACAGCAGACTGGGACCAGAAGACATTGATAACAGAAGGCAGGATTCATAGTCTAGACAAAGAGTCAGGGGCCACTGGCCAGGCAAGATAAGGGGGAAGAAGTGGCATTGGCCCTCTGACAAGAAGGAAATGATGCTGAGGTGGGTGGGATATAGTACTCAGGAATTATTAATACCATCTTAATAGAAAGAGCCTAGTTCCCAAAGACAGGTGGCTCGAGGTCGACAGGAAACTGGTGCTGGCCACAGTGGCTGACGCCAGAAGTATTGGAGGAGAGAGAAATTTGGTGCTTATTAGATCCAAATATAATCTTGAGTAGGATTTAATCCACACTCTCATTCGGCAGATGAGGAACCAAGAAACAGGATGAATGTCATACTCTAGGTCAGCAATTTTCAACCTTTTCCATCTCATGGCACACATAACCCAATTTCTAAAATTCTGCAGCACAACACAAAGTATACTACATTTTTGGCCAATCTAACAAAAAAAAATAGTTATAATTGGGATTCATTCACACTGGGTGGCTATTGTTGTGTTGGCTGTTGTTATTTTTTTTATTTGACAATCTAAGGGAAAAGAGGTCAGTGCCCCTGACTAAATAGTCAGGTATTGCAAATTTTAAAAAATTTTGCAGCACACCAGTTGAAAATTGCTGCTCGAGGTCAATCACACAACACTTAGTTGAAGAACCAGGACTAGAATCATCCACTGGTACTTTTCCACCACTCTATTTTGGAAAATGATCAAGTCAGAATTTTGATTCTCAAATTTGACATTTTTTGTTAAAGAGTACATAGTTCTCTAGAAATGGAAAAATTAGAATTGTCTCAATTTCCTCCCAAGTGCTGACACCCACATAGAAGGGCAGACCGCATGGCCTAAAGTCTGTCTATTTTAGAAAGTGTGTATAATAACCCTCTATCACCTAATAGGAATGCTGCTGTGAATTTTAATTACTATTCATTAAGGGCACAGATGTGGTTTGTTAAATGAAATGCTCTAAATTAATTTTATGATGTCGGTTATAAAGAACCGACAAACTCTCAAAAACCCAACTATTTTGGTCAATGCCGATTATAGATTACTATTATTATTAACAACATTATACTAGATATCACATCAGATATAATAATATTATATATAGCATGTAATATATGTTATATTAATATGCAATATTAATAATTATGCTGTATTGTATCTCTGGATTCTCTTTAAATCTGAGTTTAAAAATATTTACTATTGAAAGAAAACAGTGTATCTTTCTGATGAGTTCTAAGGTCTATGTCAAATGTAAAGGCTGCACAGAACTATCTCCTTGGAAATAATTATCTCCAGAGGGAAGGATGCAATAGTCTTATCAAATTTCCTTCCTTCTCATAACTGGCATCAAACATTTAGGGAAATATTTTTCCTCTGAACTACTTTACTCTGATTAGCTCAAAGTCTCTATTGTAGGCTCTTTTAAATATCTTACAAAGGCCAGTTCTAGAGAGACAAGGATGGTCTGAATAGAGTTAACTTAAAGTGACTACCTGGGGATGAATATGTACAAACACATGCACAGCCTGATACAACTCTTTGGAGAATTTGGCATACTCTTTAATAATATTTATAATAATGTGCATCTCTCTTTAGGCGAATACCTAGTCCTAAATAGGATAAGCAAGTAAAAATTAAATTCCTAGAAACACAAGACTGATTTATTCAGAAACATTGAATGTTGAAGATGGGAGGGACTGTAGAGATCATTTAGTTCGAGGCTCTGTGACTAAGAAGACTCAGGCCAAAAGGAAAGGACTTGCCCAAGGCCACCCAGCTCATCAGTGGAAGCCAGGTCTTCTGAATCCTAATCCAGGGCCCTTTCCCCAAGACCAGCAGGATGACTGGTCATCGCAATGACCTGGTTGATTCATGTTGTTCTTCTCACCACTGAAATGGCTGCAGTAAGATTTTTTCCTGCCCCCAGCTGGCTGACCTAGTAAGTTTGGTACAGAAAGCCCCAAAGCTGCCCTGTCCTGACGATCCCTACAGAACACTGTTTGCCCCAGAGAGCTCCTTGGGAACCTTCATAAAAGAGGCACTGAGGTCTTAGCAGCCCCTTTGCAAATGAATTTCCCAACACAGAGCCGATAGGTGGTGAAAGATAGGCAGGGTGCTGGGCAGAAATGGAAGGCTACTTATTTCTAATAGGTGCTGGGGAATGCTGGACCATTTCTGCTGATATGTACTCAGTCTCAGAATCATCACGAGGATTTTGTCTCTATGGATGAGTAAGCGTCGCCCTGGTTCCGAGGCTGGATGAGGGGAATGAGGCGATGACCTTTGGGTTTGAAACACATGAATAATAGAATCTCTAGGATGGGCAGCACCATCCTGGCATCCTTCTCTACATATAAATAGAAGACTGGGCCATCCAAGGTAGCACTTTTCACAAATATCAAATGTAAATAATTGAAGAGGCAATGTTTAAAAATGGGAAAGACAAACTCCCAGGTGAATTTGCTGCTTACCTCTCTCTCCACGTGCCTCTACCCTTCTGGCATCTCCACGGATACTTCGAGGGCAGTGCGAGGTCTTTGAAACACTGTCAATCTGCCATCTTGTTTAAATTCCTCTACATACTTGTGTCTTTCTGTCACTGTCTTGAAGAGGGCCAAAACATAGAAGAATGTATTAGAAACATTTTTTCTTAAATTACCTCCTTTAATGAAAACCAACATGTCCATGAATTTAAGAAGAAAAGCTACCACTCGAACTTGTATAGAATGTACTCACAGCCCAGTTGGAGCCCCACCAAAGCAGAGAAAAGTCTAGTACAACACAGAGCAGAATTCATGATTGTCGCGTGAATCGCTTATTTTTATAGCGGTGGTATTTATTAGGCCTCTTGAATATAGCCTCACACACAAAAACTCTTTTCGCATTTAGAAATAATATATAAAGTTGAGGGCCCTTTCAACTTCTCTAACAATCTTAAGTTTGAAATGAGTGATAACCTCCCTTAGCCCCCAGTCCTAGCTGAGACGTGCGGTTAGTTAATAAAACGACAAGTGTGAGTCTGGCTTCACATTTGTTAGTTCATTAAGTCAGATACGCCCGAGCGCTGGGATGGCGGGGCCATGTCACGATTCCATGGTGAAGCACTTAAACCCAACACGTTACACACGTGCTTCTCCCATTAATTGGTCATTCAATGTTTAAAGTTAGAAGGCCGGCGATGTATAAATTATGCCCCGCCTGCTGAATGACTTTGTGTAACCAAGGCCTTCCTGCATGAAGCACGAGGCACAACCAAGTCACGTTTCATTAGGACCGATGGAGCAAGAAAATATACAACATTAGTGAGGCCAAAACAGTGTGTCAGATTCGATTTACCAAAACAAACAGAGGAACGTTCCTGGTCATCTTACATCCAATGTGGTTGAGAAACAGGATCCACCCAAAGCCTGAAACGAAGAGATGATAAAGGCAATATGGTCATGTCATGAAATTTATCAGATGCGTCCCTTGCCAAGTAAATAAAAACACAAAAAGAACAGCAACACCCAACAGCCTGGGAAGAGGGGGAAGACAAGATGGTAGAGCTCAGTTTATTTTATTTGTTTAACGCCACAGTGGCAAGGGAAAACAAGCTGTGGACTGTCAAAGCAAAATCTGATGCACTTGGCCCTGGACTTGGCAGGCGTGGCGGCCCCCTGTGCTGTTCTGTTTGGGCCGCCGTGGGCTACATTAGACCTTCGAAGAGCAACCTCACGGTGGGTCATGGAGCGGTCAGCTGCTCATCTCTACTGTTGTTCCAACCCCGGCCACTATGGGAAGGAGGGAATGATCTCTTTGAGGAATTGGGCTATTTATAAAATAAATATAAAGTCTAATATCCATTCTGCACAAATGATAGTGCAGGAGAGCTGGACGTCAGCCTCCTGTGTGTGTAAATTGCCCCGTGCCGGGGAGAAACACAATCCAGTTCACCAGAGACCGGGCTGCTAGGTAGAGCTGCCTGTCCGTGGGCAAGTAATGACTTGCATTTTCAGCTGCTTCTTGGTAAGAGCTTTAGTAATTGGAATCAGTTATTCAAAACATCGCTAAATGTGATTTAAATGGCAAGGATTTAATAACAGAGAAAGAAGCCATTAAAGAGGTTCAAGCAGGGGAGAAGGGAATTCCGTTTTTTAGAGCAGAGGGAGAAAAATAAAGCAATTACTTGATGTAAAGGCCAGAAACAGGACTCCTGCTGTCAGGGAGAAATCAAATCTGTCAGCAATTAGTGGGATCTTAGGCGGTAGAGAACTCTGCAGTGTTGAGCAGTGAATAAGGGGTTAGCAATTATATGAACTGATAAAAGTGTTCTGGTTTCCAAACAGCAGGTTAACAAGCCTCCCTTTTTTCATAACTTGATGCAGATGTGATGGATCACACTTTATGATATGTTCCGTGGTCCTCCGCGAAGTTCCTTAGCCAGTTCCTTGCGCGGTCTCTTTCCATCCCGAACGGTGTTCCTGCTGCCCAGCTCTCAGCGATGCACAGGACAGCATTTGAATAGCAAGGTTCTTCCATAATTAAAAGAGGGAAATCATAATCCCATTCTTCTTCTTGATTTTTTAAAAAAATCAAATGAGAAATCCACAGCCCCGTGTCTGTTCTTCCCCTGGGGGTTGATCCTTACTGGGATTTTCAGCATGAAAAAAAAAACCCCATGACATGATATAAAACAGAGAAATTTGCATCAAATAAATAAGTTGACTTTACCATGATTTGCTTGCTCATTATTTTTTAGTCTTAGCCATTAAAAAGTCCACTCCATGTATTTATATACTAACTAGGTCCACAAATGACTCCTCTCTGAGTTCTTTAAAAATCATTTTGCATTGATGTATGGGGGTTGGGTAACTCAGTGTGATATGTGAAGTCATAGCAGAAAGGAAAAATCAATTATTCTGTCACAAAAACAGTTAAGCCTTTCAATTCAAGCTACTTTCTCTGCTGAGAGAATACTCAGATGTCAATAAAGATGAGTGTTTGAGGTGAGGTCATTTGAAAAGACCAGCGCCCCAGCGTCCTCCCTACCAGCTATGATGGTGACCTACCTGTGTTTCCACTGACTTGTACTGTGTTAGAGACACAAGTGATTGTACCTGAGCAACAGGACTGCAAAGAGAACTCTGTCATCCAGAATATGCTACTGAATTCTCAATGGACAAGAGCCATCAAAACAAGGACATTGTTTATTCCTTTCTCTCCCCCTCTGAGAAATTCAGTCTTAATGTGTGTGGGCATTGAGGAGCCCCCCGCTTCCACTTTAAACACTGTAGAAGCTAATTATTAAATAGTTTAAAAACATCCAATCACTGTGTCTTCAGGGTTTAAGACTTTGAGCAGAACTCCTATGACCAGAAAACTCTGGCGAATGGTCATCTTGGGCCTGCAGGCCTCCCGTTTCGGAAATGAGCAAATTCTCTTCAAGGCCACTGATCATGAGACATCTGATTTTTTAATAGACAAAAAAGTGACACCCACACCTCTGACTTGTTAATTCATATATACATATACATATATATTTATTTTTAATAGAGAGGAGACTGCAAATTTTGGACTTCCTTAGTTCCTGGTTATTATTAGTAGAGGTCCAGTGCACAAAATTCATGCACTCGGGGGGTGGGGGGAGGGCCCCTCAACCCGGCCTGCACCCTCTTGCAGTCCAGGAGCCCTTGGGAGCCCTTGCAGGGAGTGGGCCTAAGCCACAGTCAGACATTCTTAGTGTTGCCGCAGAGGCAGGAGAGGCTCCCGCCACCGCTGCTGCGCTCGCCAGCCATGAGCCCGGCTTCTGGCTGAGCGGTGCTGCCCCTGTGGGAGCGTATTGACCACCAGGGGGCAGCTCCTGCATTGAGCATCTGTCCCCTGGTGGTCAGTGCGCATCATAGCGACTGGTCATTCTGCCATTCGGTCGATTTGCATATTAGCCTTTTATTATATAGGATTTTTTACCATTTCTCATTGTCTAACTACAAAAGTCTCTTAACTCCAAAAGTCACTGAGAGCAACTGAGTTAAGTAAGTCATAAATATTAAAAATACCAGATAAAAATATATTCAGCGCAGAGAAATGTTCCTGTGGAAGAGTTTGCATTGTGGTTTTTCTATAATGATTGTACTGAAATTCTTATCATTCAATCAAACCCTCCCTTTCGGGGCCTGGCTGACCAGGTGCTGGGCTCTGGTCTCCCCACAGTGAAGCGGGACTCACGGTTAGGCAGGTTTCGCGAGTGGCTGGCTGATTTCCACACAACCTTGCGCGCTCTGCCACGGATGGGCTGTGCTTCCTTTGATGAATAGGCCCTGAGTTTCGTCATCCGGAGGAGTCACAGCAACATTGAACAGGATGTCCTTTCCTACAGTCCCTGGAAATTATAAAGCCGTCCTACAGCCTCGCCGAAGAAAAACACTTGGCATAGATGACCTGTTAAAGACAGGGAGAACGAAGCTGCTAATGCCTCTGAGGCTTTACTTAGTTAAGGTTGAGCATCCACTCTGGTCTCTCACTCAAAACTCCTGCAGAGGGACAGGAGCCAATAGAATGTAGTTGTAGGTGTCACACACATCACGTGACATCACTGAGAAAGCTAAGGCTATTTAGATGAGGCACACAAAGGACTCGATGGTGTTCAGAGCAGTGAGTAGAAAGCCCATGTGACTATTCTACATGATTCATCAAGTCAAGTCCAGGGTTGTTGCGATCACGTCTCCACTCAAGTCCTGAAAAAATCTTCACTCGCCAGAGAGAAAGGCATGCCCAGGAGGCTCCCGAATCCAGCTCCCATCCTCTGAAAGCTGCCTGCGGGCCGAGCAGCTGCCTACACTGCTTCACTGTAGTCTGGCCTGAAGAGGCAGCTTCCAGAATGAGAGGCAGAGAGACCTCTGCCAGAGCAGTGGCCACCACATGGGTGACAATGACACACTGCCGCCCAGGGCCTCCGGTCCGGGACCAGGCGTCAGAGCCGTGTGGGTGACAATGCAGTGCGGCTGTCATTGAGGGGAGACTGCATGACTATCGTCACTCCTCACTTTCGCCCAGCTGGTGCCGTTGGGAGGACAGTCCTGCTCCCACAAAGCGGCCTTGCTGAGTGTCAAGCAGGACCCGAGCCCGTTGCCAAATTTTAAATCCGAGTGTGTCCACGGGGATGCGCGCGCGGATTTTGATGTCTCCCTGACAATTCCTAGGACAGTAAATCCTGGCGCGGCAGCCTTACTTGGCAGCAAGAGGGAAAACTTGGTGAATTGCAATTTTGGGGGGAGGATGGGGGCGTTGTTTTACAACAACTTGCTGAATCACTTCCACCGGTTAGTGGGGGAGTGGCCTCTTCGCCTTCACACTCCCTGGGCACTAGCAGTCAGGAGGCTCCTTCTGTTAGGGATAGGATTGAACTCTTTCTTAGTTTTGTAATTTTGATCAACTTAAATTACTGCTTAATCAGCCCTCTCTCTGTGTAGGCACTCGCCCCCTGCTCAGGGGAAAATATATTTTTTAATATATTTTTATTGATTTCAGAAAGGAAGGAAAAGGGAGAGATAGAAACATCAATGATGAGAGAGAATCATTGATTGGCTGCCTCCTACACACCCCTTCTGGGGATCTAGCCCACAACCAGGGCATGCGCCCTGACTGGGAATCGAACTTTGACCTCCTGGTTCATAGGTTGACACTCAACCACTGAGCCAGGCCAGCCATCAGGGCAAATATTAAAGAAAGCTGGTATTGCCAGGCTGGATGCCACCATTCCTGATATCCGGCTAGGACTGTGGGCAAGCAAAGTGGAACAACTTGGCCACTTTCTTGCCAGAAGAGCTACTTCTTACCCTCTCGGTAGCCATGTTGCTTCCCTGATGTGACCCTGCCTTGCACACGTTGGTGTGGTGGGCTGGCAGCCTGCTCGGGAGTATTGAAGGTTCTCCCCTCTCTGTGAGGGGTGTTCTTTGTTTGTATTGTCAAGCTCTCAATAACAGCCCAGAGAACAGGATGTAAAAACCATGTAGACCGTGAACTTCCCCGTATTCTAAGAAAGACAGCCTATGTTCAGCATAGGAGTTTGTTTAATACTATTCACAGATCTCATAGAAAAAAATTCTTCCCAAGGAACAAATTTTAACTACTGTGTTGGATGGTCATGAGTAAATTTGATGTTTTTGCTTATTTTCACCCCAAACAAATGTTGATATGTATTTGTGGGAATGGCAAAAATCTGTGAGATTAAACAAAAAGATAATTAAATATCATTGGTTTCCATTATTCTTTTAACATGAAACTCAGATTCGTTGCTTGTCTTCTTTCCTTTAGGTTGAATTCCTCTCAGCGTGGTCCTTACTGTGTGTTTTCAATAGTAATATATTCATGCACAGTTTAGTGACACCCCTCACCCCCAATATCTAAGAGATGACTACCAGGAAAATGAATCATCAGAGCTACTTTTTTTTCCTGTAATCATTGGTGGAACCTCTGCAATAAATGAGAAAACTATTGCAAAGTGTCATTCATTCAATATCATCACAAAATCTTGATATATCAAGTAGTAATCACGTTTCTAACGTAGGAGTAAAGACTACAAGCTAATCCACTCACTGTCTCTGACTAGTTCTATGATCCAGGAAGAGACAAAACATTTGAAAATGGACTTCAAGGTTTCATACATTATGTTGCTCTTTTGACCCACCATAGGGGTTTTCTTCTAAAATAGAGATATTCCTAATTCCACAAAATGTCACTGTTTCCGCTCTCTCCTTCTGATTGGGCTCTCCATGCAAACATGGGCAGGTCCAAATGCGTGTTGCTCTGAACTATGTTCATGATGAAGTCACCCACAAAATAAAACCCCACAAAACAAAACTCACACTATGGAAGCAGAGTATGGTTTGTTAAAAGCCTTTCAAATAAGTGTTCAGAAACATATCACCTTGTATCAGAGGAAGTAAAAATGGGAATGCTTTTTTATCATTCCTTAACTAGTTTCTGGAACATTTCTAGTTAGTAAGCAAGTCTTTTAAAGGGCATTTTCAAAATGGGGGAAATGCAAATTAGAGGCATTGGTCATTACGCAGAAAATAAAGGAACTGTCAAAGACAGATCTAATGGAATGCCTATGGCACTGTGGAGTAGACATTGATGGAGCCTCACTATACCATCATCTGTGGAATTGGGTCATGGGTCCTTGTAGTTGTTGAAACTCTGATAAGTTGTTGAAACTCTCTTAGCTGCCTTGTATGAGAACAAAGGCAATTCTGCCTTATCTGAACTCCATCCTTCAGGTTGTGATAGTGCAAAGTTCCAGGGTAATTGTACTTTGGAGAATGTGTTAAGGGTAAAAGTCTGGGTGATGGCAGGAGGAGGTGACCACACTACTTCTGTTTTTCCATATGGGCAGAAAATTTCAAAATTAGTTATACTCTTCCAACTTTATGATAATGTAGTATCTTTTTTTAAAAAGCTTTTTTTATTGACTTTCAGAGAGAGAGGAAGTGAGAGGGAGAGAGAGAGAAACATTGATTGGCTGCTTCCAGCATGCCCCCTACTGGGATCGAGCTGGCAACCTGGGCATGTGCCCTGAACCTTCCGGGGCATAGGAAGACAGCCAACCAACTGAGCCACACCAGCCAGGGAGATCATGTAATGTCTTTATGAAAGTTCAGCATTGACTTATAAGTAATTTAAAATTGTCTTATTTTTTTTTCTTTCCCCCATTTGTGAATAAGAAATCTGCTGGTCTATGTGTCCTCTTGCCTTCTTTCAAATACTTTTGATCCAGGTATATTGTGAAGTAGCTGAATGAAGTTAGGGATGTGGTTTATGGCCATGAAAATGGAACAAGATTAGTTGTTGCTTTTTACCATTCAGCCTACGGTTATTATTGTTGCTGACTTACTAACATCATATTCCAACCATTTGACACCATAACTGCATTTTAGAGTCATTTACACATTTTTCGGTTCCGTGTTAAATCTGCTAGGGCATCATGATCAGGAAAACAGAAATCAGGAGGCCCAGGTTCTAGCGTGAGTTCTATTCCCATCCTACCCACATGGTGCAGCCTGGCCTCCATGCTACAGTTTCCTACTTGCAGGATGAAAACAGTAAGACCTGGCATATCTGCTTTACATGATGAACAGGAATTGAGATCATAGGCTTTGCTTAATATAAATAAATTACGCGAGGATGTTTTTCACATCACTAACGAATTAGTCAACATAATGGTAATCTCATGTCTAATAAGAGACTGTTCTCCTTCTTCTGTGATATTAACGCCAAGTACCTTAGTGTTCTTGCATTCAAAGAGCCTCCCCGAAGTGACCTGAACTTACTCAATGACCATCCACCCCGGATTTTTTCCCTACATTTAGACTATATCAGATTTTAACAATTACCCCACACAAAGTGCTTCTGGGGCCTGTCGCCCCTGCGCAGTTGGCCCGCCTCCATCATCCGTGAGCACACGCTGAAGTGGTGGTCTTGGTGCCTTTTCCTCATTGTTATTCTCGGGGGCCATGGTCACTTGAATGCCTGAGCCCGGGAAGCAACGGTCCCCGGCATCAAGTCAGTTTCAGCTCTTGAGATCTGAAAGGCAGCCACTTGGGGCTCATTACACATCTCTGCTCCACACTCCGGCCTTCACATTGTATTGCACAAGAATTCGAAATTCATTTTGGCTGCGTGACAAGGCCCGTTTTCTGCCTGGATGCCCAGGTCTCTCTTTCTTTCTATTGTCTCTGGTTGGTGTCCAAGAATAAAGGCTACTTCACATCTAAAAAGGCAGGATTGTTTGCACTGAAAATACTTCCCGCGCGCTGGCACCCTCAGAGAACTTTAAAGACTCCAACGAGGACAGTCACTTCCTTGGGAAGCGGATTTCTTTTTAAGCATCTTTTCTGAAGAGCAAAATAAGAGCTTATCTTTTTGAGTATCTTGCTCTTCGTAATTTTTGTTTGCAGCCCAGGAGGACTTTATGAAAACGTGAAAATTTCTGAACGCCCAAGACTTCTGAGTGACTAGGAGCTTTAATGCTCACATCCCTGATCAAATCTCTTTTTCGCCCCCGGAGAGAACCCGTTTTCTCCAGCTGCTCGAGATCCACCGGGTCGCTCCTCACACTGGAACGAGAGTTAAACTTTGCTGAAATGTAAATATTTTAAATACGTCTGGGCATATTTTGTTGATGAAGGTAATTGTCTAGGAGTTAATGCCCTTCCATTCTGTTTACTGAGCGCAGTCAGCAGCAGTGCCTCGACGTTTAATGCACCTTGAATGCCTTAGCCCTTGTGTTCTAAGCGCAGCATATCTAAAGAGTGCTCTGGGTAGCTGTGCTGTAATTTACAGACGTATGTCCGTTGGCCTAAGGGGGAAGGAAAAAAAAAGCCATTTAGTCCTAGGCTGTTTGGCTCAGTGGCTAGAGCATCGGCCTGCCAACCGAAGGGTCCTGGGTTTGATTCCTGTCAAGACCGCGTACCTCGGTTGCAGGCTTCTCCCCAGCCCAGGCCCTGGTCAGGGCACATGCAGGAGGCAGCCAATCGATATGTTTCTCTCACTTCGATATTTCTCTCTGTCTTTCCTTTTGAGTGTGTGTGTGTGCACATGCGTGTGTGTGTGCACGTGTGTGTGTGTGTGTGTGTGTGTGTGTGTGTTGTTTCCCACAGGGAGAAACTAATCTCTTGGCTTAGATCCACCTTAGTATTAGCCTCCGCGCTTTCTCTCCCTCCTTTTCTCTAAATCATTATTAAGTTTATTACTCCTTTTTGCTGTTGCTGGGGAAGATTAACGGCGCTCCCGGGCGGAGGGAACTCTGCCGAGCGCTGTGGCTCTATAAATAGCACCTGCTGCTAAGTCTCCAGGGCCCGGTATCTGCCCAACACATCTTGGTCTTTAAACAATTTGTTCAGAAGAAGAAAGCCAAGGGTCACCGTGCACTTTGGTGTTATTCGGAATGTGTTTTATGGACTGTGGGTTTTTCTCCAGGAAGTTTGGCCTGGCGGGCCCTTGAGAGAAACTGGACGTTCTAGCACCTCCCCGGGGAGGCACGGCTCACTAACCAAGCTTGCAAGGCCGTCGCAGAACCTGCTGGACCTGTACGGGTGGTGCCATACTAAGAGCTTTGGCGATGAACTCCCCCTCACCCATTTTTGTAATTTCTTCTTTCTCAGGAGGTTTCTGGCTCAGCTGAGCTGTTCCAATAACCCTGGGGGAGATGTGACTTTGTGGAGTTATAAAACACAAAAAGGGAAGATGCTGGGGAAATTGCAACGCTAAGGTTCAGTAAGTTGTGGTTTCGGAAAATGGAATTCCTCTGGACAACACAGATTGCAGGAAGGGCCAGTGGCCATCACTGAACCACCACCATCATCCTTAGGGTGGTCGTAGGAATAAGAACAAAAATAGAGCAGCATCTGACTTCTATGGCTGAGGGCAGGTGTTCAATGAATCTTTGTTGAATGGATAGAGGAAAGGAGGGATGTTTCTTGTTGTTAGAAACTTGCTCATCTGATGAGCTGACGTCAGTATAGTGGCAAGCAAAGTCGTGTGACTTAAGCAGGTCATGCAACCTCTTCAGGTAAAGAAAGGGGCGACTAAGGCCCCCCTTTCCTGCTGTTCATTTTCTGCACTTCAACAGCTTCTCCTGGGTAGACCAGATCACTGACAAAAAAATGGCCCGTTGTATTGAGTGTCTGGTATTTTGATAGATACTTGGATGAGACCAATGAGCTGTATATTTTGTATGTTAAATCCAGAGTTCTCTTAAAAATGTCCTCTGTTGCTATTCCATATTTACAAGCAACTTTGAGAGCAATGAATTCTTTCTCATTTGTATGGTCAGTGAGACCCATGAAAGATCCAAAGATGCTGCTCAGACCTTGAACTTGGAACACTAGGAAGCCTTAACACTTTGTAAGCCAAATTACTACATGGATTCAAAGTATAGTTTTCCATTCTCATAGTATAGGATTCCCATAACAACCCCAACTAACCTTTAGGTTGAGGATTTTAATTGCCCTTGTCATATGTGCAATGCAAACACATCCTCTGCCTGTTGATTTCATCAGTATTAGCATATAACTAGAGGCCCAATGCATGATGATTCGTGCAAGAATGGGCCTAACTTCCTCAGGCTGCCAGCACCCACTTTGCTCCGACTGGAGCCGCCTTTCCGCCTTCCCATGCTGCCCAGAGGCCCGGAGCAGCTGGGGCAGTGGGGAACGCCTGCGACCCCAGCCGCTTCATGCCTGTGTATGCAAATTAACCCACCATCTTTGTTGGGTTAATTGGCATCCTCACTCCTGATTGGCTGGTGGGCGTCGTGAAGTTATGGTCAATTTGCATCTTCCTCTTTTATTAGTGTAGATTATTCACTAGCCTCTTATAGCTGAGCACCACCTCAGAGATAATTTAGAATAATCATCATGCCTTTTGCAGATGAAGAAACGGAGGCCTGGGGAAATGAAGCTCCTTGCTCAAGATCGCTCAGCTTGTTAAGAGCAAAGTTGAACCTGGACTTCCTGTAATATTCCTCCCATTGTACCATGTTGTCCTTCAAAACTCAAGTCAGTGGTATTTCTGGGTTTCCATTGTGGCAATGTAAACTCCTCCAAATAGTGACTTTTAAACTTTAAAAAATACATCCTTTAATGCACTTGATTATATGTACACAGGTGAGAAACAGAACTGCTTTGTCAAAGTGGGGCAGAGGTGGAGATAAGAAAACCTGAAGTCCATCATGTTAATATCTCCCCATGTTCTGTCCCTACACTGCAGTCTAAGAGGCAAATTTAAGGAACCTGTAGATCAGGAAATGGGTCTGCAATATCTCTACTTGTGCACAAAGAAAACCACCTTACCTCTATCTACATAGGGGATGAGCTTTCAATCAAACAAGTTTTCAAAGGCGTGGCTTCCTCCACCTTTAAAATCACCAATCAGCCCTAACTGGTTTGGCTCAGTGAATAAAGCGTCGGCCTGCGGACTGAAGGGTCCCAGGTTCGATTCCGGTCAAGGGCATGGACCGTGGTTGCGGGCACATCCCCAGTAGGGGGTGTGCAGGAGGCAGCTGATCGATGTTTCTCTCTCATCGATGTTTCTAACTCGCCATCCCTCTCCCTTCCTCTCTGTAAAAAATCAGTAAAATATATTTTAAAAAAATAAAATCACCAATCAACTCACAGAACAATATTATCTCCAGATAGCACAAAGCTTGGCACATCCTAGCTCTTTAATACATTTTGTTGAATGAGTAAGTAGTAAAGGGTAACCATCCAATCCCTGAAACACTTAACTCCTTCTCCGTAATTGTCAATTACTGTCTCCCCTTCTGGACTGTGAGGTCCTCAGGAGCAGAACTCTGAGCTCACGTTACACAGAATGCACTGGGCGCCCAGCAAGCTTCAGTAAGAGCTTATTCTTAAATGAAGAGATCAGAAGCACCTGAAACCTTTAGCTAAGGCCGGTTTTCTCAGCCTCAGCATTCTTCTGTGAGCTGAGTAATTCTGTGTCGTGGGGGACTGTCCTATGCACTGTAGGGTGTTTAGCAGCATCCCTAGCTTCTACCCACTAAGTGCCAGTAGCACCCCACCACCACGACCAAGTTGTGACACCAAAAATGTCTCCAGACATTGCCAATGTCCCCTGGTGGACAAAAATTGCCCCTCATCGAAAACCGCAGAGTTCAGGAGAGTCTTGCTTTCTCTCCCCTGAGCTTCTGTTTCGGGTGGACTCCATCTGAACTGCAGCTATCCAGAAATGCAAACTGTTTTGACAGGTAAAAATAGGCAATTGTGTTGCTCAAATCTGGAATTAGTATTAAGTACTGTCAGCCATTAATTCATTTCACCCTCCATTTTTTTGGGGGGGGGTGCATTTTAGTGGAGAGCACAATGCTTACTAGTTTGGATTCGGGTGGACTCCATCTGAACTGCAGCTATCCAGAAATGCAAACTGTTTTGACAGGTAAAAATAGGCAATTGTGTTGCTCAAATCTGGAATTAGTATTAAGTACTGTCAGCCATTAGTTCATTTCACCCTCCATTTTGTTTTGTTTTGTTTTTTAGGGCATTTTAGTGGAGAGCACAATACTTACTAGTTTAGGAAGATAATGTTCGTTTCAACAAGGAACATGATGCCATTATTCTCTTGAGCCATTGGCCTGAGGTTGGCCAAATGCCACAGTTCTAGGATAGGAGACAAAAATGACAGCTTCATATGTTCTGTCATCATTTGGGAATTAGACTGGCAAATTAGCCTATTTTTCTATATTCTTCCCCCTTTGATGGTTTAGTGGAATACCCTATGATTTTAAAGAGATATCCATTCAAGGCTATAGAATTTTATGATTCCTGTCTATTTTATTCTAGATGTTACATGATACCTTTTTCCCATGACATCTTCTGTTTAAGAGAAGGGAAATGTCACTGAGTAGTTGTACTTACTAATGGATCTGGACTCTCCACTTCAAATGTAATCGAGTGTTTAAAGAAACATTTAAGAAAAATATCCCAAAGCTCCCTCCCAGAAACACATAATCAAGATGCAGAAATACAAAACACATTTCTCTAGAATCAGCATCCTCAACTTCTTATTCTTCTCAGCCTCAGCCTTAAAGCATCTTCAACTTCATGTTGATCATTTCCCAATATCTAGGTCTTAACAATTTGTAGGCTGGCTGTCCCCTCACACCTACAAGCTTCTGAGAGCATTCTTTTCATTAATATACAAATAAAATGAATCAACACCCCCACCCCACTCCCCAATATTGCAGACTCTGGGAAGTCAAACATTCCAGAGGTCCATTCATTCATACATTCATTCACTCAACAGATGTTTTTTGAGCATCCTGTGTAACTACAACGTACTAGACTTCCACTCCAGATTCCTACTCCTTTTGAATTCCCATCTTGCTGCTGGTTGCTGTCCTTTCTCCTTCTGCTTTATCTCGGGTATGGTCACCATCTCGTCTCCTTTATGCTCCAAAGCGCCACAGACTCAAGGCTGCTGCAGGACATAGACTCTCACAGAAAGTTGATCCTACTAGAGAAGATGACAAGCTTGTGCATGACAAGGAACCACTTAACATTAAATAGTGGTCATCGCTTTTTCTTCAAAGACTCTTTGCCATCCCTGTCACTAGGGATGTCTCCTTGACCACCTTCAGGATCTGCCGGGACCTGCTCCCTCTCTCCCCAGACCAGAGAAATCACCCCCCAAGCTCCCTTCCGGTCTGCTGCTGAGAAACACTTCCCAGTGGTTGTTTCGAACTTTATTAGCTAATGTAATGTGAGCCTTTTGTATCAACTACCTTTAATGATCAAAGAAAGCCTATCAGAGTGGTTTTCTCTGCAAAAGAGTCCGCACCCTTAGCAAGGCAAAACATTAACAGAAGTTTTGCCATTTTATTTTCCTCTTTCATTCGCTCCGGTGCATATTCTTAAGCAGAGTTCTTGGCCAGTCCATTAGCCTTTGAGATAGAATGAGAGCAGTCAGCAATTTATTTTTTCCTTATCCAGAGCAAAGGCCCTGGGGTAACTTTAAAAAGACTTTAATTACATTATTACCCAAGTGTACTCATTACTTCCTTTAGTTCTGCCCCCAAGTACAAACAAGTTACTAATGTTTATTAGTACCAATTATGAAAAGGGAATGGATGAAGCTGTACCTCAGGTCCACTGGGTTTTTCCTTTTGAATCACTTTAGCCTAAGTTTTCATGAAAACAGTAGTTATAATGAACGGGTCCAAATGAGGTCTGTTGATTTATCCATTCTATTTCCATCCAAAGACAAAGGGAAAGTATGGATTCGATTACACTTGGGAATGTAGGCTCTCACAGAAAAAAACAACTAAAGTTATTGCATTGAACATCTGTGCTGTGTTCCATAAAATCCGAACTATGAAAGGGAAAGAACATGTTTTCCTCTAAGAAAAGGCTGAACTCCTTGCCAGGGTTTACAGTGAGCAACAATGCAGGTGGATTCCTTTGGGTGCAAACTGGAAGGAGGTCAGAAGAGGAGAGCTCTACCTGGGCATTTAGACCAGCGGTTCTCAACCTGTGGGTCGCGACCCCTTTGGCGGTCGAACGACCCTTTCACAGGGGTCGCCTAAGACCATCCTGCATATCAGATATTTACATGACGATTCATAACAGTAGCAACATTACAGTTATGAAGTAGCAACGAAAATAATTTTATGGTTGGGTCACAACATGAGGAACTGTATTTAAAGGGCCAGAAAGTTGAGAACCACTGATTTAGACCTAATGTTCTGATGAGTACGGTACCCAGTGCAAAGAGCTAAGAGGAAACTCTACTGTGGGATGTGCAACAGTAAGAGGGAGTGTTTGCTTCTGTGTCTATGTGAAATGAATATATGAATGAAACAGCCCATCTAGTTGTCAATAAGATACATTGCCTAATACCAATAAAATAGAAACACAAATGATAAAAATAGATGCTCTTCTTTATTCAGACACAAATAATGGTCTGATGCTTCTTTTAATGGAGTCAAGTCTGCTACTGATTCTCTTTGTGGATGGACATCATTTATTGAGCACTTACTATGTACCAGATACTAAGCCTTATCCTCATCCCTGCTTTCATGTTCACAGCAATCCAGTGAAGCAGTGCTCACCATTCCCATTTTATTGATGAAGAAACTGAGTCTCAGGAAAAAGAAGGAACTTGACCTCAGTCCTACCAGTGAGTGACAGAGTCAGAACTCAACCCTGGTTGTGTCTGACTTCAAAGCTATGTTCTTGGCTGCTTCCTATTGCCTCTTTTGACATGAATTCAATTATTTCCAATTTTGTTTTGATTTTTATACTTTATTTTGAAAATCATACCATATTTATTTTTTACTACGCTAAGTTACCCAGTGGTCTTTAGCCTAAGATTCTGATCCTGTGACTATTTTATTAAATATAGTGACTCTTGCTTTATCCTATTTTAAGTAAAAGCAGACATGATGAATGCCATGGGAGTCACATGCTCCATAACTTGGTGAAAGTTGTTCTATCCTTAAATGTCTAGGTACATTTAGAATCTTCACTTATTTGGTCAAATAGCTCTTTGCCTTTGATATAATTTTAAAATGGGCACTTGTAAATCTCAATATAATTCTTTGCACATGCTAAATGTTCGTGAAGGTTTGTTGACATTAGTAAGCATATTGCATTTTTTGAAGAATAAAATATGGCCCAAGAGTACTTAAAACCAGCAAAGTTTGAAAATAACTTCAGTTCCAAAAATAGCCAGCCCAATTTTTAGGATTTGGTTAAGAAACAGTGTGTTAAAATGAGTTTCCAAGGCTGTTTCCATGTTTTTCTTGTCTTTTTCAGGTCTGGCCTTATGTTTTTCTTGTAGGTAAACATGCACCATTCCTTTAAAGAGTACGCTTTGCTTCCCCCATATACTAGTACCAGTGCAGGGGCGATCATATTCACTGCTGCTGGTCAAGAATCGCCAGGCTTTGTGCTCGGTGCTGCATGGACTTTTCATATTTGAGTCCCGTAGCAATCCACCGGGGCGGGGGGAAGGGGGGTATTTTCTCCATTTGCAGATGATGTTGATCACTTTCTGGGCCCTACCATTCAAGTGGAAGAACTGGAACTCGGGCCCATGTTGCTGTTTTCCCAGGCCCATCCATGCTCCTTCCAATGACAACAACAAGCTCTGCTCTTTGTGCAAATGTGTTCTGTGCAACCTGCTCACATCACTCGTAAGTAGCACAGAGTGAGCTATTCAGTTATTTCTGCTGGGATTGTTACTGCAAGCTCCCTGAGCTGGATGCCTGGAGGCCTCCTCTGGTTCCAGCTCTATCACTGGGTGACCTTCGGCAGTCAGGTAACTTCTTTGGGCTCAAGCTTCTTTTTTATTTTAAAAAAAAATATGTTTTTATTGATTTCAGAGAGGAAGGGAGAGAGAGAGAGAAACATCAATGGTGAAAGAGAACCATTGATTGGCTGCCTCCTGCACACCCCCTACTGGGGCCTGAGCTTACAACCCGAGCACGTGCCCTTGACTGGAATCGAACCCGGGATCCTTCAGTCCATAGGCCGATGCTCTATCCAGTGAGCCAAACCAGCTAGGGCTGGGTTCAGGCTTTTTTACCTGCTTTCTCAGTGGCTTGCCAGCTCTAACATACAATGACCTTCACAATAACATTACGTTTTCCCCAAATGGTAAGGCACAGTAAGTTTTATCTGGTGTAGCGAGCTGAATGGTGGCCCCCAAAAGATATATCTACGTCCTCATCTCTGGGACCTGTGCATGTTACTTTATATGGCGAAAGTGTGCATATTCCCTTGTATGGCTAACACATGTGAAGATAAGGATCTTGAGTGGAGGAATGTATCCTGGATTATCTGGGTGGGCCTTAAATATGATCACATGTATCCTTGTAAGTGTGAGACAGAGAGAGTCTGGAGACAGGAGGAGGCAACATGATCATGGAGACAGAGATTGGAGTGATGTGGCCACAAGCCAAGGAATGCTGGAGCCACCAGAAGCTAGAAGAGACAAGGAACAGATTTTCCCTGAGAGCCCTCAGGGGGAGAATGGACCAGCCAACACCTTAATTTCAGATTTCTGGCCTCCATCACTATAAGAAAATATGTTTCTCTTGTTTGAAGCCACTCCGTTGTGGTAATTTGTTGCAGCAGCCACAGGACACTAAAACACCTGGCTATGCCACAAAACACTTTGGCTGGGTTTCCCTATAATACTTATAGGGAAACACTTATAAAGGAACAAGCACCGGACTGAATATTAATTCAGTTTTCTCAAGGCAACATTCACCCTTAAGTAGCTATCAGAGATGATCACATGACATGTATTTAAACTCTTTTCTTAGAAGAAGTTGGGGCTCCCATCTGAGGTGGCTATGCTGAGACTAGGCTTCCACATGGGGGAAGCCAGTCCTTGGATAGAGAGTGTAGACCGAAGAGGGGTAAAACACTGTCCCCAGGGGTAAAACCTTGGAAGAAAATGTCTGCCTGATTGCCAAATCCAATTGGAAATGAAAAAACTGATTAGGAAGCGAATGTGATACAAGTAGGGTCAACAAGGTAGGTAGATCCAGGCTCAGCTCTGGAGTGTCAGGAGAGATTCCCAAGGTATTGGCCCCCAAACACCAGAACTGGGGGCTTCCAATAAAGTGTAGAGGCTGTTCATGGCTAAGAAGGGTGCCGACTTTTATAGAAGGGCTCTTAAAACCCAGCCCCTTAGCTGCTACTTAAATGTCCTCACATCACAGCCATGTTATTACCCAACCTCTGAAAATGTCTAGCATCACCCATTCATTCACTCACTCATTCAGTATGAGTGCCTTCGATATGCCAGGCCACAATAATGGGTAAGACTAGGATTGACAGTCTTTTGTAATAAAATATAATAAGAAGAGGTTTCGTTCCAACGCACTGGGCAATGAGGCCGGAAGGATGACCTTTGCCTGGAGGACTCAGAACTGGCATCTTAAGGGGTGATATTGGAGCTGAGCCTTAGAAGTGAGTAGCACCTGCCCCTGAGGCAGCTCATTTCCTCTTGTAAACGTCCTTCCTTACATGGAACCAAAATGTGTGCTTCATTAATTTTTACCTAAACTCTGAATGGTCATTATAACCCCGCCAATGACTCGAAGACTTTGATCTCAGTGGATGGAAAGACACCAGGAATGTCTGTATGAAGTTTGCTTTCAGTAAGTCTCCGCCTTATGGGGGGGTCCTTTGAAAGGAAAGTACAGAATATTCTCATTTCTTGGACAATAAATTCTGGAATGAGAATTTTTATGGATCGCCAGAGGAAACTCTTTCAATAGTTAATATTACAGCAAGTATGAATTCAGAGTCCAATGGCCTATCTCCTGCCCCACACTCCTGAGCAGATCTTTCCTACATGCAACAGGAAGGTGGGAAGGTCATGCAGTGAGATGTGTGAATTGTGAAAATCCAACTGCTTGAGCCAGAAGCCTGGGAGACAGCAGGACCCCTCTTCCACGTGATCTGGCATCACTTCCTGTGATTCTAGTCTTGCCGGGACTCCATCCACTCCTCTTTGTCCCCTCCGCCCCAGCGTCTCTCCCTTGAGTGACTACAACAGCCTCCTCGCCTTCATTTTCACCTTTCCCCAGCCCATGCTTCATTCAATAGCTGGTGCTGCTCAAAAATGCACATTTGATCCTGTCATCCCAGACTGAAGCCCTCAGGGCCTCCCTGTTACCTGAGAATCAACTTGGCCAACCCTTCCAAGTGGCTTATAAGGCCTGTAGGTTGAAACCACCGACTGTTCAGTTGCTTTCAAACCCCTCTCCTTCTTGTTCTCTACGCTGCCACGTACCATTTTCATTATTTATAAATAATATAACTATAAATCTAAATATCCCAAGAAAATAGTCTGAAAAATCTGTTACAATTAATAGAAAGTTCAGTAAGGGACACGGTTGCAAAAACAAATGTGAAATATAGATTTTTTTTTTTTAGCAATACTCAATTAGAAAGGATAATTTTTTTAAAGTTCATATTTTATGTTTATATGTGAATTAAGATTTATATGTGCAAGATTTACTTGATGAAAAAATGACTAAATGTTAGTGGAGGTGAAAAGTAGGCCAGACTAAATGAAGGGCAGAGCCACGTTCGTGGATGACATGGCACAATTCAGTACAGAAAAGGAGGCTTCCCAAATGCATCAATGAATGAAATGTAATTTCAATTAAATCCCACCAGGAACTTCGGGGCCTCAACATATTTGTTTTAAATTCATTAGAAGAATAAAGGCATAAGAATAAACAAAAAACTATTGGAAGAAAAAGAGGGAAAAGTTGGTCAGCCAGCTACTAAAATATACTGTGAAGCTATAAGAATTAAAAGCATGATACAGACATAAACAAGAAGATGATGGAACAGAATAGCTAACTCAGAAACTGATTATATATGAAAAAGCTTATATGAAAAATTAGTAATTTTAAAGTTGGCATTTAAAATGGATGATGCTGGATTTACTGGTGGTTGAGAAATAAAAGAAATTAGAGTCTTCTCATATGCATGTAAAAAACTAAATTCTATCAAGGTTTCCATTCATCAATAAATATTTATTGAGTGCTATCATGCTCCAGATATTTAAAATTTTTTAAAATAAAGCCACTAAGCCGAAGCCGGTTTGGCTCAGTGGATAGAGCGTCGGCCTGTGGACTGAAGGGTCCCGGGTTCGATTCCGGTCAAGGGCATGTACCTGAGTTGCGGCACATCCCCAAGTGGGAGATGTGCAGGAGGCAGCTGATCGATGTTTCTTTTAAAAAATAAATAAATAAAAAAATAAAATAAAATAAAGCCACTAAAACATTTGGTGAGGATTTAGATTACTATTTATGCCTTTGTTAAAGCAATCAAAAGTTTGATAGAATTAACTACATAAGAATTTAATACTTACAAAAGTCAACAAATACCATAAATTAAATTAAGGGCAAATAATAAACTGAAAACATAATATTATTTTCAATCTGTATGGTGGCCAAAGGGTTGCCCTGCCTAAAGTAGAAAAAATATTTATAATCAATGAGTTTATAAAAACTACAATAGAAAAGAGACTGAGGATATTCATTAGCAATTCTATCAGAAATGGCTGGTAGCCTATTTTAAAACATTTTAACTTACCTAATAATCAAAGAACATTCCATTTTCTTACTTTAATTATAAAATTTTAAAAATAGAAATGTAAGGAACATAATGCAAGAAATGCTTGTGCATTCATCACCCAGAATTAATATTTCATCATTTTTACTTCTGGTGAGTGTGTGGGTGTAACTGTATGAAAAGGTGCAGGACAAATAAATCTGAAAACCTCCCCCTTCTCTCCTCCCTGTGTCTTGCTCCTCAGGCACAGCCATTAAAAAGAACTTGGTGTCGCCTGACAGGCGTGGCCCAGTGGTTGAGCGTCAACCTATGAACCAGGAGGTCACAGTCGATTCCTGGTCAGGACACATGACTGGGTTGCGGGGCTCAATCCCCAGGGTGGCCGGAATGGGGGGAAATGCATGTGGCAGCCCATCGATGATTCTCCCTCATTATTGATGTTTCTCTCTCTCCCTCTTCCTTCCTCTCTGAAATCAATAAAAATATATTTTTAAAAAAAATTGGTATGTATACTTTGATTCCATATTTTAATACTTTCACTATATATCTGCTACAAATAATATGTAGAATAACAGCTTTATGGTTTTCAAAAATTTGAAATAAATGTAGTCATATGATGCATAACATTTTCCAAGCGTGTCTTTTTTCACTCAACAGTTTGTTTTTTAGATGAATTCATGATGGAGTATTTAGGTTGAGTTTGTGTACTTGAGCTGCAGTTTTATTTCAGAATATAGACAGACCAGTTTATCCATTTCTCTACTTGTGGATATTTAAATCATTTTAGGGTTTTTACTGATAGGCATGCTGTAATGAACATTCCTTGTACAGATAGATATGCCAGATATTCTCTAGAAATTGGGTTACTAGTTCTTAGAGTTTACCTCTTAAAGTTTTTTACCTGATAATAACGCACTGCTCTCTAAAGTGATTTTTATCAATTTGCCTTCCCATTGACCATATATCTCAAAATCTTTGCCAGCACTTCGTTTTGTTAATCTTTAACATTTTGTCAATCTGAAAGGGTATATAATTATTATTTTAATTTGCATTTCCATAATTACTAGTGCGTTTAAGGGAAATTGTATGTGCTTATGGGCCATTTAAATTTCCCCTTCGATGAATTACCTGCTCATATTATTAAACCATTTTTCTGTGTGGGTGTTCTTCTTTTTCTTGTTGATGGGTAGCAATGTTCTGCTCCTGTCTATCCTAAAGACTATTTAAAATTATTCTCTTACATCCAGTATTTGGACTACCTATTTTCCATTATCAGGTGTCCTGCCTCTCCGCGATGGTGTTGGTTTGCTTATGTGGTTTGTAATTTTCCATTGTGAGCTCATCTTTAACAATGGTTCTTTTCCTGAATGTCCTATTATCTCATTGGTAAATACATGCCCACATAATGATTTAATTTTCATTTCTGTAGGGTTCTATAGGTTTTGCTGGTCCAGAATCTTTTACATTTAATTTTTCAGTTTGGATACCTGTACCGCATGGGTCCATAGAGACTGACACCACATTGGTGTGGGGGGCAGTCCTGTTCTCGTCCTGAGGGTGATGCTTTTCCCTACTCTGATCCCACATGGCTGGCAGGCTTCCTTATTAAGTCCATGGGCTGACGGGAGACTTTTTCTTGTTCCTCTTTCAAGGAAGTGGCAGCCTCCTGGCATTATGCACCCAGCATCATTCTAACTCTGGGCGTGTTGAGGGCCTGTACCCTCCACCTGCCTTCCTGTGGGAACACTGAAGCCCCCTCCCCACCGCTGCTCACTGTTACGATTTTGAGAACCTGGCATCTGGTGCTCCCCTGTATTGGTTTCTGGCTCAGTTATGCATTCGTTAGTTTTGTTTAATTATATTTTGTCAGCTTTTGAACAATGTGGTTGGAGTAGATGAGGTTTCTCTCTATGTCAGATGAGATACCTTCAAACCATTTTTATGTTATTAAATTGGTATAAATTAAAAAATAAAAGGTAATTCCCATTGTTGCCAATTGTTCAGGGATATGAGTATTCAAATACACCATTTGGTCGGGATATACATTGCAGCGTAATTTGATAATTCATTTCAAAAACCTTAGATATGAATTATACATACCCTTGGCACAGTCAATTCTATCCTGGTAATTCATGCTGAGTAAATAATTAAAGGTGTGGGCAAAGATGTAGCAGTATTGCTGGAGGGTGGTAAATTGCAGTAATGAGAATTATTTTTTAAGTGAGCATGTGTAGGATTTTGAACAAAGTTTTTAGGATATGCCGTCTTCCCAACCAAAACATACTTTTCTGTCTCCTGGTTGTTACAATCCTCATTTGGGATCATTTTCAATGTATTCTTCTGCTATTAATGCAAGGAAAGCCTTGGTATTTCCATAATGCAGGACTTAGGTCCCTTCAATGTGTAATTATCAAAAAGTTAAAAACATATTTCTCATCTAATGGATCTCTGCATTATTAATCCATCTTCTTCAAGGACTGAAATGTCCCTTTTCTTCCATGTCCTCTTGTTGCTATTTTAATGCCAGCCATTTAAAAAATCTTTACTCGGACCATTACAGTATCCTCGTCGCTGGGCTGTGTCCCCCATGTATTTTTCTTCTAATCCATCTATCACACCATTGGGCAGTTATCATGCTAAAGTGCCAATCTGATCGTGTAATTTTTATGCCTGAAACCTTTCCTGCCCATTCTCCTTCATTATCTAAAATAAACTTCAAACTCCTTAATATGCTATTCGGGTCTCTTCAGAGCCTGACCCAACGTGTTTTTTTCAAACTTGGCTACAGCTCTCTCAGATCTACTTCCAAGAACCAACCACAACAGCCTTCTTGCGATTCTTTGTACATGCCGTAGTTTCCTGCCTCCCTCGGCCTAGTCCTTTCTGCTTATTCCAGAAAGAACATTTAGGAATGTGCGTCCCCTACCCTCCACCCCTCCAACACTGGCTCAGATCACTTCTCTTCAACTCCCCCTTCCGCAGTTAGAATTAATCTCTTCTTGAGCCACACTCCCATTTTTCTTTGTGGCCTTCTCGAGGCACTTACTACATATTGCCATTATTAGATGAATTATTAGCATCTCAGTCTCTTTCAGTAAATGAGACGCTCCTTGATGGCTTAACTGTGTCTCAGTCACACTCCACTGCAGTAACCAGAATAGTCCTTGTACCCAGTGGGCGTTTGTGCGTGTTGATTACATGTCATCGTCTTTGATTGAGGGGCTTGAATCTAGAAAAGTTAAGCAAACACTCAGAGAGGCCCAACAAAAGGAAAAGTAACTTTGTAAAAATCGGAACCCCGAAGAGATCGGTTTTATGGACATGAGGAATGATCCCTCCTGAGAGGCCGGCCCTGCAGCCCGGGAAATGATGTGGTGTGATAGGACAGAGTTGTCAATTTGTATTTTTTTTTAAATGATTTATACATTCCACGTATTGGGACTTTCACAAATCCTCAAACTCAGAGGATGGTCAAGCTAAGACGATGCTGAGTTCAAAAAAAAAAAAAAATCTCAACATTGTACAGAGGTATTTTAACTAGTCAAATGAAAAACAGATGTCTTAAATTAAAACACATAAATTACTTGAGCTTAAAAATTTCATATATCTTAGTGATGAAAATCTATCACTCAAGACTTAATAAGATAGATTTTGAAAACTTTCCATATTTGTATGTTTAGTTAATTGATGACATTCAATAAAATGTCTCGTTAAAAAACTGCTTAAAATTATAGACAACAACGATTATGTTGTTATTACGGTATTTCCACTTCAGTGTTACTATTAATACGTGTTTAACTTTGGGAAATTTAGAAGATATAAAATAGTGCAGAGAAGAAAATGACAACCACCTATATTTCCAGTACCTGGAATTCATCATTAGTAAATTATTTGCTCCTCACTTGCTATGAAAAATTGCTACTTTTATAAAAGTTACATATATTTATTATAAAGAATTTGCATCACTTAGAAAAGTATAAAATAAAGAATTGTTTTAAAATGTCAATTACTCTACAAATGTATACATTGTCCTTTGCAAGGGCCAAGCGACTGTTCTGGGCGTGAATTTCAGGTAAGTTTTTAAGCTGCCCCACAGAGTATTCAGGTTACTACTCTTTTGGGAAATACCAATTTCTCTCTTAAACCTAATAGTTAATAGAAAGTAGATTTTTCAAAACTTTGACCAATTTCAATTTGAAAGAATAATGTGTTTTTTTTTCCCCTGAGTGGGGAAAATTGAATAAACAAATTAGGTGATCAGAATTGAAAAAGGTCTTGAAGAATGCCAGGAGCTTGAATCTTCAGCAATGAGTAATCTAATTGGGAAGATCATCACTGGGGTTATTTATAGCTGATTCAGAAATCCTTGAGAGTATTCGACCCTGTCACCTATTTGTTCACTATCCCTGAGAGCAGCAATGCACCTGAAGCATTTGCAGCGACCTGGGCCCTTTCCTTCCCCAGTGTCTGCTTCTAGGCCTGGAGTGGCCAAGCAGTAGGTCATTTCTTAGAAAGAGAGTCTTTGTCAGACCCTTCTCTTCTTCAGGTTGGAGGGTGCCTGAGGACACTTTATACCTTCACCAAAATCTTTGGTAACCAAAGCATTTTCTCCTAAGTGTCACCTGGGCGGGGAGATGAGGATGCAGTGATGGTCAAAAAGCATTTCCCATTTCCTCTTTGATGCGTGGGGAGGTGGCTGAGAGCGCCTCCTCCTGGCTGACTCCAGGTCTCAGACTTTTAATGAATTACACTTTGTCTTTATTAACCACGTACTTTATACTTTGACATTAAATGTTTTCACTTCAAAGATGGGAAGCAGAGTCATACTCCATGGAAAAACGTCTATCCGGCTTGATGAAAGAGGATGCTCAAGCGGGAATACTTGATGGGAAAACGGATCAGGCTGAAGTTGTACATGCAGCCGGGCATATAGGTCAGTGGTTCTCAACCTTGGCTACACATTAGAATCACCTGGGAATCTTTTTAAAATCCTGATTTCTGGGCCTCATCCTCCGGAAATTCTGTTTCTTTGTTACTAATGTTGTGGCCCCACCCCATAACAAAGAAACAGAATTTCCGGAGGATGAGGCCCAGAAATCAGGATTTTAAAAAGATTCCCAGGTGACTCGAATGTGCAGCCAAAGTTTAGAGCCACTGATTTAGGTAGACCTAGAGCTGGGGCTCCATTCAATGACACAATCCACGGAAGTAGGTAAGAGAGACCTACGCTGCACAAGTCTACGGTGAGCATAGCAAACCCCGCCCAATAGTCCTATGCAAGAAACACCAGGAGACCATGTTTTGTTTTGTTTTCTGCCTTAACAAAAAAGTCCTTTCTATCTCATTGATTGACTCTTATTTCTATAGTTTTCAAAAACTAGCTTGATCTATCTTCTGTTCACAGCGGGTCTATCTCCTATGCACAGTAGAGCTGCTATCTCCTGTGGCTGACTGCCTTCCTCGCCCGGCACCCTGGCACTGCCACCGCCGAAAACCAAATGACAGATGACAATTACTCTTCACTGTACAACAGCCACACCGTGTTTGCAAAGAGCTGGCATTACTTCACCTAACAGATGAAGGTAGTGGCTCGTCCCAGATCGCATGGCTTGGAAGTGACAGGAGAAATACTTGAACCCTTTCTCCTTTTCAGCATTTTGCCTTTGACACCACCAGGCCTGGCCAATTTCGAGAATATAATTCCCATGACAGAAAGAGATGGAGGTTTGGTAATACTGTAAAAATTAATTCCAGGAGGAATCTATGGCAGAACCCTTTGGGACAAAGAAATTTTATCAACCTCATTGTGACGCTCTGGTTCTGGCAAAGTGGTGATCTGAGCCCATGTGACATTTTCCTGCTACAATCCCCTGGAAATTCAGGATAAAAAAGCAAAGAAACAAACTAGCCTAACAAACAAATAAACAACAACAACATAGCTGAGCTTGAAAAAAAAGAAAAGGAAAGTGCTCAGTTGCGAGAGCAAACGCAGAACCAGTGCAGAAAGCTGGCCAGCCATTGAGGGGCTGCTGTGGGGTCAGTGGTGTTAAGGCCTGAGCAGGGTCAGAGCTAGAACCTGAGCCCCTTAGCAGGGATTTAGAAGGGAAAGATCCAGATCTTAAAAGGGAAGCAACAAGGAGGCGTCTCTCTCCTAGCACTCTGCCTGGGGGTTGGAAGGAAGTCCCCATAAGAAATTCAAATGAAGTCACCAGAAGATGCAGAGGCTGAGTTTAAACTGCTCACCTGGTGAGGACATTCCACTCCAGGAGATGAATATAAAGACCAGTTCCGAACCTGCAAAGCTTAGCAAATGCGAAACCAAGTCCAGTCCTGTTGCTGAATTCCTTTTTTTTCTCCTTAATGTGGCATTAGGACTAGTGGTCACTGCAATGTATCACTAATAAATTAATTTCTTAGGAAGCCCAATACCAAGTCAAGTCACTAACTTATTTTTTTGGGGGGGATGGTCTTTCTCCCTGGTGAGAACACTGTAGCTCAGTCAACTTAATTCCTATCCTCATTACTAATTCTCTCCTCTACTAATTTACAGTTTTGAATTTAAAAAAGATAAGCAAATCAAAGAAAACATTAACTTCACTCAAATCTATACCAATATAAGTTTTGACATCAGTCTAGGAAAACCGCAAAAGTTATTCAGTAGAAATGATATGGAATTGATTGTTGAGTTGCTTTGTAGGACTGATAGCCCATAGGAATATATTTTTTCTTTAACCCTTTTAGGATTTATCTTAGAGCAATATTCTGCTAATTGGGGTCACTTTTTAGTTGTCGTGGTCTTCACACAAAACTTTCAATATTGATTGATGAGAGGGACTGGCCAGCTTTGTGTTTCCAAGAGCTTAGAAATATCTCCATGATCTTGAAAATCCCTGCGAGCACACCCCCTTTCTCGTGCTTGTTTGGGGGGAAGCCTGAAGCCATGAGAGAAGCTTGTTTACTTTCACTGCAGCCCCCACCCCACGCAATCCCACTGAACCTGCCGTGACCTCCTTTGACCAAGCCTCTTCATCCACAGGCAGCCAGAGAGCATCTTGTGGCCAGATGTGCGCCCCCACACCCAGTGTTCCTGGGCTCAGATTCATAAATCCCCTGCTCCCGCACGGACTGCTTTCTCGCTGCTAACAAACGCCTCTTTAGATCGCTGCTCCCTGACCCAATTCCAAGGCAGGGAGGCGATTGGCCATTTTCTGAAATGACACAAGATCGATGAGGTGTCGTCATCCCCAACCCAAGAAGATGACAGTTAGGCCTCAGACCCAAATCCTCCTTCTCCATCCCTAGCAAGCAACAGGCTGATGAAGTTATCCTATATCACCACTGGATCCAAGAAGTTTCTTGATCCCAGCAACATGGAATGCATTTTTGCATCCCATTCACACAGGCCAAAATACCATCATCGCATCGATGTCCAGTTCCTGACTTATCAGCCAGGATCTACATCTTTCTGTCTGACTTTTCTTATGTATTGATGCTTTATAAAAATAATACTTTATATACTTCTTTATGGGAGAGAAATCATTTATTTACTTCACTGCACATTTCCTACTCCCTCATTCTTTCCCCTTCGTTTCTGGGGCCATAAAAAGTTGACATTTTCATAGTACTTAACTAAGGATTTCTATCTGATTCTCTTATTTAATCCTCTCTGCCACCCTATGAGATAGGTCTTACTGGTATGAGAAAAGCAAGGCTCAGAGAGGTGGCTGTGACTTGTACAGTATCACAGAACCCACAAGTGATAAGGCTGGTTCTCCAATCCCAGGCCTTCTACTGCCTAATCCTAAACTTTCCTCTGTATCATTATCAAGTCTTCATAGGGTTTAGCCTTTTTCTTGTTTTGATGAGTGAACTAGCCTCTAAGACTTCCTGAAAGTTATATATTTGCAAACAAATAATGGTAGAGCTGGGATAGGTCGGGCCCTCCATGCTCTTCGTCCATACCTCCTTCTCCGCCCTCTCCCCCCACTTCTCTCCATTGCCCTCCCTCCATTCCACTGTCCCATGCACCTATATAGCAGATGTGCATGGTTGTCTGTGTCTCTTGACATGGGTCTTAGAGAAAGCTGCTATGCTAAGCCCAGGATCCTATGTACCCAAAACTTGGTGACATTGAATCATCAAGTAAACCCTCCTTGTTTCTCTGTTACAGACTTCTCTCTTTCTGACTTAATTTGTTGGATAAACTAACAAATTCCAAATAATCCATTAGTGAAATATAATGGATGTGGACCCTGATCAGTGGCCAAATAAAACACTACTCAGGACAGTAATCTTTCCTTTGTTTAACGTCTTCTTATAAATCACTAGAGACCCAGTGCACAAAATTTGTGCACTGGTAGGGTCCCTAGCGGCTGCCAGCTGCTGGCCGGGTACTCCCTGCTTTCCCCTGGCTGGCCCTGCCCCCTGGTCGAACTCCCGGACTACTCCTGGTTGAAGGGACAATGTGCATACTACACTTTTATTATATAGGATGATCTTTACTTGCTTTCTATGTAGTCCTGGAAAAAATGAGGCAGAACTATGAGCTTATTATTATCTCTAAAGTAGGGTTTGTCAATCATTCATCCCTCAGATCACTTTAGCAACAAAAAGACACCTAAGAGTCTTAATGGCAGAAGATCCCTCCTCTTATTCTTCACCGTAATTCATAGGAAATGTGGTGCCCAACATTAATAAAGAACAGTGGTAGTCCCTCTCATTTCTATATTTCTTTACAGTTTATAATATTCTTGGGGGTCAATTTTTTTTAGCATCCCACTTGTAAATAATAAAACTGAGTTTCAGAAACCTTGGGAATTTGCTTAAGATTAAACAGCTAGCAGGAGACAAAACCAGTGACTCTGAAGTCCCCATTCCTACTGCTGCGTATGACGAAAACAACAATGGCATCCTACGCATCATCGGGAGGAATCTCACAGAACTTGATGAAAATCACAAGTGTTATTGACCACGTAGGCTCTATTGTCATTGATCATGTATATTCTATTGTCATTGATCAATCATGTAGGTTCTATCAAAAGCATTGGAAGACACTGAAGAAGCTCTTAGACACAGTCTCTCAAAGAAATTTAAAATTTGTCAAGGGAAATGCTTGTGTTAAGTTATTCAGGGTCATAGCCTTGAATGACTCCAAGAAGCACCATCTCTACCTAATATTTTGGGGGAAATGATAGTTTTTCTCTAACATAATTTGGTTGAAATGTTCACAGTGATCTTTCTCAAAAGTGAACCACAGTTGTACAAGTGAAAAGCACCTCTCTCCTTCTTCTGTGATGATAGAACTGGAACTGGCTGTAGCCACCGCCCACCCCCAACATTTGTCCCCCAACATTCCTACCCACTGGTTTTCCATCCCTTCCAGGAACAGAGCCAGTAGCTCATTCTGGAAGGTAGGGAAAAACTCACCTTCTCACAAAGCACTGTGACAGATTTTGCTAGAAGTTTGTTATTACATAGAAAGTTCTTCTACCAAACAGCTCTAATCCTACATATCAGCTTTCATTTTTAGCCCGATGAGGAAACTCGGGGCAGTGACGTGTCCTACACAGGTCATGCCTCCTACCAGGGCTGAGAGAGCCCGCAACAGTCTCACCCAATGGTCTTCCTAACACTAGTTCTCTAGCAAGGGTTTAGGTACTGTTGCTTGCCACCACCTGTCTTGTTCTCACCCTGTCTGGATTAGATCTGGGCAAAACAAGACTACGTGGGTGGTGCGAGGGTATTTCTGAGTGACCACCATGGTGAACCACACTTTTCCATACTTTATCGTAACAGCTTGCTTAATTATCTAGACAAGGAACATGTCTGCCTGGCTGAGCAGTGCATCCCCAGGACCTGGCACCACTCCTAGAATGCAAAGACGTGTATTCTGAACAAATAATAACTAAACCACAATTTCTGTCACCCTCAGGACCTCCATTGTACAGCCCCATCCCATCAATTTGTCCCGACTCCCATCAGTGGTCACACAAACCTGCCCCCAAGTGATGGGCTTCTTGTTTGAGAAATTAAAGGTTTCTGTGACCAATTTGGTCCTCCAGACACAAGAGGCGAAGGGAGTAATATTCATGCTTGAACTTTCCCTTTCTTGTTTCTGGGAGATCATTGTCAAATTTTTCAACTAGAAAAAGTCAGGAGGGGGATATTAAATGCAAATGGACTTTGGCAGGTTGAGTGATTGTCAGGCAGCTACAAGAGCAAACTTCTGTGTCCACTCTCGAGGAGGGAAGGAGGCAAGGTTTCAGCTCTAAGTGGGAGATTTATTTTTTTAGGTCAGGTGTTTTTTGAAGTTTGCAGATGGCAATTTCATTTGCATTTAATGTCCTTCAGATTATTTCCTTTCTGTTGTGCTAAACACCTCTCTCAGTTGGGTCTAATTTGATGAGGTCATGCTGTGACCCTTGACCCTTTGGATCTTAAATGAAACCATCTGACCAGAAAGGAGAGAGGGTGTTCTCAGCCTTGTTCGCAGACATTTGATACTTGCAGATGTGCAGCCAACGTTGCTAACTACCCACTCGCCAGCTTAGCTCTTGATTAGAAGTGGAACTAGTAAATTCCCTGAGAGTCCAACATTTGAAGAATAAATGGGTCCAATTAATCCTTTGTCACATTCTTGTCAAAATAAAAGCACTCGGCCCAAAGAAGAAAAACAACCGCCAGCACCCACAGAGGGTAATTTGGGATATTAGCAAACAATCAATCTTGGAAAACACGTAAACATTGCAGTGTACACACTATTTGCAGAGGGTTCTGCCCGCGAATTGAGATTTACTGCTCAAAAGCAGACAAAGACACCGTCCTACGTTACGGAACATGCCGCCTTGTTGCTACAGGCTGGGGAAAAGGGATCTGACTCCTTAATTAAAACTCAAAACAAAAGTTCAGAAAGCAGGTGCCTAAGTAGAGGGTGGGATGTTCCCAGAAGAATAGCGTTGTTGTGCTTGGCGAGGCATTTGAATTGCAGCCTTAGAAACGTGTGGGCAAGATGGCTTATGTTGTCCCCTGGAATTTTACCATAGTTTCTGTCTTCTTAGATCGAAAGATGCCACAATATTCTATCTTTGCTCATATGTGGCGTGAAATAACCTGTAAAGTGTCACTCTGGGGAAAGATATGGATACCTCAATTTTCTGCTCACAAAAAAAGATCTGCTTCTGCAGCAGTAATTAAATTACTGCCTGGGCCACTGCTGAGCTCACTTTTTTGTGGGTGAAGGGAGTGTTGGTCAGAGCTGGGACCTTTGGATCCTGTCTCCCTCAGAGGCTCCCCTCTGGGACTCAAACGGGGTGCTATGGCTTTGAAGCAGGGAGAAGGTGAAGCGCTCGCCCCACTCCTGCAGGCGTGGCTGGCACCACCCTCTGTTTCCCCAAGTCCCAGTGGCTTTGCCCCGCTGAACTTGCTTTTGCAGTGGGGCCACCTGGCTGTGCCCAACCTGACTCTGTGGTACGCGCCTCCTGGGGGAGCTAGAGTTGGAGACTCTGGCAGAGACTGCGTTGTATGGCTCTGCAGTAGGGGCCCCTTTCCCCCCATTGACTGCCTGACCACTCTGCACCCAAGTACGGAACCCATTAGTTCTATTCTCCAACCCGGTTGCCCCGCCTACCAAGTCTGTGCCTTGTGGAAGGGGCTGTGGGTCGAGGCCAGCCTGGGCCCACTCTGCAAACTTTGTTTAGAAGGCTCTGCAGTGGTTCTCAACCTTCCTAATGCCGCGACCCTTTAATACAGTTCCTCGTGTTGTGGTGACTCCCAATTTCATTGTTACAAATTGAACATAATTAAAGCATAGTGATTCATCACAAAAACAATATGTAATTATATATGTGTTTTCCGATGGTCTTAGGCGACCCCTGTGAAAGGGTCGTTCGACCCCCAAAGGGGTCGCGACCCACAGGTTGAGAACCACTGCTCTAGAGGAAGACCAAGCAATCTCAGGAGGTGGTGGAGTAGCCAACAGATAGAGGCAGACCTAAGGGAGCCTTGGATCGTTTATTGATCTGCCCCCACAACTTGGCCCCTCCCATGTACATCCAAGCCCAGTAGATGCAGCTACAAACAGGGAATAGCATGGTAGCTCCAGACAGACAGCCCAAGGCCAGTTACAAAAAAAATCTGACATCAACCTGCACCAGAACCCCACCCAAGTGGACCCAGGACCAAAAAAAGCTAAAGAAGTTCATTACCACCAAACCAGTATTGCAAGAAATGTAAGAGAGCCCTTCTTAAGAAGAAAGAAAAAAATAGAGATAGAAGAACAGAGAAATAAAGAATAAAAATAGCAATAAATAAGTACCTATCAATAATATCTTTAAATGTAAATAGATCAAATGCTCCAATCAAAAGTCATATGGGAGCTGAATGGATAAGAAAATATGACCCAAATATATGCTGTTTATAAGAGACCTACCTCAAAACAAAATATGCACACAGACTGAATGGAAGGGATGGAAAAAGATATTCAATGCCAACTGAAACAAAATAAAGTTGGGATAGCACTACTTATATTAAACAAAATATGAAGTCCATAACAAAAGACAAAGAAAGACATCACATAAAACTAAAGGGATTGATCCAACAAGAGGATATAACCCTTGTAAACATATGTGCACCCAACATAGGAACACTAAATATACAAAGAAAATATTGCTGGACATAAAAAAGAAAGATGGACAGTAATACAATCATAGTAAGGGATTTTAAAACCCCATTGACATCAATGGATAGATTTTCCAGACAGAAAATCAACAAAGCAACAATGACCTTAAGTGACACACTGGACCAGATGGATTTAATTGATATTTATAGAACATCTCATCCCAAAGCAGCAGAATATACATTTTTTCAAGTGCACATGGAACATTCTCTAAGATAGACCACATGTTAGGACACAAAACAAGTCTTAATAAACTCAAGAAGACTGAGATCAAATCAAGCATCTTCTCTGACCACAATGGTATAAAACTAGAAATAAATTACAATACAAAACCTGAAAAACACTCAAACACATGGAGGCTAAATAACATGTTACTAAACAATGAATGGGTTAACAATGAGATCAAGGAAGAAATCAAAAGTTACCTTGAGACATCTGAAATTGGACACAAAATATCCCCCCAAATCTCTGGAACACAGCAAAAGCAGTCCTAAGAGGGAAATTCATAGTATTACAGTCCTACATTGAGGAGCAATAAAAATCTCAAATAAGCAATCTAATGCTACACATAAGAGAACTAGAAAAAGAGGAAAAAAAGCTCAGAGTAAGTAGAAGAAAGGAAATAATAAAGATTAGAGTGGAAATAAATGACATAGAGACTAAATAAAAAAGTACAAAAGATCAATGAAACCAAGAGCTGGTACTTTGAAATGATAAGCAAGATTGGCAAATCTTTAACCAGACTCATAAAGAAAAAAGAGAGAAGACCCATATAAGTAAAATCAGAAATTAAAGAGAAGTAACAACTAACACCACAGAAATACTAAGGATTGTAATAAAATATTACAAACCACTATATGCCAACAAATTGGACAATCTGGGCAAAATGTATAAATTCCTAGAAACGTACTTAATCACTTAATGTTATTAGACCAGAATTTTCCCATGCATTGATAAATGTCATATTTAACAATTATATAAAACTAGAGGCCCTGTGCACGAGATTCGTGCACTGGTGGAGGGCAGGGCCTGCAGGGATCGGCCCGCTGTGGGAGCACTGCTCGGCTGACCAGGATGACCACCAGGAGGTATATTCTAATTATATAGATTCTAATATATTCTATATGCACACACACACATAATGATTTACCATATTTATTATGTCAGGCACTGTTCTAAAAGCATGACTTGATTAATGATGTGGCCCTCAGAGCAATGCTGTGAGGTAGCTCTTGTTACCCCCACTTCCCACAAGAGGAAGCTGAGGTGCAGAGATGTTAGGTGTTACCTGAAAGCACTTGCGTTTACCCACTTTCCTCTACCTCCTCTTATGGATAGAAATAGCTCAAATAAATTAAAAATTATCATCAAGACTTGAGAAAATGCATGTCTTCTTATAATTTTTACAGTCATAACATTAATAGAAGCCTAATTAAAATAAAAGAGAAGGTCATGAGCACGTGTCATGACTTAAAATGTCTATTTCCTTTTCGTCTTTGTTCATAAGAAACAGTCATTTGAGTACACATTGTAATCACAGCATGGATTTAATTTTGTATTTTGCTCTATTCAATTAATATTATATCATAAGCACTTCTGTGCTGCTATAGAGTCATCACAAACATATTTTGAAATTGTGGAATGACATTTTACCAAGTGATGGCTCCATAATTTACCCCTTATTATTATATATTAACATTATTTCCAATTTCCTTCACAGTTACAAGTAACACTGCAACAAACACATTAACTCATGTAGCGTTTTATTTGAATTAGGATTATTTTTTAGAAAAATTTAATTTAAATCAAAATAATTACCTCTTTCTGGGGAATTCTAAATTCACTCGAGAGTCTCAAAGGCAGCATGGCCTTAAAGCAGGACTCTGGATCTGTATCCTAGGGTTGGAGCCTGGGTCCATCATGTCTAAGCTGGGACTGTGAATAAATTATTCATATTTTTTATTTTTATTGATTTCAGAGAGGAACGGAGAGGGAGAGAGAAATAGAGACATCAATTATGATAGAGAATCATTGATCGGCTGCCTCCTGCACGCCCCACACTGGGGATCGAGTCTGCAACCCAGGCATGTGCCCTGAATCGAACCGTGACCTCCTGGTTCATAGGTTGATGCTCAACCACTGAGCCAAGCCAGCAGGGTGAATTATTCATATTCTCTAAGGAAGTGGTTGTCCCTCTTGCAGGCCTGATGAAGCCCTGGTCGGTTCTGTTCTCTTCACCTTGGTTTAGTGAGCTCAGTTCACTAGGTGGAGGGACATTTGCCACACCTGGCTGACACAGGAATGACTCACACGGATTCTTCCTTAGCCATTTTATTATTATTCTCTCTCCCCATGAAAGTGCTTTTCAAAAGTATTGAATACGTCAGGACTTTGAGGTGGCAAAAATATGAATAATTTTTTTATTTTTCTCATGAATCCCTGAGTGGTTCTCAAACCCATTGGCCATTTGGCCAACAGGAAAGAACGTTGAGGATGAAAGGGGGTCACGGGAGGGGGAGGGAGGAATCTCTGCAAGATGGGACTTGAGGGTTCTCTTCTTTGAGGGTGAGGGGCCCTGACCTTTCTAGTTGGTGTTTCAAATCAGACCAAGTCATTCCTTTTGTGGGAGAGAGCCCTAGGGCCACGCACTTTCTAAAAACTTTCACTTGCCAACTTCTTAATGACCCTGTAAGGAAAAGCAAACCCTGTCCTCTGTCAACTGACCTGTCACTCTGTTCCTTAGGCCTCATTGAAAGTAGAAAGACAAATCCCAACATTGAACCCCCAAACGCTGAACTCAGAGACAAAGAATTCTGAGTTCTAAGTCTGGACTCTTTCTAAGACTGGAGCAAATTCAACTTGGAAATCTCATCTGGATGACTGTTAATAGGGAGAAAGTTCAGCTTAACTTTTTTTTTTTAAAGAATTATGTTTTTTATTGATTTCAGAGAGAGGAAGGAAGAGGGAGAGAGGGATAGAAACATCCATGATGAGAGAAAATCATTGATCGGCAGCCTCCTGCACGCCCCCTACGGAGGATCAAGTCCACATCTCTTGGTTCATGGGTCGACACACAACCACTGAGCCACAGCAACTGGCCTGTTGAGTTTTAACTCTTTGCCAACTGTTTACTCAAGCCATCTCATGGAATCTTGCTTTCTTTTATTGCTCACGATTCTGAAGTATGAGTTCCATGTCACTTTCCATCAAGAAGGCAAGGTTCAGAAAGGTTGGCTAATGATCTAAGATGCGCAACTCACTGGAAAGCCTGAAATCAAGCTTGTGTTTCAAGCCCTGTTTTTCTGCTACTGATTCCACATTTTTTTATAGTTTGATAAATGTGTGTGTGCTGACAGTTTATCTTTCTGAAAAATGACTAAAGACAGAAAGGAACATGGTGCTCTGCTCCACAGAAACAGCCAATTGTAGGATTTTGATGCGTTTTCTAAGTACTCGGAGCGAGCATGTCTTTCTTTAAGCAGGAATCAAACGTAAATAGATGCTGGTTCTTTCTGGAGTGTTTGATTGCGCTGAGGAAAGCGTGCAAGCAATGGGTTTTCTCCCCAGAAAATAAACACACGTACACAAATATTTCTCTAGAATTTCTGAAGCCCGTGATTAAGAAACCTAAAAGACTGGCGTTGTTCTCGCTCTCCCAACTTTCCTTCTTTGTAACTTCCTAGAGGCCAGTGTCCCACTTTTCTTCATTGATCAAACAGTGACTGACGCTGTGCCAGGAACTGGGCATTGAAAATACAAGAGTGAAGGGATGTGACATTGCCCGGCAGGAGCTTAGGCTATCGATGAAATAAATAGGTAAGCAGACTGTTCCATAGCATCAGTACAGTTGACCCTTAATGTGAGGGCGAGGGCACTGACCCCCATGCGGTTCAAAACTGTGTATAACTTTTTTTGACTCCCCCAAAACTTTACTAATAGCCTACTGACCAGGGCCTTATCGATAACATAAACACTCAGTGAACACATTTGTTGTATGTGATACGTGTAACATACTGTATTCTTACAATAAAGCTGGAAAGAAGAAAATGTAGTTATTAAGAAAACCATAAGGAAGAGAAAATACATCCACTGTGCTTATTGAAAAAAAAGATCTGAGTACAAGTGGACCCCCGCGGTTCAAACTCGTGTTGTTCAAGGGCCAACTGTAGCGTAGAAGATACACGTCGGCTTAGAGGAACGGATGGGGGAGAACGGACGGAGGGCCAGGCCTGCAAAGAACTCCAGATGTGGGAAAACGGGGACTGTAGTGGACACTGCTCATTATTTTTCTGTGCCCAGCACTGGAACCCCTTCCTCTACTTGGAGAAGACCACTCCCTAAGCCAGGCGTACCCAGCACGGTTCACTGTCCTTTTCCTCCTGCTGAGGCCAATAGTGCCAGCCTCTGGTTGGCTGGCTTCCCTTGCCCTTAAGGTGCCACCTGTTACTAAATCTCTACCAGTCACATGATGAGGAGCCTTCAGTCTCCAATCAGAAGCTGATGAGCAAAGAAGCCGGTTCCCCCCCAGGGACTAGGATGTGGCAGCACCAGCCACAGTTGCATCTCATCTCCAGAGGTGGCTGTGGCAGTGGTTCAAGGGCAGCAGTGACCATCCAGTGCTTGGGGGGGCGGGGAGCCCTGTGGTGCAAACCTTGGCATGTGTGCCCGTGACCGCCATAGTGGTACTCACCAGGCTGCTTCTGCAGCATCACCTGGTTCGTGCTCTTAGTTGCCTGCCCCCAGCCATGTTTTCTGAGCCTCCTAGAGATACTGTGATTTGCCCAACACCCGTTGCCACTTAAATTACCCAGGGCCAGCATCTGTGCCTTACACTTGAAACCCCAACAGATGTCATGATTCCCTGTGACCGGCACAGAGCAGAATGGTGATGCTGACACATGCATTTGGACTCCCATGGGGGTACTTAGTGACTCCATGGAAATGGTGAAGCTTCTAGTAACTAACACCCACAGCGTATCCACAAGAAGAAAGACCGAAGCTTCCTTATAATGTCGCTTGTTCATTTCCCGATGGTTATATTGCTCGGTGCTCCCTTTCCTGAACATTTGGTCTCAAGGTTTTTATATTTGTAAATTATCTGCTTGTGATCTTTCCACTGCCATTGCAAACTTGACTAGACAGCTCAGTTGGCACACATTTAGTGAGTGCTTAATGCAATTCACGAGACTGGGGCAGTGGGGTTCCATGAAGTATAAGACAGAGTCAGGGTTTGCTCTGAGGCCCCTTAAGAGTTGGTTGTGAAGATAAGACACATACACGGGTCAAGATAAAAAACCTAGTCCCCTGAATACCTATTCTGTGAGCAATACAACAAAGCAACTCACTTTATTACATAACCAGAAGGATGGAATTTATAGATTCTAAACATTCTAAAATATTTTCATATTGGAATCCAGCAGAAGATTTAACAGATACACTTAACATGACATGCTTTGACGATCTGCTTTGAAAATTGGGTGATAGGTCACTATCAACCCATTGTCTTTCACAAATAAATAGTCACACAGTCGTGTCTCGCCCCTTACTCACAGTCAATAAAATCACTTCAATAAAATCATCATTGATGATATCCACAACGTGACGGGAGATAGAACAATTCTGGGTTTCCCTTTTGATGAAAGTGCCCCAGAGGCCTCATGTTAGCATAAACACTACTATACTAACTATCTGACCAAAGAGCCGGTCCCCCTGAGATCTCGCCTTCATCGGTTCCCAGGAAAAGTTAAGAACAGGAGCAGCACCACAGGCTGAATTAGAAGACATCAACCGAGGTCTTAAAGAGAAGCTCCTGTGCGTTCGCCCCGGAATGGTGGCATGAACACACTTTTCCTGTTGTTCTTAGCACGAAATTTAAAATAAAAGTTTACAAAAGACACGAGTAGAAATAGATTGCATGAGCCTTGCATTCGGAGGTGCCATCTGTTCAATTCCTCACCCTCACGGAGTGTTACTATCTCCCATGCAAAGACCCCATGCGTCAGCATTTCCCGCCCTTTGGAATTACCAAACAGTTCATTTTTTATTCTTCAGCCTAAGTCAGCTGAAATTCTCTGAGTGCGGAATGTCTTGAGTATTGTGTGTGTATTTTCAATCACCTCCTTGTTAGAGGGAATTTCTTTTCAAAAGTCTGTTAGGAGAAGGGACAGAATTTGGAACTGACCTGCTTATTTTTTATCCAAGAAATTTAGAGGGAAGAGGGGGAGGTGCGGAGGATTAGATTCCCCTGTAGAGTAATTGGAATCTATCTTGAAGATTAACTTCGGCAAGACTTAAATGAGTTTTAAAGGCCTTCATAAAAGAACGAGGGAAAGTCATTGGGGAAAGGAAGAATACAATATTTCTATTGCAACTGCCAGGGATCTTTATAAACCCTAATTAAGCCCTGATGGGGTATAAAATATCCCAACTTTTATAAATGACTCTGTCAACTAGACAATATGCAACGCTCAAATTCCCACAAGATTCATATTCATTTTCAATAGCATGTTCGTGAAGGGAAGAATATTCAGTTTGAATAGTATTTCACTGGAGGAAGAAAATAATCTATGGTTTATGTCCGTACCCAGGCAAACAGCTCTGGTTTCTTGGAGTTTGGCTCTTTCTCTCGGATTTGCAAAGAAAAAAAAAGAAACAAAACAAAACACGATGCTACCAGCAGTTGATGGTGTCCTTGTCATTATTGCTTTTAAAGTAGCTGCTCTTTTCTCTGTTTTGTCTACCATCAAGCAAGTGTGTAGGTCTAACAAATGAATGAAATTATATTTTTCTTTGCCAGTGCACTGGATATTTAAATTTTTCTTGAAGTTTTTTTTTTACAAATACTGTTGACTGGGGTTTTAAAAATGATAACATTCTACCTATTTTCAAAGGCAAAAAGAAAGAATATGAACCAAGCTACAGTAAATGAAAAGAAAAAACAACAACACAAAAAGCACACAGATTCCTGCGTGGACAGCATGCAGGGCTAAGGTGGTCATAAGACCCAGGCAAAATGTTTATCCGTTAATATAAAATGGATACAATCAACACACCACTTTAAATGATCTCCCTTGCAAAGCTGGCATGCATACTTGAGGGACTGTGACAACAATCTTGCCTGTGAACATGACCAGAGAAACCTTATAGCGTCCACATGCCTGACCTCTTTCCCAAGCAAGAGGAAATTTGCACAGGAAAGGGAACAATGATAGAGAAACAGGTGACCAGTCCATTGGGGATTGTGTTGTCTATGTTTGGGCATAACTTCCAGCCAAAAAGAGATGCAGGTGGGCGTGGCTGGCGTTGGCTCAGTGGTTGAGCATTGACCTATAAACCAGGAGATCATGGTTTGATTCCTGATCAGGGCACATGCCTGGGTTTGGGGCTCCATCCCCAGTAGGGGGCATGCAGGAGGCAGCCACTCAATGCTTCTCTCTCATCATTGATGTTTTTATTTCTTCCCCTCTCCCTTCCTCTCTGAAATATATATATAATTTTTAAAAGAGAGATACAGATGGAACCAGGAACCAAAGCAGAATGAATTTGTGTCCTCAGGGCACTCCATGGGCCTCGTGCTGTGACACGAAGATTTAGGTTCAGGAATGGGATCATTGGTCAAACCAGGTAAGCTGAGGGACACTTTGTTAAGATACTTTGCCTCCCTTGGTTCCAACTCCATACTCGCTTCTGGGTTGTCTTTATAATTACAACTTGGCCTCCCTGTTGAGTTCTTATCACTCCCTCCACACCCACTCATCATCAAGACTTCCATTCACAGAGCACTTCCTCTCTGCTCTTTCCTCTATTCCTCGTGCTGAATACCTACAAGCATCATCTTCCCCACAGTCCACAGAGGTAGGTATTCTACAGATCTCCATTTTACAGACAAGGAAGCAGGTGAAGAAAAGTGAATTTGCCCAAAGCCACACACTAAATAAGAGGTGGAGCTCAGTCTTGGAAGCCAGACTCAAGTCTAAATATGATGTTCTCAACCAGTATTCAACACCGATTATCTCAGCTGCTTGTAGAAATATCTCACAAAGTGAGCAACTGTTATGATTATTAGCAACGTTGGCCTCTTGTGAATGTGGTTAACTTTGGACAGCCTTCAAGAGACTAATAAACTCCTCTATTGTTCTAGAAAATATCCATTTGGTTGCTTGCAATGATATTTGACCAAATAGGCATTCGATTAATGTTAGCAGTTATGATCATGATTATTAGCATTATACTTAATTGGTGTCTTAAAGAGTTTGGTTAGCCCTGACCAGTTTGGCTCAGCGGATAGAGCATCGGCCTGCAGACTCAAGGGTCCCAGGTTCAATTCCAGTCAAGGGCATGTACCTTCATTGTAAACCTATGACAGTATTAAATCAAGATTTGCTTTTCAGTAAACCAGCCACATTGATAATTAAAATACTGTCTCCTGGAAGCAACAGGGGCTGTCAGCAAGGAGACCAGGGAAACAAAGCTTCCGCCACAGGGACTGGGGTTTAGGAACAGCTTCAGCCACCGTGGGTGCCAGTGCCCAGCGGAGAGCTGAGACACCCGGCTGCGCTGGCTGCTTGACTACATATCAGAGGCAGTGCAGTAGACCAGCCTGTTGTAGAGATGGTAGAAGTGGGGAAAAATGTTAAATGGTGGCCCCAAAATAAATGTTATTAAAGTATTTAACTTTTAATTATACAAATAGCACAATCATACATTCTCCTTATTTAAAAAAAATAAACATAACCAATAAAGCCAAAATTTACTCCAACCCTCTGGATCAGTGGTTCTCAACCTTCCTAATGCTGCGACCCTTTAATACAGTTCCTCATGTTGTGGTGACCCCCAACCATAAAATTATTTTCGTTGCTACTTCATAACTGTAATTTTGCTACTGTTATGAATCGTAATGTAAATATCTGATATGCAGGATGTATTTTCATTGTTACAAATTGAACATAATTAAAGCATAGTGATTAATCACAAAACAATATGTAATTATATATGTGTTTTCCGATGGTCTTAGGCGACCCCTGTGAAAGGGTCGTTCGACCCCCAAAGGGGTCGCGACCCACAGGTTGAGAACCACTGCTCTAGAGGAAGACCAAGCAATCTCAGGAGGTGGTGGAGTAGCCAACAGATAGAGGCAGACCTAAGGGAGCCTTGGATCGTTTATTGATCTGCCCCCACAACTTGGCCCCTCCCATGTACATCCAAGCCCAGTAGATGCAGCTACAAACAGGGAATAGCATGGTAGCTCCAGACAGACAGCCCAAGGCCAGTTACAAAAAAAATCTGACATCAACCTGCACCAGAACCCCACCCAAGTGGACCCAGGACCAAAAAAAGCTAAAGAAGTTCATTACCACCAAACCAGTATTGCAAGAAATGTAAGAGAGCCCTTCTTAAGAAGAAAGAAAAAAATAGAGATAGAAGAACAGAGAAATAAAGAATAAAAATAGCAATAAATAAGTACCTATCAATAATATCTTTAAATGTAAATAGATCAAATGCTCCAATCAAAAGTCATATGGGAGCTGAATGGATAAGAAAATATGACCCAAATATATGCTGTTTATAAGAGACCTACCTCAAAACAAAATATGCACACAGACTGAATGGAAGGGATGGAAAAAGATATTCAATGCCAACTGAAACAAAATAAAGTTGGGATAGCACTACTTATATTAAACAAAATATGAAGTCCATAACAAAAGACAAAGAAAGACATCACATAAAACTAAAGGGATTGATCCAACAAGAGGATATAACCCTTGTAAACATATGTGCACCCAACATAGGAACACTAAATATACAAAGAAAATATTGCTGGACATAAAAAAGAAAGATGGACAGTAATACAATCATAGTAAGGGATTTTAAAACCCCATTGACATCAATGGATAGATTTTCCAGACAGAAAATCAACAAAGCAACAATGACCTTAAGTGACACACTGGACCAGATGGATTTAATTGATATTTATAGAACATCTCATCCCAAAGCAGCAGAATATACATTTTTTCAAGTGCACATGGAACATTCTCTAAGATAGACCACATGTTAGGACACAAAACAAGTCTTAATAAACTCAAGAAGACTGAGATCAAATCAAGCATCTTCTCTGACCACAATGGTATAAAACTAGAAATAAATTACAATACAAAACCTGAAAAACACTCAAACACATGGAGGCTAAATAACATGTTACTAAACAATGAATGGGTTAACAATGAGATCAAGGAAGAAATCAAAAGTTACCTTGAGACATCTGAAATTGGACACAAAATATCCCCCCAAATCTCTGGAACACAGCAAAAGCAGTCCTAAGAGGGAAATTCATAGTATTACAGTCCTACATTGAGGAGCAATAAAAATCTCAAATAAGCAATCTAATGCTACACATAAGAGAACTAGAAAAAGAGGAAAAAAAGCTCAGAGTAAGTAGAAGAAAGGAAATAATAAAGATTAGAGTGGAAATAAATGACATAGAGACTAAATAAAAAAGTACAAAAGATCAATGAAACCAAGAGCTGGTACTTTGAAATGATAAGCAAGATTGGCAAATCTTTAACCAGACTCATAAAGAAAAAAGAGAGAAGACCCATATAAGTAAAATCAGAAAAAGAGGAGAAGTAACAACTAACACCACAGAAATACTAAGGATTGTAATAAAATATTACAAACCACTATATGCCAACAAATTGGACCTGGGCAAAAAAATGTATAAATTCCTAGAAACGTACTTAATCACTTAATGTTATTAGACCAGAATTTTCCCATGCATTGATAAATGTCATATTTAACAATTATATAAAACTAGAGGCCCTGTGCACGAGATTCGTGCACTGGTGGAGGGCAGGGCCTGCAGGGATCGGCCCGCTGTGGGAGCACTGCTCGGCTGACCAGGATGACCACCAGGAGGCAGCTCCTGCATTGAGTGTCTGCCCCCTGGTGGTCAGTGCGCATCATAGTGACCAGTTGTTCCACCGTTCATTCGATTTGCATATAAGGCTTTTATTATACAGGATTATGTTGTATGAATTGGGCTTAACTATTCATCTTTGCTAGCTATAGACATACCGAGGAGTCAAGCACACACACATCTTGAGGAGAGTCAACCCTAGTGAGCTATACTTTTGGATTGTTTTTCTCCCTAACCTTTATATAATTTTTACATAATGATTTACCATATTTATTATGTCAGGCACTGTTCTAAAAGCATGACTTGATTAATGATGTGGCCCTCAGAGCAATGCTGTGAGGTAGCTCTTGTTACCCCCACTTCCCACAAGAGGAAGCTGAGGTGCAGAGATGTTAGGTGTTACCTGAAAGCACTTGCGTTTACCCACTTTCCTCTACCTCCTCTTATGGATAGAAATAGCTCAAATAAATTAAAAATTATCATCAAGACTTGAGAAAATGCATGTCTTCTTATAATTTTTACAGTCATAACATTAATAGAAGCCTAATTAAAATAAAAGAGAAGGTCATGAGCACGTGTCATGACTTAAAATGTCTATTTCCTTTTCGTCTTTGTTCATAAGAAACAGTCATTTGAGTACACATTGTAATCACAGCATGGATTTAATTTTGTATTTTGCTCTATTCAATTAATATTATATCATAAGCACTTCTGTGCTGCTATAGAGTCATCACAAACATATTTTGAAATTGTGGAATGACATTTTACCAAGTGATGGCTCCATAATTTACCCCTTATTATTATATATTAACATTATTTCCAATTTCCTTCACAGTTACAAGTAACACTGCAACAAACACATTAACTCATGTAGCGTTTTATTTGAATTAGGATTATTTTTTAGAAAAATTTAATTTAAATCAAAATAATTACCTCTTTCTGGGGAATTCTAAATTCACTCGAGAGTCTCAAAGGCAGCATGGCCTTAAAGCAGGACTCTGGATCTGTATCCTAGGGTTGGAGCCTGGGTCCATCATGTCTAAGCTGGGACTGTGAATAAATTATTCATATTTTTTATTTTTATTGATTTCAGAGAGGAACGGAGAGGGAGAGAGAAATAGAGACATCAATTATGATAGAGAATCATTGATCGGCTGCCTCCTGCACGCCCCACACTGGGGATCGAGTCTGCAACCCAGGCATGTGCCCTGAATCGAACCGTGACCTCCTGGTTCATAGGTTGATGCTCAACCACTGAGCCAAGCCAGCAGGGTGAATTATTCATATTCTCTAAGGAAGTGGTTGTCCCTCTTGCAGGCCTGATGAAGCCCTGGTCGGTTCTGTTCTCTTCACCTTGGTTTAGTGAGCTCAGTTCACTAGGTGGAGGGACATTTGCCACACCTGGCTGACACAGGAATGACTCACACGGATTCTTCCTTAGCCATTTTATTATTATTCTCTCTCCCCATGAAAGTGCTTTTCAAAAGTATTGAATACGTCAGGACTTTGAGGTGGCAAAAATATGAATAATTTTTTTATTTTTCTCATGAATCCCTGAGTGGTTCTCAAACCCATTGGCCATTTGGCCAACAGGAAAGAACGTTGAGGATGAAAGGGGGTCACGGGAGGGGGAGGGAGGAATCTCTGCAAGATGGGACTTGAGGGTTCTCTTCTTTGAGGGTGAGGGGCCCTGACCTTTCTAGTTGGTGTTTCAAATCAGACCAAGTCATTCCTTTTGTGGGAGAGAGCCCTAGGGCCACGCACTTTCTAAAAACTTTCACTTGCCAACTTCTTAATGACCCTGTAAGGAAAAGCAAACCCTGTCCTCTGTCAACTGACCTGTCACTCTGTTCCTTAGGCCTCATTGAAAGTAGAAAGACAAATCCCAACATTGAACCCCCAAACGCTGAACTCAGAGACAAAGAATTCTGAGTTCTAAGTCTGGACTCTTTCTAAGACTGGAGCAAATTCAACTTGGAAATCTCATCTGGATGACTGTTAATAGGGAGAAAGTTCAGCTTAACTTTTTTTTTTTAAAGAATTATGTTTTTTATTGATTTCAGAGAGAGGAAGGAAGAGGGAGAGAGGGATAGAAACATCCATGATGAGAGAAAATCATTGATCGGCAGCCTCCTGCACGCCCCCTACGGAGGATCAAGTCCACATCTCTTGGTTCATGGGTCGACACACAACCACTGAGCCACAGCAACTGGCCTGTTGAGTTTTAACTCTTTGCCAACTGTTTACTCAAGCCATCTCATGGAATCTTGCTTTCTTTTATTGCTCACGATTCTGAAGTATGAGTTCCATGTCACTTTCCATCAAGAAGGCAAGGTTCAGAAAGGTTGGCTAATGATCTAAGATGCGCAACTCACTGGAAAGCCTGAAATCAAGCTTGTGTTTCAAGCCCTGTTTTTCTGCTACTGATTCCACATTTTTTTATAGTTTGATAAATGTGTGTGTGCTGACAGTTTATCTTTCTGAAAAATGACTAAAGACAGAAAGGAACATGGTGCTCTGCTCCACAGAAACAGCCAATTGTAGGATTTTGATGCGTTTTCTAAGTACTCGGAGCGAGCATGTCTTTCTTTAAGCAGGAATCAAACGTAAATAGATGCTGGTTCTTTCTGGAGTGTTTGATTGCGCTGAGGAAAGCGTGCAAGCAATGGGTTTTCTCCCCAGAAAATAAACACACGTACACAAATATTTCTCTAGAATTTCTGAAGCCCGTGATTAAGAAACCTAAAAGACTGGCGTTGTTCTCGCTCTCCCAACTTTCCTTCTTTGTAACTTCCTAGAGGCCAGTGTCCCACTTTTCTTCATTGATCAAACAGTGACTGACGCTGTGCCAGGAACTGGGCATTGAAAATACAAGAGTGAAGGGATGTGACATTGCCCGGCAGGAGCTTAGGCTATCGATGAAATAAATAGGTAAGCAGACTGTTCCATAGCATCAGTACAGTTGACCCTTAATGTGAGGGCGAGGGCACTGACCCCCATGCGGTTCAAAACTGTGTATAACTTTTTTTGACTCCCCCAAAACTTTACTAATAGCCTACTGACCAGGGCCTTATCGATAACATAAACACTCAGTGAACACATTTGTTGTATGTGATACGTGTAACATACTGTATTCTTACAATAAAGCTGGAAAGAAGAAAATGTAGTTATTAAGAAAACCATAAGGAAGAGAAAATACATCCACTGTGCTTATTGAAAAAAAAGATCTGAGTACAAGTGGACCCCCGCGGTTCAAACTCGTGTTGTTCAAGGGCCAACTGTAGCGTAGAAGATACACGTCGGCTTAGAGGAACGGATGGGGGAGAACGGACGGAGGGCCAGGCCTGCAAAGAACTCCAGATGTGGGAAAACGGGGACTGTAGTGGACACTGCTCATTATTTTTCTGTGCCCAGCACTGGAACCCCTTCCTCTACTTGGAGAAGACCACTCCCTAAGCCAGGCGTACCCAGCACGGTTCACTGTCCTTTTCCTCCTGCTGAGGCCAATAGTGCCAGCCTCTGGTTGGCTGGCTTCCCTTGCCCTTAAGGTGCCACCTGTTACTAAATCTCTACCAGTCACATGATGAGGAGCCTTCAGTCTCCAATCAGAAGCTGATGAGCAAAGAAGCCGGTTCCCCCCCAGGGACTAGGATGTGGCAGCACCAGCCACAGTTGCATCTCATCTCCAGAGGTGGCTGTGGCAGTGGTTCAAGGGCAGCAGTGACCATCCAGTGCTTGGGGGGGCGGGGAGCCCTGTGGTGCAAACCTTGGCATGTGTGCCCGTGACCGCCATAGTGGTACTCACCAGGCTGCTTCTGCAGCATCACCTGGTTCGTGCTCTTAGTTGCCTGCCCCCAGCCATGTTTTCTGAGCCTCCTAGAGATACTGTGATTTGCCCAACACCCGTTGCCACTTAAATTACCCAGGGCCAGCATCTGTGCCTTACACTTGAAACCCCAACAGATGTCATGATTCCCTGTGACCGGCACAGAGCAGAATGGTGATGCTGACACATGCATTTGGACTCCCATGGGGGTACTTAGTGACTCCATGGAAATGGTGAAGCTTCTAGTAACTAACACCCACAGCGTATCCACAAGAAGAAAGACCGAAGCTTCCTTATAATGTCGCTTGTTCATTTCCCGATGGTTATATTGCTCGGTGCTCCCTTTCCTGAACATTTGGTCTCAAGGTTTTTATATTTGTAAATTATCTGCTTGTGATCTTTCCACTGCCATTGCAAACTTGACTAGACAGCTCAGTTGGCACACATTTAGTGAGTGCTTAATGCAATTCACGAGACTGGGGCAGTGGGGTTCCATGAAGTATAAGACAGAGTCAGGGTTTGCTCTGAGGCCCCTTAAGAGTTGGTTGTGAAGATAAGACACATACACGGGTCAAGATAAAAAACCTAGTCCCCTGAATACCTATTCTGTGAGCAATACAACAAAGCAACTCACTTTATTACATAACCAGAAGGATGGAATTTATAGATTCTAAACATTCTAAAATATTTTCATATTGGAATCCAGCAGAAGATTTAACAGATACACTTAACATGACATGCTTTGACGATCTGCTTTGAAAATTGGGTGATAGGTCACTATCAACCCATTGTCTTTCACAAATAAATAGTCACACAGTCGTGTCTCGCCCCTTACTCACAGTCAATAAAATCACTTCAATAAAATCATCATTGATGATATCCACAACGTGACGGGAGATAGAACAATTCTGGGTTTCCCTTTTGATGAAAGTGCCCCAGAGGCCTCATGTTAGCATAAACACTACTATACTAACTATCTGACCAAAGAGCCGGTCCCCCTGAGATCTCGCCTTCATCGGTTCCCAGGAAAAGTTAAGAACAGGAGCAGCACCACAGGCTGAATTAGAAGACATCAACCGAGGTCTTAAAGAGAAGCTCCTGTGCGTTCGCCCCGGAATGGTGGCATGAACACACTTTTCCTGTTGTTCTTAGCACGAAATTTAAAATAAAAGTTTACAAAAGACACGAGTAGAAATAGATTGCATGAGCCTTGCATTCGGAGGTGCCATCTGTTCAATTCCTCACCCTCACGGAGTGTTACTATCTCCCATGCAAAGACCCCATGCGTCAGCATTTCCCGCCCTTTGGAATTACCAAACAGTTCATTTTTTATTCTTCAGCCTAAGTCAGCTGAAATTCTCTGAGTGCGGAATGTCTTGAGTATTGTGTGTGTATTTTCAATCACCTCCTTGTTAGAGGGAATTTCTTTTCAAAAGTCTGTTAGGAGAAGGGACAGAATTTGGAACTGACCTGCTTATTTTTTATCCAAGAAATTTAGAGGGAAGAGGGGGAGGTGCGGAGGATTAGATTCCCCTGTAGAGTAATTGGAATCTATCTTGAAGATTAACTTCGGCAAGACTTAAATGAGTTTTAAAGGCCTTCATAAAAGAACGAGGGAAAGTCATTGGGGAAAGGAAGAATACAATATTTCTATTGCAACTGCCAGGGATCTTTATAAACCCTAATTAAGCCCTGATGGGGTATAAAATATCCCAACTTTTATAAATGACTCTGTCAACTAGACAATATGCAACGCTCAAATTCCCACAAGATTCATATTCATTTTCAATAGCATGTTCGTGAAGGGAAGAATATTCAGTTTGAATAGTATTTCACTGGAGGAAGAAAATAATCTATGGTTTATGTCCGTACCCAGGCAAACAGCTCTGGTTTCTTGGAGTTTGGCTCTTTCTCTCGGATTTGCAAAGAAAAAAAAAGAAACAAAACAAAACACGATGCTACCAGCAGTTGATGGTGTCCTTGTCATTATTGCTTTTAAAGTAGCTGCTCTTTTCTCTGTTTTGTCTACCATCAAGCAAGTGTGTAGGTCTAACAAATGAATGAAATTATATTTTTCTTTGCCAGTGCACTGGATATTTAAATTTTTCTTGAAGTTTTTTTTTTACAAATACTGTTGACTGGGGTTTTAAAAATGATAACATTCTACCTATTTTCAAAGGCAAAAAGAAAGAATATGAACCAAGCTACAGTAAATGAAAAGAAAAAACAACAACACAAAAAGCACACAGATTCCTGCGTGGACAGCATGCAGGGCTAAGGTGGTCATAAGACCCAGGCAAAATGTTTATCCGTTAATATAAAATGGATACAATCAACACACCACTTTAAATGATCTCCCTTGCAAAGCTGGCATGCATACTTGAGGGACTGTGACAACAATCTTGCCTGTGAACATGACCAGAGAAACCTTATAGCGTCCACATGCCTGACCTCTTTCCCAAGCAAGAGGAAATTTGCACAGGAAAGGGAACAATGATAGAGAAACAGGTGACCAGTCCATTGGGGATTGTGTTGTCTATGTTTGGGCATAACTTCCAGCCAAAAAGAGATGCAGGTGGGCGTGGCTGGCGTTGGCTCAGTGGTTGAGCATTGACCTATAAACCAGGAGATCATGGTTTGATTCCTGATCAGGGCACATGCCTGGGTTTGGGGCTCCATCCCCAGTAGGGGGCATGCAGGAGGCAGCCACTCAATGCTTCTCTCTCATCATTGATGTTTTTATTTCTTCCCCTCTCCCTTCCTCTCTGAAATATATATATAATTTTTAAAAGAGAGATACAGATGGAACCAGGAACCAAAGCAGAATGAATTTGTGTCCTCAGGGCACTCCATGGGCCTCGTGCTGTGACACGAAGATTTAGGTTCAGGAATGGGATCATTGGTCAAACCAGGTAAGCTGAGGGACACTTTGTTAAGATACTTTGCCTCCCTTGGTTCCAACTCCATACTCGCTTCTGGGTTGTCTTTATAATTACAACTTGGCCTCCCTGTTGAGTTCTTATCACTCCCTCCACACCCACTCATCATCAAGACTTCCATTCACAGAGCACTTCCTCTCTGCTCTTTCCTCTATTCCTCGTGCTGAATACCTACAAGCATCATCTTCCCCACAGTCCACAGAGGTAGGTATTCTACAGATCTCCATTTTACAGACAAGGAAGCAGGTGAAGAAAAGTGAATTTGCCCAAAGCCACACACTAAATAAGAGGTGGAGCTCAGTCTTGGAAGCCAGACTCAAGTCTAAATATGATGTTCTCAACCAGTATTCAACACCGATTATCTCAGCTGCTTGTAGAAATATCTCACAAAGTGAGCAACTGTTATGATTATTAGCAACGTTGGCCTCTTGTGAATGTGGTTAACTTTGGACAGCCTTCAAGAGACTAATAAACTCCTCTATTGTTCTAGAAAATATCCATTTGGTTGCTTGCAATGATATTTGACCAAATAGGCATTCGATTAATGTTAGCAGTTATGATCATGATTATTAGCATTATACTTAATTGGTGTCTTAAAGAGTTTGGTTAGCCCTGACCAGTTTGGCTCAGCGGATAGAGCATCGGCCTGCAGACTCAAGGGTCCCAGGTTCAATTCCAGTCAAGGGCATGTACCTTCATTGCAGGCACATCCCCAGTGGGGAGTGTGCAGGAGGCAGTTGATCAATGTTTCTCTCTCATTGTTGTTTCTAACTCTCTATCCCTCTCCCTTTCTCTCTGTGGAAAATCAATAAAATATATATATAAAAAGAGTTTGGTTAGCTTGATATAGTCTTTAAGGGAATAATCCTCTTTTGTTTATTTCTAGAAAGCATTCGGTTTCTAGAACAACCGGGCTGAGGACCAGCCTTGGTCTAAGTTTTGATCATAGAGCCATGCCAGGAAGTCTCTGCCTGAGCATGTCTATGACACTTCTTCAACTCAGTGTTTTCCTATTACAACAATCTGTAACCAGGATAGCTAAAAGAAAGTTGAGTAAGATCACATATTACATAAAAATGACATATTTTTATTCCAGAAAGAGTAAGAAGATACATATCTTAGTTGGACACTTTCTCTAGCTCTGAGTTTCCTGATGCTCAAGATGAAAAAGAAAATCCAGCAACATACATACTTTTCCTCAGGAGGGGCAAACTTCCTAATTCTGCATCTTAGAGTTTATCATACTCATCCTCATTCAATGACACTTGGCAGGGTAATGAATATCATCAAAAAGTAGTTTTATGCAAGATCCAGACATGCTGTTGATGTTGATGCTTCACATTCCAACCTGTGATTGGTAGAGAATGTTGAATTGGAGGACTGGTTAGAGGAGGTTGTGTCTACATGGTGTGTCTGATATTCTGACTTGCCATCACGTTAGAGCATAAGGGACTGAAAAAAGCAAAAAGTATCATTGGTCTCAGTCAGGCCTTTGATGGGTAATTCAGAGCAGTCCATTCAAAAACGAGGTGTCTGGTGAGAGTTGATTGAAACGAGCTCTATGCTGATTGAAAAGAGATCTATGTCTTGTGGCTGCCAAGTTGGGATTAGTAGCGAGATTGATTTTTGTTATGTTCATTAAGAAACCCAACATTCATTTTTGTCCCAGCAGAGGACAACTGTAATTACACTTGTAATGAATACCTGTGGGGCAATGACACAATGAGAGACTCTCTCAATATCTCATATGGCTACCAACACATTGGTAGGATTTCATCCACAGATTGTCTCTCTGACTCTAAATAATTTTTCCTGCTTATCAAAGTAACAATATATATATATATTTAATAATAAATATGTCTATTTGTATCTATAGCTCTCTATCCATCTTCATATATGCATGTGTACATAGGTGAGTGTATGTGTGTGTGCAAGCACATGTGTGTATATATTTTTATTCCATGAAGGTTTTTTGTTTCATTACTAAAGAAGTTTGAAAACTATTGTTTCATAACCTATTTTTATTTCTGCCTTGAGTTTTATTGTCTAAGGTTGAGAAATTTAACTTAATCCTATTTTACTTGTTGTCAAAACAATTTATTTATTATGCTAAATTAAAAGTATTTGTGTTAACATGAACTTCCTCATCCACAATTTTCTGTGTGCACCTCGACTGTTCCTTCCAGATAAATGCAGGGAAGGGAAATGGCTGATCCAAAGGATGAAAACAGTTCTTGAACGTTGGCTATAGATTTTCCAGAAACTCTAGGTCCCAACCCCTCCCTCCAGCAGTGGGTTTGCATGACTTTGTGACATGAATAGTGACCCTTATGCTAATCTCCATCTTCTGGGCAGCTGCGCGGTGCCCACAGCTTGTAGACATCTCTTCTAGAGTCCTCCCCACGACCTTGCAAGGCTGGTCATCTGTTCCCACACAAACGAGGGGCCTGAAGCTCAAAGAGACCCAGCTGTCCAGGATCACAAAGCCAGGGCCAGGGCGTGCTGAGCTGGAGGTCCTCCTCTGGAGGACAAGTCTCTCTTGTCTACCTGCCAGGCTGCTTCCCACACTCAAACCGCCTGCTCCTTCTGGAGAGGAAATGACCTGCTCTCTCGCTCTGTTCCTTGGACGCCTGCTTGGGCTCCATTTCCGAAGTGCTTCCGGAGCCTCACACAGGCTTCCTTATATTTAAAGTGAGATTGTGAACCTGCCATGACAAGGCCCTCTTGGCTTTGATTGACAGCTGATATTTTCAGGTGAGAAATACTGCCTTGGGCCTTCCCTTACATTGTGAGTATGAGATCAGCGCCACAAGGTGGTTGGGCCACAAGCCAGCCCAGGTCCTCTGAGTTATCTTTGCGTCTGGTGTCGGAGTTCCCAGCCACAGAGGGGTCAGAAGAGATGGGTAAAGCGGCAGCAATTTTGTTAATGAAATAAAATGCTAACTTCCTTCTGATCTCGTATTCAGCAGTAATTCACTTCGCAGAATGAGTTCCTTTTTACTTAGAGCAATACCCCTGACTCATGGATGCCTCTGCGAGCCAGATTTCATGGTCTGTGTCAGAAATCTCCCTAAATCCTTGTAAGTTGTGTTTCGTTCTGTACGAGGCATTTTTGAATGCTCATGGGGCTTATCCATAAAACTCCCTCACATGGCTGACGTTCCTCTCTCCCCGCCCCCGAGGTTAGAGAACACAGATTGCTTTCCATGCTGGGTCCAATCCAACCCGTTAGACACAGAGCACAGAACTCGGACTAACAAGAGCTGTCTTGGCAGAGGTGCACCATGACCGCCGGCTCCACCTCTTCCTGGTTGGCCCCAGGACACTCATCTTCTGCCTGACTCTGATCTTTATCGTCATGGCTCTTTGAGGAACCAGCCCCTACTGCCACGGATGCCACCCCCTTTCAGCCTCCACAGCTCAGCTCGGGGTAAATCTCCTTCCGCTGAACTCATCATGCATCAACCCAGATTTTCCACCATCCCTGCCTTCTCTCTCAGCACCTGGTACCCTCCTGCCAGATGGAAGCTTACCTGTCCCCTGGCAGTTTGACCTGACCCGGCTCACACCTTCCCTGCTGATGCTAATCAAGACTGAGGCTTCTGAACAGTGATGCTCTAAGACCCACCAGTTCCTCAGAGAGAGAGAGAGAGCGTGTCTCATGCATAAGTGCTGCCACTTCAATGTTTGCTGATCTCAGAGCACTTGAGTTTTATGAGTTGTACATTCTAGCAAGTTCTAAAAGAATTCACAATCCAGGAAAATGGCAACTGAAAATTAATTTTAAAATTAATTTTTGTCCCTCACACTACATATACAAACATTAGCATAAACCAGAAATGAATCAAATAGGCTATTTACAAAAGGTGGGTGGGGACATAATTGAAGGGATAGAGAGGAGATGGTTTCTAGGAATATATAGTTTTGACTTTGGAATCATGTTTATGTTTAATATATTCAGACAAAGATTTAAATCAGAAAGGAGAGCAATCTTAAATCTAAACACAAATGGAAATAAATTATAATCTAAGTATATATGAAACGAATAACATAACCACACAGAATTAAAAAAAATAATTAATCTAAATAAGTTTGGAGTATATTCCTCTGATTGTATACCCTCAATGGGATACAGGCTAAGGACACAAAAAACATTCCAAGGATTTCAATTTGATTCAATAGATTTGTTGTTTGGTGGTGGTATTGATAGAATGATTCTGGAAATACTGAATTGTAGGATTGAGAAAATAAGTGAATATACTGGTATTGTTGGGAACTGGGAGATAAAGACCATAGAATGAGGCGAGAGAATCATATGACTTTGGATTAGAGTTGGAGGTATCAGATGTGTGTGTGTGTGTGTGTGTGTGTGTGTGTGTGTCCAGTTCACAGACCCCTGAACTAGTGTATGTTGTGGGGGTGGGGAGAGGGCAATATTAGGCTCTCTTTCTGGGGAATGAGATCCATACTAGGATTTGAAGGAAACAGGAAGAGAGAGCAGATTATTCCCTCTCCTGAGGAAAGAGCAGGTTACAGTTTGTGAAAGTTAAACATGCAGAGACACACATTCTTGGGAAATGAGACCTGTTTTCAGCACACTGTGCAAGGTAGCGTGACCAAGTGCAAAGGCATATGCTCTAGAGGCCCTGCTAAATTCTAGCACACCATGTTCCTCACTTCGTGACTCTGGATAGCTAAGTCTCTTTGAGCTTTAGTTTCCTAGTTTGTCTAGGTAACAAGATGGCCAGCCTTGCAAGGTGTTGGGAGGACTCTATGAGAGATGTCTGCAAACTGTGGGGCACAGTGCAGCTGCCCAGAAAATGGAGATCGGTGTGACTGTCCCTATCATAAGTCACAATGTCAAGCAAACCCACTGCTGGGGGGAGGGATTGGTACATAGAGTTTCTGGAAAATCTATAGCCAACATTCAAAAACCATTTCCATGCTTTGGATCAGCCATTCCCTTTTTCTGCATTTATCTAGAGGAAATAATAAGAAGGTATACAAGAGCTATGGATTAGCATGTTCATTTCAACACACTGCATAATTTAACATTGACAACTATGAAGACATGGTTAAATTGAATTTCTTAAATGTAAGATATAAAATCTAGGCAGATAATCCCTATCATTCTAACATTCTTTCTAAATTTATCAGTTGGTATTATTTGGTAGAGAAATCTTTTCCTTCTCTCTCTCCCTCTAGCACCCAAAGATTTCGGTTTTTCTTTTTGTTTTGAGTATCACTATAGCCTCATGGATTCTTTATGCCATGATTCATAACTATCATTATTCTTCCTGCTGCTCAAATTGTCCTAAATTTTATGGTGGGAACTCCTTAAGCTGGCTTCTGTCTCTTTTTTGACATATCCCATCCATCTTTGAGAACTTCCTCACTTTCTGGTTCAAGATGTTCTGGGCTCACCCTGTACTTTTCCCTCCCCCAGCTCATTTCTCTAAAGATCCCTGGATTTTATTATTGGAGATTTGGGTATTTAGAAACCAAGATCTGGACACTAGTAGTGCTCATTGCTCCTGGAGCGTTACAGATTCTAGTTTCTTTCAATAGATGGCTTCTCAAATGTGTTGTTCCTGACTTCTCATTTAGAAAGAATATTTTTCATTTTCTGCATAGGGCCAAAATTACCAAAATGGAAAAATTCACAGCTTGACCCTTTTCTTCTCCCCTTCAGGTCTCCTCGTTGTGCTGGTCAGAGTAAGGGGTGGAGAGGGAATGGAAAAATAAATGTAGAAAGACTAAATTAGTGTATGTTCATAAAAAGCACACACAAAAAAGAGCCAGCATATTGTATTTAGTTACGGTTGAAGTGGTTCCCAAAGTGGGGCACACATCCCACAGGGGGGTGTCGGACTGCCGGTTAATCTCTTCCAGCCCTCCCACCTTCCCCTTCCCTCTGAGATTCATCAGTCTGTTCCATGTTTCCAGGCCTGTGCATTGAACGTCTGACCCCTGGTGGTCAGAGTGCATCATAGCTACTGGTCGAACAGCCGAACGGTCAAATGGTTGCTTAGGCTTTTATATATATATATAGATAGATAGATAGATAGATAGATAGATAGATAGATAGATTTAGATACAGATACAGATACAGATACAGATACAGATACAGATATAGATATAGATATAGATATAGATATAGATATGTAAAGGAACTTTATCTCTGTGGAGATGCATGTGGTGACTTTCATGTGGATATTGACCAGTTTTGTATCTATTGGCAAATTCATGGCAGCATTCTAGGTCACTTTTATATGCATCTGTTCAAAGGCTTTTCCTCATGCCTATTATATCTTAGTGGAGCTCTCTTTAACTAATGAGTTAAATAAAACCTTTAACGTGTACATTTGCATGAAAGGCAGGATTTTATCCACTTAAAAAATTATGCTTTAGTTCCCTTATCTGTAAAAGAAAATAAATGTCCTCTCAAAATTACAATTGGGATAAACAGGTTCATGGATAAGACACACCATCCTTGCATTTTGCATGCTCGGGTACCATCACTGCCTTTACTTCCTTTCTCAGGAAAACTGTGAAATAGACTATTCACCTTCGATACCCTAAGCCTCTCTTTTCTCAATCCTTTGCCCTTTCCCACACATTTTCTCTTTCCCCTTTGGAGACTCCTCTCAGGGCCAGATCTCTGCCCTTCCTTCTCGAAAAAAAAAAAAAACTATTCTCAAAAGAGATCTGATAACAACCATTTACAACTTAGAGTACACTTAATCCAATATGTAACCTCTTCCAGGCACCTTAGAGAAAAGAAATAAGATGTTAACACTGTTTTGAGAATAATTTTATGAGAAGAAGTTTTCTGATAAACCACCCCCAAAAAATAATAATAATCTCCAACCCTATCTTTGAGCCAACGTGGGACCTTAGTTTTCTCTCATAACCACTGAGATCAGCAAGGGACAATGACAAATAATGTATCTGAATATAAAAGACCCATGAAGCCTAAATTAAAAGGGTTTAGCAGAGCAAAGTATGCACATTAAAATTTTCAAGATCACATGCAATGACAGGAGAGTTCGAGATGAATGGGATGGAAAGGGATTTAGCTTTTAGGAATTTTGTGGTCTTTTGAAAACATTTGCAAACGTAATATTTTCTAAAGGATTTCTTAATCATTCCTGTCTTGTCCAGCATGAAAAAAAAATGTAATGTTTGCATTTTTCTGGATTTCTGAATCTCTGCCATTTGGACTTATTTAGCAAAGTCTCTCCTGAGATGTAATACAATGTGAATAAAACAGAGCCTGATCCATAGCAAATACAAATCGTATTCATTTATCCTTTGGAGTACAAACTTCAACCGTAACTAAATACAATATGCTGGCTCTTTTTTTGTGTGCTTTTTATGAACTTTTGAAGCAGGTTTGTGATGAATAGATTTTATAGGATTATGCAGTTATAGTTTGCTTTTAAATATTTCACGAAGAAATCATAAACATGACCTCATATGTTAATAAATCAATTATGGAATGCTGTTTTATACATATGTTCAAAATATGACCCTAGCCAAAACTGCTCAAATGAGGACTAAGAAATAACTTTAAACTATTATTTAGGAGGCTCTGGTTCTCAAAACACTGTGTGTGGAATTCTGCTCTCCATATAAAGCAAATAAAACAGCTTCTTCCATCTAAATTTATATTGCTTCTAATATATGAAATATTAAAGCCATGTTGAGGGTGGGACATTTGCTCTCCATTATGCCTTTTCTCTCCTTATTTTCTCATTCCAAGTTGAAGCGAAGACATTAAGGGCAAGAACAAAAACAAGTCTACCAAGTGGATTGAGTCACCGACACAGAGCTCCACGTTATTTTTTTACAGTCCCATTATTTTTTCGAAGCAAAGGGTCAAGAACCATGGTTAGAAGTTCAATCATTGTGATTTGCCTCAATGATTGGGATTTCTTTCTATAAGGCCACTTTCTACTTCATCACAGTTGAGCTTTTAAAACTGTGATTCATCCATTTCTCTATGTGACAGTCAAAATGACTCCAGTCCATCTCTATGCAGAAGACAGAGATGGTTTTATTCTCTAGAAATGTGTTTAAGAATAAATTATTTAAACTTTCTTTATTCATCATTGATCTTTGGACCTCGTCAGTCAATACTTAATGGCATAATCAACCAAGAACATGATTCAGCAAAGACATCTCTAAAAGTGAACTTGCTACCAACTCCATTGGCAGCGGAAACATGGCCTCAATGCTACTTTTGAGTCACTGACAATGAGCATGAATTCATGCGAGCAAATAGCAAAACAAATAAGTTTAAAAGTCCAAGATGTGAATAATAACTTTCAACTTAAAATCCTGTGTTATGGCCCTAGTCAGTTTGGCTCAGTGGATAGAGTGTTGGCCTGCGGACTGAAGGGTCTCGGGTTCGATTCCGGTCAAGGGCACATACCCAGGTTGGAGGCTTCATCCCCAATACGGGAGCATGCAGGAGGCAGCCGATCAATGATTCTCTCTTATCATTGATGTTTCTATCTCTCTCTTCCTCTTCCTTCCTCTCTAAAATCAATAAAGTTATATTTAAAAAAAAAAAAAAAAAGATGGGCTGAACATGGAAGATGTTCACCCTTCAAGAAAAATCACCTATTTCTACTTAAAAAAAAAAAATAAATCCTGAGTTAAGGATTTTAAAACTCCAAGGCTGGATTTGGGTTTTAATACCTCAACGTCTGAGCACTGAATGCTTAAACCAGACATTCAAATGCCTGTCTTCAGAGCCAGGCAAGGAATTTAAATGACTAGAGCAGACTTCTCGCAGAAAGCTCTACAGCAACAGAGAGCAAATGGACTGTGCCAAATGGAAGCACCCTCCACCTGAGACAGACAGCAGTGCTTTGGTTTTTTAATGCGACTTTGCCAGATAAATGCCTTGGTTGCCGTATCGAGACCATCATCTCCCAGGTTGCTGCTGCGGATGTACGTCATCCAGAACTGCTGCTCAATAGTCAGCTGGAGAACACCAGCCTCCTTCACATCCCTTCCGGGTGTTTACTTTGTTGTTTGCCTATATGTTTGCATTTAGCAGAGTTGGAATTCTCCCCACGTTAAACTGAAACTTCTACTTTAATGTAAGTCAGCTCCTTTCTGTTTGTTCACCAAAATCAGACAGAATTTGAAATCTTAGCATATCAGAGTCAAAAGACCCTGGAAGGTCCATCCACCCAACTCCAACCAGTGTATGACTTTCTGTGTCACTGTTTCCAGCAAGTGCTCATTCTTGAAGCCACTCCTTATCATATTGTCCAGAGGAATCTTTGTATTCTTAATCAAATAATACATTAGACTTTTCTCCTCCAGAAAAAAGAAAAAGAGAGAAACTTCCAGACTCTTTGGCTTTGCCCTGTGTTCTGTCCCTTGGTCTGCTTTTGGGAATGACCACCCCAGACATGGTTTCTCTTCTGCTTCTTTGGAGTCAGATGGGGCAGAATGATGTCCAACGAGAGCACAGAACTCAGCTTTCTAAGGGACACCTAGGTATGTCTCTTCCAATTCTCATTTCTTCTGAGTCAATAATTTTGCAACTTCAGCACAATCTCAGTCTAAAACACAGTTAACTGTGTGGCCCATAAAATGTATATAGGCCATACAGAGAAAAGGATTGACCATTTCTGAAGTGATTTGTTTGAAAAAACTGAAACAAAGTTTGGATCTTTTATCAGAATGGGAAGATTGAATGTTATAATTGGAAGATGTTATAAATGAGCTTGAATATTATACTAATAAAAATCTTAAATAAAAATATTTTAAAGTTTATGTGATACAATAGGTGTGAATGGCAAACAAACTTTGATTAACAAACAAACAAAAAAAAACTAGTCCCAATGATGTGCTGTTGATCTAGCTTTCAGAAGATTTTTTATAAGAAAGAGAGAGAGAGAGCTCTGATGTGTAGTGTTTGCCTATTGCTGTGGTGTTAAGTACTCCCATCATGGGTCAACTGTGAGATAACAACATGGCATCACTGAACGTGGCATTGGGAAGAGATGCATAGAATTGGCTCTTGTGAGCTTGTCAAAGTCAGTTCTAGCACATCACTGGCTGAAGCACATGAAGAAATATTGTGAAACAAATATTGTAAAACAATGATTTAAAAAGTATGGTATTATAGAAAAGAGAGAGAGAAAGAAAAATGATAGAAAAGAAGGGAGGGAAAAAAGATCAGTGTAATATAATAAATATCCCCCAAATGAATTACATTCCCTACAAAAGTATAATATAATGACGAAGAATTTATCACAAATTACTGGGAGGGAATATAATAAATGATGTAGGACAATCAGCTGGCTATTTGGATGGGGGAAGAAAGCACAAGGGAAATAATTTAGAGCTTCATCTCACATTGTACAATAAAAATGTGGATAAATTCCTGAATGATTAAAAAATCAGAAGAGGAAATAAGTGTGTGATTTAGCCTTCTGGGGAGGGTAGAATTTTTTTATGATTGGATAGAGAAGGAAAAAATGTAAGTAAGTAGATCAATAGATTTAACTACATAAAATTAAAAGGATTTTTTTTAATCTTCACAATTTAAAAATCAAACAGAAGGACTTCTGTTGGAGAACCAAGATAGCAGCATAGGTAAATGCCTGTATTCAACACCTCCCACAACCACGTAAAAATTACAGCTAAAATACAGAACAACCATCATTCAGAACTGCCTGAAAGCTGGCGGAATTGAAGTCCTACAACTAGAGAAGTAAAGAAGAAAGCGGATTGAGACTGGTAGCAGGGGCGGAGACATAGAACGGGTTGGTCCAGCACCCACATGTGCTGTTTTTGTTTTGTGTTTTAATATATTTTTAGTGATTTCAGAGAGGAAAGAAGAGGGAGAAATAGAAACATCAATGATGAGAGAGAATCATTGACTGGCTGCCTCCTGCACGCCCCCCACTGGGGATCAAGCCCAAAACCTGGGCATGTGCCCTGATCGGAAATCGAACTGTGACCTCCTGGTTCATAGGTCAATGCTCAACCACTGAGCCACACTGGCCAGGCTGTCTTTTTAATGGGGAGGGGAGGAGAGATCATCTCAGTCATTTATGGAACTGAATGGATTTGAATTATATTGGATGAGCTGAGGACCTTCAAAATCCGTTCTTAGCTGGAGGACCAGGCTACTCCCCCACCCTTACATTGCATAATGACCAAGTCTCCTTTACCTGTGCTGGGATACAAACTGAGATCCCAAGGACATTGAAAACCTTCCTACTTAGGGACTTCTTCAGTTTGCCAAGCTGCCAGAATGTACAAAACTCCACATGCAATGCATTTGGCACTTCTTGGACAAATGGGCCACCTCTTATTAGGATGATAAACTGAATTAGTCAGACCAGCTATGCGGAGAAAACAAAGATTGTGGAAACACCCAGACCATGCATCAAATCCTGCTCTGCCCTTATCATCTACATGACCTCAAATAAGCTGGCTCAGCCCCAGCGGGGATCTGTTCCTCCTGCTGCCAAGCTTCCATTCGTCACTCCTCCGATGACCACAGCTTGACTTCCCTCTGGGTGACCAGCCAGCCCTCTCTCTCCGCTCCAGGACTCCCGGCCTTTGCGTCCCTGGCTCGGTATGAAGCATGTGACCTAGGCCTAAACCAGTCTGCACAGCACATGACATCCCCCTGACGGTCCCGTTTGGTCCTGTGTAATAAAGCCCCCGATTCCATCCTTGATGCTTGGCTGCTCACAGCCTCCCAGGTGCCCTCCCTGCTTATAACCCCTCCCACCCATCACCTGTGTGATCCCATGTGAGCAGGAGACTTGGCTGTGTGCTGGTGGAAATGTCAAACAGCACAGCCGCCAGCCCATGCTGGGGAGCCCCCACCCCAGCTACACCCTCAAAGCCTGCCCTCCCCCACCAATGACACTCTCACTTCACTCCAGATGAACCAGAGTCCTTCTCCTTGGGGACTCCTTTGGCTGTCTACTGTGCAAATAATAAACTTTATTTCATTTTCACAGGTTCCTGTACGTCAGTGGTTCTCAACCTTCCTAATTCCACGACCGTCAGTGGTTCTCAACCTTCCTAATGCCTCGACCCTTTAATACAGTTCCTCATGTTGTGGTGACCCCCAACCATAAAGTTATTTTCGTTGCTACTTCATAACTGTAATTTTGCTACTGTTATGAATCGTAATGTAAATATCTGATATGCAGGATGTATTTTCATTGTTACAAATTGAACATAATTAAAGCATAGTGATTAATCACAGAAACAATATGTAATTATATGTGCTTTCCGATGGTCTTAGGCGACCCCCTGTGAAAGGGTCGTTCGACCCCCAAAGGGGTCGCGACCCACAGTTGAGAACCACTGCTGTACATCATTTGTCCCAAGACTTCTATAAGTCACTGGCAAGGGTGCGGCTTTATAGCTCCAAATCCCAGCACAAAACTTGGCATGAGGTTGACCTCCATTGATTGATTGATTGGTTGATTGGCTCGCCATATTGATTTTCACCTTCACTTGCCTCATTGTCACAAAAGAGAGAAGACCTCAGGCCTGGGCTGTTCAGTGCAGCCATCGCAGAGGCAGACAAGTTAAACCAGATCCTCTCGGGCCAAACATGCTTGAGTTCCTATTCAAGTTCACTCTTCTCTTTGTTCTGAATCACATCAACTATGTTCATTCCTCCCTCCCAATTTAGTGCCGACTCCCAGTGAGAAGAAAAAGCATTAGTTAAGGCCTTCAGCCCTTCAACCGAGAATAACCCTCACAAAATATGTTTTTTCTTTGATTATTTGTTGACCCAAATCACAGCCTTATCTATATGGTGTGAAGGACCCCACAGAAGGGGTTTTGACTAAAACCACTATTTGCTTTCCGCTACACACGGCAGAATTTGATTTGCGCTGATAGGAATGGCAGTCCGATAATGCCACTGCAATTTCTCTAGCTATTTACCTTTACATCTCAGCATTACACTTGCTACAGATGATGTATGAAAGTAAAATATTTGTACAGTGTGCGAGTCGGTTGGAAGCAGGCAGCACTGCACCCGAGTGGGCGGGGGAGGCGTGGCTGACCTCGCCAGGACCAGCGTTTTTGTGGGAGGGAAGCCTGTGCTCTGGGGACAGGTCCTGGGTCAGGTCGCCGTCCCAGTGGCAGCTAATGACCAGCGCTGCTGGGCTGTGATGTAACGCAAATCTCAGGTCCAGTGTGTGTGTGTTGGGGCGGGGGGGCAGGAGGCAGCGGAGAGGCCGAGTTTTTGATTCATCACATTTGCTCTGTGGGTTCCCCACTGTCACAGGCACCAAATTAAGGGAGTCGTGTTCCTAAATCGCTGGGACTCTTAGGTCCTTTTTTTGTCCCAACTCTGCCTCTCTTTGCAAACTTGACAAATGCCCCTTTCCGGTCCCGGCCTTCCTTTCTTTTGCTCTCTCCTGGGCTCGGTGCCACATGGTTCCGAATGAAGCACTGGAAATACCACGTGTGTCTGGGGATGAACCCTGCCTATCAGATGTTGATAGTTTAAAGCACACACACACACACACACACACACACACACACACACACACACACACACACACTCACACACACACACACACACACACTCTCACACACACACACACACACACACACACCACTTTAATTTGCCCCAAGAAAAGCTCATTTTGTTGCTAATTTAATTTTAGTGAAAGGCCTTATGTAGAATGTGCCCCTGTAACTTCTCTAAGATCTATTTATTCAACCCAGGAGGATTATCTGACTCTTATAAGCTAATCCTCTTGAAAAGTATGTCTTGGTTCCATGAGGACAGATTGTGGAAACACCCAGACCCTGTCCTTTCCCTGATGAGTGTTTGAGGTTGATCTGGAGTAAATGAGGCAGGTTGCACTCTTGGTCACCTGTGCCTCAGTCGTGGGAGACACGTGAGCCGCTCCAGGGAGGTTTGTAGTTACTGAGATTTCCTTTTGTTGTTAGAAAATCCAGCCATAAATTTAATGTGCTTGCCAAGTTGACATGTAAAAATTGGTTGCAACAAATGCAATCAGTAAATACATATTGAGTGGCTCTGTGTGTCAGGCACTGTTGCAGATACTGAGGTGAGGATCAGGGAGCCCGATGACGGAGAACTCTGCCCCAGGGAGCTCCCATTCAGGTGTGGCAGACAGACATGGAACAGGTGAACAAAATATGTTACATGTGTGATCAACACCAAGAGGAGACATCAAGCCAGGAAGAGAAACAGGATGGAGGGAGGTTGATATTTAATTCCTGTGGTCAAGGGTGGCCTCCACTAAAACAACATTTGATCAGAGAATAGAACAAAGTGATAGGAAGTCCTACAGGTGGAGGAGAGCTTTCCAGGCGAAAATAACAGCCAGTGCAAAGGCCCTGGGGCAGAAACAACACGGAAGCCGAGTGGGAAATGAGGCTGGAGAGGTAGCTTGCAGCCAGCTCAGGCAGGGACTGCCTTTTTTGTACCAGTAAGGACTGGGTGAACTGATTCTAGCTGTGGAGGGCCAGTGGATGTTCAGCACAGGGAGAGATTCGTTCCAATTTACATTCCAGGTCTTGTCGTCTTTCTTCTCTTCTCAGTTTTCTATCGGTTGCTCCTTGCGTCACATGCATTCCCACTATTTTCAGGTCTTGGCAAGCATCTGTCAACAGTGATTCACGTTCCTGGGTCGCAAGACAAAAGAAAACAAATTCTACCCTCTCACACTCATGGGGAAGATTGAAAAGCTGGTGGCAAAGATGCGGAGTGCTCAGTCCTCAGCTCTGTGCAGATTCCGTCAGTCGCTTCCTTTTCTCCTGTTTCTTTTCTGACTCTTCAGAAATCCTCTTGTGGGGAAAATTTGAGGGGGGAGGGGGTTTCCAAGGAAAATTTTTATTTTTGAATAAATTTTATTTGAACCATTATATGGGCAGGCTTCTTATTCTAGATAGACTTTATTTTTATTAATAAATTTTATTTTTAGAGCAGTTTTAGATTCACAGCAAAACTGAGCAGAAAACAGAGAGTGTCCCTAAAGCCCCTGTCCCCCCACACACACACACAAAGCCTCCCCCACGGTGGGCAGGGGTGCATTTGGTAAAATCGATGAACCCACACGGAGGAATCTGCATCTTCAACACTCACTCTGACCAGGGGGACCACAATCCACACGGAGGAACCGCTGGTTTCAGTTCTTTGAAACCATCCAAAGTCAACAGCTTACCTTAGGGTTTACCCTTGGCATGGCAGCGTCTCTGGTGTGGACAAATGTGCGATGTGTATGCACCATGGATTACTTTCAAAGAACTGGAGTTAGTTCAGGTTCAGAACTAACACAAAGTACTTATGGATACACCGAGGCTATGGGAAAACAGCGGCAAGGACTTATTCCTTTTGGCTGGGCTGGGAGGAAGACGATTCTGGAAGGCTTCCTGGAGGAAGTGGCATGTGCACTGGGTCTTGAAAGTCAGGTAGGATTTGGGAAAGTAAAGAAGCCTGGCAGCGGCATCCAGGAGCATGCTCGGTAGCTGGCAAGGACCATAACCAGGCTAGAGAGCAGGGAGCAGAGAGCGGCGCTTCCCGGGGAATTGAAAGAGGGCCCGGGAGTCTGCCGGAGGCTGAGGGGCCAGCCCAGGCGGGAGCTGTATGGGCCAGGTTCAAGCAGTCCAGCAGACCATGAGGAACGATGTGTAACAAGAATCACGGGAGCTGGTCCAGGTAAGAGATGGCTGCTGCTCCTCCAGTTGAGTCTGAGGTTACGGGGCAGGTGACCCAGGGGAAAGGACGGACACAGAGTTGGGGAGAGTCCTTCAGGAATGAGGTGGAAGCTGCTCTGCCTCCCCCGAAACCTGAGTTGTTCTCCCATCTCTAGGTTAGAAACGGGCCTCTGCCTGAAGACACTTCCTTCCACCATTAGTGCCTTATCATCATCTACTGATGTTGACAGAATCAGGCACATCTGCCAGCTGCTTGTCGCAATCAATACACTATCATTGCTCGCCACTTCATGGGGCCTCCTTATATGTGACCCTGTAGCAGTTCAGAAGCGGCACAACCATGCCCAGTGACCCTAACACACACACACACACACACACACACACACACAAAACACACACACACACACACACACACACACACACACACACCAAGACCAAGGCTAATTCTTGAGGAACTCTATGAGCTACAATGTGTTCTTAGCAAAATAGAAGTCAGACCACTTGGGGCAGTGTCTCAAGACCATAGTTTCCTGGACGCCCCTCAAAGCGTGACAGAAACGATACTAAACAACGCCCTCCGGGGTCCCTGTGGTCTCCTGGGAACCGGAAAGGCCAACATGGCTCCCAGCCTTTAGCTCAAAGCTTTGAGAGCCCCTGTTGACATTCTAAAGCATCCGTGGGAAGGTGTTACACAAAGTGATTTATAAACCATTACACCCGAAACTTAGCTCCTAACCGGGCCCTGGGGGGTCGGCGCCCAGGATGTGTGAGCTGCAGGGAGGGAAGGACAGGGGAGAGGGAAGGGTCGGGGCACCTGCTGGGACTGCACAGGACATTTGTCCGAGGGGCCGAGAGATGTTGAGGACAGACGTCCCCTTTCACACTTCTTGCCACCCAGGCCCGGCCAGAATGTGCCCTGGCTGGATTCGCCATGCAGAGGTCTGACTGTCCTGCGTGGGATGGAAATTATAACCAGGAGAGAAGGGGAATGAATGTCCAAAGAAGATGTCCATGACAAAGGGGGTCTGTTCACAGCAAAACCAGGGGGCCTGGCCCAGTGTGCAGGGCAGGCTGGGCTCCACCAGGGACCCACGGCGGCTGGGTGTGGGGAGGTACAAGGGACAGAGGCCACACTCATCACCAAAGACCTGCCTAAAACTGCTCAGCTGAGCCCCAGGAGATGGGTGGGTGTCAAGGGGTCCTATGTGCAGGGACCCCCCCATGTCCCAGTCTCCAGTTTGGGGAGCAGAGAAGAAGAGCAGAGTGCATGGGTGCGGCTGGGGCAGGACTAAAGGGAAAAGAAGCCCAACGCCCCCTCTCGGTCTCTCTCAGGGTCCCCGAACCCCTGAGAATCTATTAAGAACACAGACTCTGAGTGTGGATCCCCCAAATTCTGAGTCAGTCGCTCAGGGTGGAGGGAGTCAGGGCAGCAGGAATCTGCATCTTCAACACTCACTCTGACCAGGGGGACCACACCCCACACGGAGGAACCGCTGGTGGGGGCTGTGATCAGAGAGGCCCCTGACAGGAGGGGGAGCAACACTCACCCCAAGGCTCCAGCGCAAACTGGGCCGCTGCCCTGGCCAGAGTGTACCCTTGGGATGGGCTGTCACCTGGGAGGTCCTGACACTCCTGGGGGAATGGAAAAGCCCCTGCTTGAGCGCTCTGGCCGGGGCTAGGAGCAGGGGTGACCCCCGCTTCCTGTCCACAGTGTGAGCTGGACCCTGGGCATCCCCACCGGCTCCTGGACCTGTCATTCCCCTGGCGCCGCACTTGTGAAAGCCAGGACGTTAGCCTGGGGCGTGTTTCCATTTCATTCTTTGCTTTTCTCCGCACAGCCCCTTCCAACAGCTCCAGAGAAAACGGTGGCGATGAAAGCGTTTCGGAAGCACTTACACCGTAATCCTGTCACCTGTGGCCGCAGAAGTGGATCCGTCTTTCCCGAGCTGAGACAGTCAGAGTGTGGCCTCTCCGCTGGTGTCAAACCTTCGCGGGAGCCTGGAGGGCCCTCCAGCTCCTTTCAAGCCATCCCTCTGAACCCTCGTCTCAGAAGTGGCCACTGCCCCCCCCCCCCACCTCCTGCAACCCCGCATGACCATTTCTTATTCCCCATGTGCTTTCCAAGAGACCTCGCCAGCCAGCGCCCCGGAATGGAGCCCACGTGTGAGCCCATGACCACGATTTCAATCCGTTTCTGCAGATGAAATGTGAATAACTTTGCATTTTTCCCCACATGGAAACACACTGATACGCACAGGCACCCCCCGCAAACCCTTGCACGTGAGAGAGTGAAAACAAACAGAAAATCCCCAGCCAGGAGTCTCCTGACACATCCCACATCCTCGCTGGAACTGCCCTCGCAAGTCGGTACTCGCCTGTGTACATCTAATCATTTTCTTTTTCAATTGCGCGAGGAACCATCATCAAACGATCGCCTTTTACTTACAGAAGAAAGTCAAGACAGATTCTTTTCCAGGCTGCCGTCAGAAGCACGATGCCGGCCTGGACTGCAGGCGGCCAGCGCCTTCCCTGCTGAGCGCCTGGAGCGGTGCCTCCTATGGAGTCAGACATGCAAAGGTCAGAGGGGGAAAGACAGGCAGAGGGAGGGGGGTGTATCATCAGACATGCAAAGGTCAGGGGGGGAAGACAGGCAGAGGGAGGGGGGTGTATCATCAGACATGCAAAGGTCAGGGGGGGAAGACAGGCAGAGGGAGGGGGGTGTATCATGGTGGCGTCAAATGTATTTGTTGGAGCAACAGAATCTTCCTGTGAGACCCATTCAGAACTGGCCTCCGAGTTATTACAAACCCACAGTCTTGGGGACCAGTTACGCTGGGTGATAAACGCGTTCTGAACTCACAGTGTCAGACAGTGCTATCAGGTTGCCTTTCTCTCCTAAAGTCATCCCACGGGCTGCCACTTCCCTCCAGGGAAATGCCCGTGTTCTGGCTTCTCTCTGAGCTGATGGTGGCATCTCCTGGGCTCTACGAACTATTGGGTTCCTTTTTGTCCGGTATGTTCTGTTTCCCTCCGTCCTGTCTGTCCTGTTTGCTGAGAGATGGGTGTGCCCCCGGATAATGTGCCTTTATTGTGCACTGTTGGTCTGTGGGCTACCCCCACTCTCTCAATGGGAGATACCCTGCCTAACTTTTTTTAAAATATATTTTTATTGATTTCAAAGAGGAAGGGAGAGGGAGAGAGAGACAGAAAAGTCAGCAATGAGAGCGAATCATTGATCAGGTGCCTCCTGCATGTCCCCTACTGGGGATCAAGCCCACAACCCAGGCATGTGCCCTTGACCAGAATCGAACCTGGGACCCTTCAGTCCCCAGGCGGACACGCTATCCACTGAGCCAAACCGGCGAGGGCCCCCTGCCTAACTTTTTACTCTAACGCCAGCCCCACACCCTGAGGCCGGCTGGTGGACATTCAGGTCTCAGAAGTCTGCCTTTCACACGAGCTCCCCAGAGGGAACCTGGGACTCAGAACTTCGTCCGGCGTCCAGCTCGCCTGCCCTGATCTTTAGGGCCTTGCCCAGAGCAGGTACTCCGGAAATACACGGTGAAGAAACACACAGAACTAGGCCAGTTCTCAGCGAGAAGAAGAAACTGGCACTCAGATAGGAACACGACACACAGGTAGTTGGTGGCGAAGATGGAAACTGGCCAGTGTTCTTTCCAAATACTTGTTCCTGAGCAAAAACACCCCGATATTTAGCGGCCGCCACAGAACTGGGGAAAAGTGGAACTCAAACTTTCATCCTCCAACCGTAAAATCTGTAAATATCGGGCCAGACTGCCTGCTTCTATATTTTTTCAAACGTGTATTTTTCCTCCTTAAAACAAGTATAATACAGTCCCTATAAAAAAAATTAGAAACATCTGAAGATCAGAAAGAAGAACATAAACTGTATTTGTAGAATTCCAAAGGATTCCATTGTCAACGCCTTGTGCATTCAAACCCAGTCTACCTCAGTATGCCTTTTGCTTGTGTAAAATAAATACATAAATAAATAAGGCTTTTTAAAAACACAGTTTTACTCATACTGATTTTTTTGGGGGGTATTTTGTTTTGTTTTTTAACCTTTTTGATCTTTTTTTCCCCCACAGTTACTATAAAATCTTTGTAAATAGAATTTATAGGGCTATATAATTTTTCAAGAAATTAGTGTAAGAACAACAACAAAAATCCTTATAGTTTATGTTTAGATTGTTTCCAAGATGCCTTTATTATAAATATTATTGCCATGACTATGTTATATTATTGCCATGACTATGTTTAGGGGAAAGGGTGGATTTTCTTAGGGTAGGTTTCCACTAGTAGAATTTCTAAATCAATGTCAAATTCATTTTCAAGGCTCAGGTTGCATGTTATGTTATTTTTTTTTAGGTTGCATGTTATTTTGTAATTCATGTTGCCAAATTGTTGTCCAAAAGAATAATATAAATTTACATGGTCACTAGCAATGTATGAAGAACTGTTTCATCAGACCTTGACAGATGTGTGTTTTTATTTTGGTTTTGGATCATTTAAAAATACTTCCTAAAGTAACAGTTCATATCTTTGCGTTGTTTTAATTTCCATTTCTTCAATTTTTAATGAAGTTGAATTATTTCCTCATTTAAAACACTAGCTGTATTTTTATTTTTTAAAATGTGTTCAAATATGACCTTTGTCCATTTATCCTTTGGACTATTAGTGTTTTTCATATCAATATTTATGAGCTTTATATCTGTTATAGATATGATGATCACGTTGCTATAAAAATACTCTCCCAGTTTTTGCTTTTTTTGTTAAAAGCTCATGGACACATAATAAACTGCACATATTCAAAGTGCACAATTTGATAAATTTTAAGCTGTTTCATCAACACAGTCAAGATAATGGACTTATCCATCACCCCCAAAACTTTCTGCAACCCTTTCGTCTTCTGTCTCCAGATGTCTACTGATCTGCTCCCTAATACTGTATAGCTTGCATTTCCTAGAATTTCATATTCAAGGAATCATACAGCATGTACTCTTGTGTTTGTCTTCTTCCATTCAACATTATTATGTTGAGATTCACCCGTGTTGTGTCTATCAATAAATGCATTTCTTCTTTATTGCTGAGTAGTGTTTTATTGTATGGATATGCCAGCTTATTTCTTTATTCACCCATGGATGGGCATTTAGGTTGTGTCTAGATCTTGAGCATCAACAAGTCTTCCTATGAACATATGCTGTTACTGCTTTGGGTAAATGTTTACCCAAGAGAAATAGCTGGATCACTCGGCAGGTGAATGGTGAACATTTTCAGAAACTGCCAAACTGTTTGTTACTGTTTGTACCACTTTCTACTCCCACCTGTACACTAGAGGCTCAAACCCTCCACATCCTCACCAGCGCTATCCTTTGTATAGTCACCCTCTTCGTTCCGGTCATTCCAATAACTGTGCGTAGTGGTATTGCACCAGAGCTTTAGTTTGAACTTCCCTAATGTCATCTTTTCATATGCTTACCTGCCATCCTAGCTCTATCCACTGAGCCAAACCGGTTTCGGCCAATGTCATCTTTTCATATGCTTATCTGCCATCCTGTTTCTTCTGTGTTAAAACCTCTTTTCACATCTCTTGCCCATTTTAAAAAGTCTTTTCTTAGTATTGAATTTTGAGGGTTCTTTATATGTCCCATATGCAAGTACTTCACCAGGTAAGCCATGCAAATGTGTTCTTCCCACCCAGGGCTTTTTTTACTTCTTTTCTTGGCCATGTCTTTTGAACAGCAGACTTTTTTTTAAATTTTGACAAAATGTCAGTTTATCGATTGGTTCCTTTATGGATGATGCTTTTAGTGTTGTGTCTAAACATTTGTTAAATATTTCCTTCCCGAAGTTTTAGGCTTTACATTTGGATTGGGTCTCCTTTGAGAAATAGTCCCACAGCTTCCTGTACCTCCCTATCATTTGCATTCCTTCCACGTAATTGTAATAGCTTATGTTTTAAAGTCTGTAACCGCCAGTCAATGGTAAGCTCTAGGAAGGCAGGGACTTCTCTGGCTTCTTATTGGCTGTATCCGCTTCCTAGTGGCAGACCCACAGTGAGGACTTAGCAAACATTTGTTAAAGGAATGAATCAAGGGATGAATGAGTCATTCCCTTATATGATGATGAGATGGGATCTTCTGGGTTGATTGATCACTCAGGTGGCTCTTTGTAAATATTATTTTTATCTTGACAGTTTTATCATGCAAAAACATCAGCAACTGACATGGGAAGGAGGTTGTGATTCCCTCAGTAGGAAGCCGAGGGCAATTTACTCACTGAGCATGATTCCTGAGTCCACAACCCACAGGAAATAAGCCTTGTTTCTCCAGAGGGGGAAAGAAAACATTGCCTCAAGTCAGACCTGGAGGGAAACTTTAGCATCAATGAGTTCAGCCCTTTTTTTCTACAGACAAAGAGGAAGCAAGGACAATCTTGCTGAAGTCACTGGGCTATCTGGTGGCAGAAGCTGGACTAGAAACTAAACCTCCTGATTCTTCATCCCCTGCTCTTTCCAGCCCCCAGCTTCCATACGGCCCCCCATCCCCACACCAATTTGAAATGGAGCCTGGGGAAATGGAACACCACAGACAATGTCTGGCTGCAGTGGTGCCACTTTTTGGCTAAACTTACTTTTCTGCAGAAGAAGAACTGTAGCCACGCACACTGTCCACCTAGAAGAGAATTTCCTAGTAAATCCAAGCAACTGGAACCCTGAAACATCCCAAATGTTAGACATTAATAATAGTAATGGCCACGAGCAAACGTTTATATGTACAACCATCTGCAGGTGCAAGCTGAAGCTGAACTATTTTACAAGTAGCAGTGTGTTTTATTTTATGTATAAATGTATAGACTCCTTTATATATAAATATATGGAATCTTTAA
>NW_005370286.1:3008138-3015251 GCF_000412655.1 Myotis brandtii | reverse complement strand
TGTAAATATATAATATTTTATACCCATAAATAAAATAAATTCCACTGCTACTTTTAAAATCGTATATATAATGAGTTCAGGTTGTATATCCTGAACTCCCTTTAATTGGCTCATCCAAATCACTAGCCACACCTGCAGGGCAAGTGTTTTTGCCCAGCATGCCCCCCACCAACATAATCTCCAGTGTTTCACTTATCCCAGGATTGCTTTTGCCAGCCAACTAGTCTTCAGCTAACATGTTCTTGTTCCCCTTTAATAACAGCCTGTGTAACTATTCTTTCTTAATGTAAAGTGCTAGACCAGTGGTCGGCAAACTGCGGCTCGCGAGCCACATGCGGCTCTTTGGCCCCTTGAGTGTGGCTCTTCCTAAGCCTTAGGAGTACCCTAATTAAGTTAATAACAATGTACCTACCTATATAGTTTAAGTTTAAAAAGGTTGGCTCTTAAAAGAAATTTCAATTGTTGTACTGTTGATATTTGACTCTGTTGACTAATGAGTTTGCCGACCACTGTGCTAGACCTTCGAGAGCTGATTAAATGCTAGAGACTTACCTTTGGCTTCTTTCCATGCCTCTGCCTGCTTCTAGGTCTTTTTGCTCCTCCAATGCTGAGCGGATGTTTTATCTAGAACACCAGACCAATAAAAGTCACCATAAGACAAGAAAAAGATCAGCTTTTTCCCCCTCTATACCGTTGGTCTCTGAGCACAGTGAGACGACGTAGAACCTTCCAGCTGAGGACGGGTCATGTGGTGCAGGCCACACATTGGCCGTGAACTTGCTCCTGACAAATGAGTCCGTGGCACTGGGAACAGTTCTCTATCTGAGCAAGCATCTGTCCATCTGCTATCTCATCACCAGTAAAGCTCTGGGCCTGACAACGATGCCTGGCCAGGGACTGCCACCGTGGGCCACGTACAACCTACCTAAGCAAAGGCTGAAATGAGCCTAAGCAGTTAGACGCGTCTCTAGAAATGTCTTTTTTCCTCCCTGACATCAGCCATTAGTAGCAAGTGATCGATTTTTGTTTCTTATCTTTACATCCCAGCTCCTTGCTCACATTTTTCTCCCTGGACCATAAAAGAAGGGGGTGTGTCAGGAGGGGGGTACTTTACAGCTTCTCAGTGTTATGGATTGAATGTTTGCGACTTTTCAAAATTCCTATGCTGAAAGTGTATCCCCCCCAATGTGATGGTTTTAGGAGATGGGGTCTTTAGACGATGACTTGGCCATAAGGGTGGAGCCCTCAGGAATGGAATTCGTGCCTTATAAAAGCAACACAGTGAGAAGACAGTCATCTATGAACCAGGAAGGAGGCCCCCACCAGATACTGAATCTGCCAGCACCTTGATCTTAAACTTCCCGGACTCCAGAACTGTGAGAAATAAAGGCTTGTTGCTTAAGCCATCCAGTCTGTGGTATTTTTTTGTTATAGCAGCCTGGACAGACTAAGACACGCTACAAACAACTTTCTGGAGGGTAAAAGTTTATGCCCCGAGTATTGGATAGAAGCTTCGTGCTAGAAGCCTGCCTACACAAGTTGGGAACCTCACTTGATCATTAACTAAGCTGGTTGATTTCTCTGAGCCTCAGTCTATTCATTTGTAAATGGAGATACCAATACCGGCCCTCAGGGCAGGTAAGACTCTTGGCACCAAGCCTGGCACAAGGTCAGTGATGAGAGCCATCATTAACCAAAAGTGTCATGGAAAGTGGGTGCTCAATGTGTATTTTCTATTGTAATTGAATTCGGCTAATGTTAATACCCAACAAGTTTCTGGAGATATCATATTTTATATGTTTTACTTAGCGAATGGCACTCTAAGCTACCATTTAACATAATCTATCTTTCCTTACATGGAAAAGACATGTCTTAGGTGAGTTCACCTCCCTCAAGGTGGTTCTTTGCCATATTATCATATTAGAGATTGGTTATTGTTTTTACAGCATGTTCAGGTTTTGGAGGAAAACATGGAAAAAGAAGTGAAGGAGGGAAAGCATACCCTTCTTCCCAGGCATTCATGGAGTCAACCTGGAAAATCAATGAGATGACAGATGTTGGAGACAGATGCCCAAATCTCCACTCCATAGTCAAGCTTAATGAACTAATACAGGAAGAACAATTAGAGCCTTCATGAATTATACTCTAGGCTCAATTCCATTGTTAACACTAATCCTTTATTTGGGCTAATGACTTCAGCTTTTCTGATAATAATGTGTGCCTTTCAGTGAATGACATTTCAAATTTCCATGATTGTGTGAAATTCACACTATCTGTATAGCTTTCTATTTTCAAAAAGAGCCTAAAGTATTTCTAAAGGTACATAAAACACCTCAAGGTAACATAAATTAGGAGAAAAAAAGTCAGAATATAACATGGAGCCAAGAAAGGAAGCTAATACAAAAAACGTAAAAGACCACAAAGTCTTACGCACTTGCCGCCGGTCCTATTTTGGAAGCAGAGATATTTCAATGAGCTCAGCCAGGGTTTTCATCCATTCACACACAGACCCTTGTTTAGTTCAACACCTACCATAGTGAATCCACTTAAATTTGACAGATGCCCAAATCTCCACTCCATAGTCAAGCTTAATGAACTAATACAGGAAGAACAATTAGAGCCTTCATGAATTATACTCTAGGCTCAATTCCATTGTTAACACTAATCCTTTATTTGGGCTAATGACTTCAGCTTTTCTGATAATAATGTGTGCCTTTCAGTGAATGACATTTCAAATTTCCATGATTGTGTGAAATTCACACTATCTGTATAGCTTTCTATTTTCAAAAAGAGCCTAAAGTATTTCTAAAGGTACATAAAACACCTCAAGGTAACACAAATTAGGAGAAAGACAAAGGGAAAAAAAGGTCAGAATAGAACATGGAGCCAAGAAAGGAAGCTAATACAAAAAATGTAAAAGACCACAAAGTCTTACGCACTTGCCTCTGGTCCTATTTTGGAAGCAGAGATATTTCAATGAGCTCAGCCAGGGTTTTCATCCATTCACACGCAGACCCTTGTTTAGTTCAACACCTACCATAGTGAATCCACTTAAATTTAGTAGTTGCTACTTGTTTGTCTTTGTTATTCTTAAATAATGATATATTATAAGCTGTCTTCTAGTCCTTAATAGTCTATTACAGAAACCCTAGCAGAAATGTCCTCAGCTAATGAAACATAATGAAACATGCCTTTTCTGGTCACTGTATGTGCTCTGGCCAGCTTCTGAGAGGAGGGTAATGAGATTCTGTGCTCCTAACCTTTAAGGTGCTCAGCCTTGCTCTTGAACTAATACATATGCGCTCATTTGCATAGTCTCTTTCCCTTCCTCTTGAACAAGCCACACTCTGACACAAGGAGCCTCCTTGCTAGGCACGGAAACTGTTTCAAGATGTTTCCTACTGAGAAAGGGCCACCTGCATGCATTCTGGTTCAGACTTCAAGTTCTCCTACTGCTCAAGTTTTCCTGAGGAAAGTTCAAAAGGTGTTCATCTGAATCATTCATGCTTTTGTTATCCTTGACCTAAAGCAATTGGGTGGATTTTGTGTGTGTGTGTGTGTTTGGGGGGGGGGAAGGGGAGTGAGAGTCAAACATTTTATTTAAAAATGTAAAAAAAAAATATATATATATATATGTTGCAATATTTTAATAATATGGATTTGCATTTATTGTATTATAGAGTTGTACTGTAATTACTTATGAGTTCTAACATAAGGTATTATAAATAAATGATTAATGAAAAGCCTGTCATTTGTTCAAAAATTGAGATTAATACGTGAAATTATGATTTCACAGCCATGCATACTGTTATTGTATGCAGGTACACAATTTCACTTGCTTACATAAGCTAAGGGAGCAAACAGCACGGCTTCATTTTACTTCTAAACTTGTTAACAATGCCTACGCTGGACAACAACTCTAGTAGCAGAATTGCATTTGCATTTATTAGTACAGACACCTTTTTGTGATTTTTTAGGACCAGAAAATGCATGACACACAGAAAGATGGCCCCTTCATCTCTACAGTGAGAAATGTGCAAATCAACACAGAACTGCTGAAGAAGAAGAAAAAAAACCTATGTAGTGTGGGCTACTTCACCTTTGCAAGCTGGGAGCCATTAAGTAATGGCTCCCGCCGCTCCCCCACCCCCTTCGGTGAAACACATCCTGAACATTGGGCCCGTGTTTGCAAGAAGAATGTGCCCCATGAACCTTGGAGACTCGGTTGCGTCTCCTTGGTTCAGTTAGTTAATGACGGTCCATTTTGGCTCAAACATCCAATTCCCTTTCATCAATCATGTCTTTCTAGACTGTCAGTTTCAGAGCGATGATTGCCAAGCCTTTCCACGCAGACACCCACAGACGGCCCAGAAAACGACCCAGGCCCACCTCTCCACTTAGGATTTCCGGGGGACCCCTTTCCTCCGCTTCCTTCCAAATGCAAAGAATGAGTTGTGCGAGAAGGGGGAACCCCACTGGAAAATGGGTGTTGGGGACCCAAGTATTAATCTAGAAATTCCTATTTGGTGTTGGAAAAGGTCATTGTATTAAGGTGGTTATTTCCTACACTGCAAACATGGGGGATACAGAACACTGTCAACCATGAAAAGATTTAATTTGGAGTCACAACACACAGGGTTTTTTCCACTTGAAATTCTTATTCAATCATATGTGTTATAAATATTCAATAGAGATGCAGTTTTCCAGGCCTGAAATGGTCTGTAATGAAGCAAGCCATGTGTGGCTTTTCAGGCCGGCGTTTTCATGCTCGGCTGGTTGTCAGGATGTTCGTACTTCTTTCCCCCAAAAAATAATCTTTGTGACTCTGCTTCGGATTCTGAAAAGCAACTTATTTTCGGGAGACTTTAGGAATCGCCTACTAATCCCAATTCTATAGACGTCAAGTGCATGAGGCATTGGATGCACGTGAAGGCAGAGGTGGAACCTCCGCCTGGACATGGCCACCTGTCCACGTGTTGTGACAAGGAATCCAGTGGAAGTCAGCACTTCCCCAGAAGCTGCCGAGCTCAGCTCCAGCTCGGCCACTTGCTGGTCTACGTTGGGTAAGTTACTTTCCCACACAAGGCTATGGTGTCTGATCTTTAAAATATGGAAGTTGGGCTGGATAAGGGATCATCAGCATACTACTACCAATAGGCCAAATCCAGCCTGCTGCCTACTTTTGTAAATAAAGTTTTATTGAAACATGGCCGGGCCCATTCGTGTATTATTGTCTATGGCTTCAAGGGCAGGGTTGAGTAGTTGTGTCAGAGACCACCTGGCCCCCAAAGTCTAAAATATTTACTAAGTGCCCATTAACAGGGTAAATTTGCCAGCCCTAGACAATTGCGGGGGGCCGGGGGGGGGCTTTTCAGTTTTAGACTTCTTTATGTATTCTATAAAACACCTAATTTTTATCTATTAATCCTTTCAATCCCCATATCTTTATTGAACTTCTCCTATAAAGTATGCTTCATAAGATATGTATGATTCACTAACCAAATTTGTAATGGTTTCTTTTTCTTATAGGATTTAAATTATATTAACAACTCTTGGAAATATCCAAGGCAATATTTTGGGGCCAATGTCTTATGATTTGATTATCATTGGTAAATAGATCATATCTTTTTTGCTACTAAAAATGTTTAAGAAGTTAAAAAAAAAAAACACAACCGTATGGCACAGGAGACTTATTGCATTAAGACACCATTTTAACAGATTGTTTAGTTTTGGTAATATAATTTGACATCTTAACATAAGCTGAGAAAGATCTCCCTCAAAACCTTTGATAACATGATTCATTGTCAAATGTTTGTTTTGCCTATCTGGCCCTCATTAATTAATTCTTTTTAATATAGCTTGGATTTACTGATTTTGAGAAAGAGAATTATTCTTATTGATGTTGCTAAAATATCCAGGTGGCTTGAATTTCACCAACTAGATAGTTTAATCTAGCACATTTGTGGAGCCCTAATGAAATCTTTACTAACAGATGTGAGAAGCCCAGTATTGGAGCTAATGTTTGTGTCTCTATGATAATTAAATTAGCCCAATAAGGAAAATAAATGAACAATGACCAACATTTTTCCCAAACTTGTATGATAGTCTTTAAAATATTTCCCCCCCTTCATGGAGTCTTTTAGTAATAAAACACAAATTGAGAATTTTTCATTTAAAGATAGATAGTAATTTCTTCAAAAACGATTCATGTTCTAAATTGCTTATAATCAAATAATCAAGTGGCACGTCTTTTACCAAAAAATCTAATTCAAATTTAAGGTTTCTCGACAAATTCATTCTGAAAAATGAAATAATCCTTTCTTTTGGCCAACAGTATAAGAAAAAACTTTTTTTTTTAAGTATTATCTCTTCAGAGTATTTTCTAATGGATAGGAAATGCCTTTCTCAGGTTGAATGATTATTTCCATATATAATTAGTTCCTGCTTACGACAGTGCCGTTCTAATGTCACGGCTCAATGAATCGGCTTTATAATTCATTAATCATAGCTTTCATTGAGCTTTTGGCTCCAGGTGACAGTGCCCAACACAGGCCAAATAACTTCTCATTTAAAGGCAATTTGTACAAATAGGAAAGGTTAGAATTCTCACATTCACCAAAGGATTGAAAGGTGCTCAAAAGCCAAGATAAGGCGTTTTATGGACGGCAAGTTCATGGAGGAAAGGTGGCTGATAGGTGACAACAGATGGCTTGCTAGGGAGGCCCTGGTGCAGCTGCAGATCAGAGCACATTCGAGGCCGCTCCGTGTGAACAGGGAGACAATGGCGCCTCTGTTCCCGGCCCACGGCGCCCTGACCTTGCTGGAGGCAACGTGGTGTCACAGCTGCACTTGCGGACGGACGGTCAGTGGCGGTGGAAACCGGCCAGTGTGGTCCGCCCAGGACAAGCCCTTCTCACCCAACCCGAGTGCCTGCAGGTGTGGCGACCTGTATTTGTGTATGCTGCTCTATTTATTTATTTGCCGGGCCAATCAGCTCAGGGTCACATTCCCAAGCTAGATGTGTCCCTTCTTTGTCCCTTCATGAGAGAAAGAAAGAAAGAAAGAAAGAAAGAAAGAAAGAAAGAAAGAAAGAAAGAAAGAAAGAAAGAAAGA
>NW_005370286.1:2980815-3007599 GCF_000412655.1 Myotis brandtii | reverse complement strand
CCCAGGGCACTTAGTCCCAGGCACGCGATCCACTCTCCTGGTCCCGGAACTCATCCCTATAAAGCACCAGCACTCTGGCAATTTCACCTTTTGAGCATTAAACACACTTTCGAGACAAGATTATGTGATTTCCATCAAATCACTAGAACAGTGATGGCGAACCTTTTGAGCTCAGCGTGTCAGCATTTTGAAAAACCCTAACTTAACTCTGGTGCCGTGTCACATATAGAAATTTTTTGATATTTGCGCCATAGTAAAACAAAGACTTATATTTTTGATATTTATTTTATATATTTAAATGCCATTTAACAGAGAAAAATCAACCAAAAAAATGAGTTCGCATGTCATCTCTGACACACGTGTCATAGGTTCGCCATCACTGCACTAGAATGAACTCTAACAGGCCTGGGATACAAATTTAGTTGAAGTGTTTCTTCAACCTGAACTATTTATTGTTACTAGTTTACTTAAAATAGATCAATGTGTTCTTTTTATGGCAAGAGGAGCCTCTGGTTTACAGAATTGCCAATACGTGGGGCAGAAGGAAGTATTTTGAAGATGGCTGAAGTATTGAAGGTATTGTAAACCAAATCGGTGGAACAGTTGAAGAAATTTGAATAAGGTCTGAAGGTTAGATAACAGCACTAGATCAATGCTAAGATCCTGATTTTGATTATTATCTTGTGGCTGTGTAAGAGAATGTCCTTATCTGGGATAGATAAGCATAAAGTATTTAGGGGGAAAGGGACATTATGCCTACAATTTATTCTCAAATGGTTCAGGAAAAAATAGATCCCTATCTATCTATCCATCCATCCGTCCATCCATTCACCGAGAACAATAAAGCAATTGTGTTAAAATGGGAACATTTTGGCAATCGGGATGAAGGATATATTTTTGCAGCTTTTCCCTATACCTGTAATTATTTCAAAATTTAAAGTGTAATTTAAAAAAAGAAACTTTAAAATAAGGCTCTAGACAAGACATGCAATTCTGGAGGGCACCGTGCCAGGCGTGTAGGTAAAATTCTCGTGTTTCCTGAGACGATCACTGCAGGAGATACTTCCCTCCACAACGTTTGGAGCTTGGTTTCTGAAAACCAAAATGACCATCGAGTTCCGAGAGCTAAAATAGGGTCGTTTCCCAGCTATTTATTTGACTGGCCCCCGAAAATGTATTTCGCCAAACAACGTGTACCAACATTTAACAAGTACACTCTTTTCTGGTTAAATGCTCCCAGAGTTATAATATGTACTAACAACTATATTATTGTCTCCCTTATAGACAAACTAGGAGCCCAGCGCACAATTTGAAATCGCACGGTGCCGCCCACCCTCCCATCCGGCCCTGCCTCCGTCTCCGGCCCTTGAAGCAGCTGCGGCCGCTGCTGATCAGGCCCTCCCCCAGCACAGGCCCGTGAGGCCCCTGCCGCCCCACCCCTGACGCTGTGCACACAACCGCCTCCTGTCTGGTCGACCCGTTACGGTGTCCCGGTTAATTAGCATATTTCTCTATTATATATATATAAGATGTTTCTGCATGCTGAATTTTCAATTATCAATACCAAACATTAAAATATTCCAATAAATGTAGGAGGTGCACAAACACCATAGGTAAGGTTAAGACACGCCTTTGTGAAAGTATATGTTATACCCAAGGGGAGATGACATGAACACGGAAGGTAACTTAAGAACTCAACTAAGAAGGTAAAAGAGCCCTAAAATTTAAGAGCAGGTGCGACTACGCGTCTGAAAGAAGTAATAGTCAACCTATATTTCAATTCTTCATGTATTGAGTGGTTAATGCGTTTTCAGGTTGGCCTCTGTGCTTGACATCAGATTTTCAGCAGCATCTATAAATTTCGAAAAATGAATGGAGATTGAAATGTCAACGTGTGACAAATGGCGTTGGCAGCGTCCACAGTCTCTCCTGACGTAACTGGGACATTAAGAACTTGATGGTTGGAGACTAGGAAAAGCCCTGGACCCAAAACCCTTCCTATCCCTGGGTCTGGGACATACACAAAGTCACCAAACTGCCACCCTCCTCTGGTCCTCAGTTTCCCTGTGTATAAAACAGAAGTCAGCATATATGACATGGATGATGACATGTGGCCATCACACTCTGTCCTGCGACGACTTATGAGCTCACCTTGTTAGCCAGAGGACATATGTCCCCAGGGGAGCATTCCGATTGTGCTGGAAGGAAATTGTATTGGATTTACTATTGCTTGAGAATGTTGAGCTACCTGCTAGAACTCAGAAGTCTTGGGGTTACGTGAGCAGGGTTGTTTTAGTGAGAATTTCCTTTTTAATAAGAGAAAATGGCAAGCAAACAAATGTCTTTTCTTCTTAGGTTGAGTGTTCGAATTAACTCATTTTTCTACTTTTTCCCCTCTATTTTAAAAGAAATGTTCTCATACTGAAAACATCATTAGGGAGTCTGGTAGCTCCATCTCTTTTCTTGACCCAAAAAGAATTTACCTAAATCTTGAGCAGTCACCCAAATGCCCGTCTTTGGCATGCCACCTTAAATATTTTTCCACCTGTACTATTATATAATTTTCTTTTTCAAATTGACTCATTTTTTTAATCTTAAATGCTTCCAACAACCTCATGCATAAGGTAGTATGCGTGTCATCCATCTGGGTAAAATGCCCTACAGGTTAATAATGATGATTAATATTTATAGTTTACCAAATGTCCCCACATATTAGCTCATTTAATCCCTACAACAACCCCCAATTCTGCAGGTAAGACAATGGAGGCTTAAAGAGGTTTAAGGATTTGCTATAATTACACAGATAATTCATGATTCACTAAAATTCAAGTTCAAGCCTTCTAACTTCACGCCCTGCGTTCTCTTTGCTACACCGACATTCTGGATTCCAAGGCTTGTGTTGGTTTCTCTTCCCAAAAGCATTTTCTACTTCGGCTGTCTTCTCTTGCCCTAAAGCTGTGTGTGCTAATTTAGAAGAAAATATCCAGGGCTATATGTTCTCTGTCATTATTACACTCTAAACTAGACTTTATGCTCTAGGCTAAGTAGTACAGATCATGTAATATGTTATATATTTGATTTTTTTAAAGACAGAAAGTTCTGACATCTTGGTTTGATTTTTGTTTCCAAAAACTCATGAGCAGAAAGACCTGCTAACTTTCAGTTCCTAGAAATTGGGCTTATTTCCTTGTGAAGGCAAGCAAAACTGAACCCCTTTCCTCTTGGTTAAAGAAATCAGATAAGTTGCTGATTGGAGCAAGATATTCTGATTTTCATTTATTTCTTTTTAGCATGAATCGTCTCGGTTGGGGAGGGTGTCCCGGTTGAAAAGGAGTTAACAATACAGTCAAAGAGATTTCCTTTCTTCCTTTCTTCCTGTGGAGCATGACCTTTGCTTTTTTCAACTTCCTCAATTTAGATTCAGTAAATTGTCATAGCGCGGCCACAACACCTGCTTGGGTACTTGAGAAATTGACTTTTCCTGCAAATTACCCTGATCAGTGACCTTGTCTTGGCTACCAAAGGGTCTGGAGAAGGAGGGAGGCTGTACGTGTGGTCATGCCCGGGCCCACGGTTGCTATTTAGCCCTTTGAAGTTCCCAGTTATCTATTTCATCATGTACCGACGAACATTCCGAAACAATGCCACACGCTAATCACCCACCGCGAAGCCCAACTGTCGCCTCTGAGGGAAATCGCATTTGATCTCGCAAGGGGTGGACCGCAGCCGCATTTCAGAGCTTCCCATCACGATTTCCATCAAGAAGGGGGCATGTGGTAGCCTTGCCTTTTGGCTGTGAGTGCCTATCCCGGCCAGGTCTCCCGTGTGAGTAATCATGGAAGAGGGGCATGACAGGCGATAGAAACGTCCAGGCGGCTCGCAGAACTTGTGTCTTTCCAAGGGGCTTCTTTTGGAAGAAAATTTAAGATTGTGCCTCCTGCCACACAGACATGGGATGAGATCAAAGGTCACCCCTGGAAGCTCAGGAGGTAAAATTATATTTTTATCCTCCGGCTTTGATTTGGGGCGGCTTACCACGTTTTTTTTAAAAGAAATTAATTGCTCTCTCCAGCCAACAGGTGTGAGCCCTCAAGTGTGGGCCCAACGGCTGGCTGCCGGGCGGGCAGCTTAAAGGCCCATAACTCACTGCAACCTTGAGCTCCCTCAAATTGGTCCAGGAGAAAGTTCTAAAAGTACTTCAAGGCCAGATGACATGGGAACCTGTGTCCCTGTCAAATATCAAAGAAAAACAGTTAGACTGTAAAAATGTAAACTTATAAAGCGTGCACTTAATTCTGACAAGCTTTTAGGATCGAGTTGCAGATTTTAGGCAATAAGGCGGCTTAGGCTGAAATCGGCCGTAGGACGCGGAACCTGAAAGCTCCTTTGGAATTATATGGGGAGCCCCTGACTCATTTCTCCCACATCTGTTCCGTTTAATTTAGGCAAGGAGTTGGATGCACAATTGAGGAACTCAAATTCACTTTTTACCCATGATTCTTGTAACTCCCAAAAGCCAAAGAAGATTTTTCTTGGGTGTTTTTTTTTCATGAAGTTTCAAACAGGTTCACTTGGATTTTGCAACTGATTAAAACACTTTGAAAATATTGTTTCAAACACTGTCATGCTGTGAATGAAAACACAAGGTGGTATTGTTTTTTTCCTAAACAACTGAAAGAGCAGAGCTTAATAAAATATTTTACCTCATCTGGGTCGGCTTAGGATGTCTGTAGAAAGCCTTGTGTCATCCAGGCCTCCTGAGCCATGAACGTGGAAGGAAGGGAGGTTATGAAAGCTGTGATACGGAGACCATCCAACCACCTCTTTCGGGATGAACGGAGACTGGCATTGAAGGATCCTCCCAGCTTCAGTCTGTCTCTGGGTGTACAGATGCATTGTGGGTATGCCCGCTCATTGGGTTAGAGCAAAGTACTAATGAGTTGAAACTGGGAGTATGGCCTGGAGTTACCTTTCATCAATTCAACAGTAACCGCCCTCCCCCTGTCCATCAGTCATGGAGGACCACGAGAGGCCCTGGGGCGCATGGGGGGACAGTATAACTTTTCTAAGTAAATACTTTGGACTCACACATCTTGCCCGTCATGGAGGAGGAGAGGTGCCCTTGAAAAAAAATTCATAGGACGCCAATGCCAGGCGTTTGCACTGCTGGGCCCTCGAGTTCTCTTCTGCCCTGAAGTTCTGGGAGTCAAGCACAGTCACCCCAGGAAGTGACCAGGGGGGCTCAGCCCAGTCCGTATGCCGGAGAGTCCACTCTGTTTCGGGTTCTCCAGGCTTTAAGGACTCTTGCTGACTGAAGGGTGAGCGCATTTCCTGCTTCCCCTTGCTTCCAGCCCCCCCCCCCCCCCGCCCTCAACTCTAAGAAACATCAGCTCGGGGGCCAGGCTGCTGATTCCACACTGTTTTCTCACATGGAAAGGGGGTGAGACCTCAGCATGTGAACTGTATTCCCCACAACATATGGTGGAGAAAACAGACAGTGGGAAGGGAAGTGATTTGTGACGGCCCATCCCAACGTGCATTCTATTGTGTTGCCAGAAATGATGGACTTAAATAAATGGCTCTTTTTGGAATTTATACTCGTGCCTTATTCCCATTTAAAAAAAAATGGAAACGAAAATCCTCATGTCCACGTAGAAAGTCCCATTTATTTATGTGGTTCCCTGGCCGGGCCCCTCCTCCTCCTCCTGACTCCCTACCCCAGCAGAGCCGAAGGCATCTTGTGTGTGGAAACTGCACGTCCCTTCGCAGCCCAGATGAACAAGAAGAGATGAGGTAAAGGGGAGGGTAAGCAATTAGTGTGGAATCCTAAACTCCAGATTCTTCTCCGAAATTTTTATGGCTTTTTGGAGGCAGCTGAGGGAGAGACTGGGTTCACTCCGGGAGACTGCGAAGCCTGGTGCAAATTAATGTTCGTGGGTCCACATTTTCTGTTGTAATTTTGTCAATCGCACCGCCTATTGTTGAGAAAACATTAGTACCTTTATGCTGGCAACACAGGGATCTCAGCTTCGGTCTGTTCACGTGCGGGAGTGGCAAGCATAATTAGATGAAGTGCTTTTTAAAAGTATTATTTACAAATATGCTGGCAAAAGAATCATTTAAACATTTTTCCTTAATGGATTTAAAGACAGGCAAATGAAATTAATCAAGAGAGTCTTGCAGTTCTTAATTTTATGCTTTGCGGCTGGGGTGGCGGGCGGGGGACGAACAGCCTGCCACGGGCCTGATACAGAGCAGCACCATGTGAGCACATCGTAGCGCCCTTGTTACAAAGAGGGAAAAAGCAAATTAGGCCAGGCTAAGATTTAGAATGCCTGCAGAGCACGGAGACAGGCTGGAAACGAGCCAGGGGTCACAGTGGACCAGACACGGAGTCACATATATAACCCTGCTTATAGATTTTTTTTTTAAGTGAGGGGGTGGAGAGATGTAAGATACCGGGTTGTAAAACTAGGAGTTTGGAATAAAACATCTGAGGTCGGGGAAAGCCCTCACGGTGGGCAGTTCTGGTTCTGCTAAAGAGGAGCGATGAGGAAAGGTTGAAGATACATCAAAGCGGGCCACGAAATTTACAACCGGACTGAAAACCCACAGACGTGAGGAGGAGCAGCAGTGGAGATACAGACCCAGGCCAGAGGCCGATGGAGGCTCCTGCAGACCAAAGAGTGCCTTCATCCTGGCCCTCTGGACCAAACCAGTGCCAGCACAGGTGTCGGGATGTGGGCGGATGGCACAATGACCACTCATGCCAGTTGGGTCAGCCTCCTCACCCTGATGTCCAGGGTGGGCCAAGCCTATCTTTCCAATCGGTCCTACACAGCTTCTCTCTTATCTTCTGTGCTTCGGCCAAACTGACTGGTCCCTGTTCCCCAAACCCGATGCTTTCCTGACTGGCTGGAGAGAGCACCTTCCCACCCATCTCCAAAAGTACAGATCCTCCTCACGGCCATCCCTCCCAGGAACTTTCCTAAGCTCTCAGCCAGCCTGCACGGCCCCTTTGAAGTCCTCTCCCACGCCAGAACATTGTAACTTCCTTTACTTTCTGCCCTCGAGAACTCACATAACCAACATTCTCATGGCTAGCGCTCACTGAGGATTTTTCTTGTTCTTTCTATGCGTTATTTAATTTATTCCCCCAATAGCCATGAAGCCCGTTTTAGAGGCGATGAAATGAGACGCAGGGACGTGAAGTCATCTGCCCCAAATCACATTGGTGAAATCAGCCAGCATTCACACCCGGCGGGTCAGACCCTAGAGCACAAGCTCTTAGCAACTCTGCCTGGTAAGCAATTGCAAGGACACATTTGCAGCACGTCTTTCAGCAATTGTGGGTCACCGCTGGCCATGTCTGGGTACCAGCCTTACCCTTCATTTTACCTGGCAAGCTCGCTCCCCTGTCCCTTTGCTGAGTTTCTCTCCTGCTTACTGTAGTGGGCCGAATACTGCCCCCCTCAAAATTCATGTCCACCTGGGACCTCAGAATGGGACCTTATTTAGGAATCCGGTCTATGAAGATATGATTCGTTAAATTGAGATGAGGTCAGACTAGATTGAGCAGGCCCTGAATCCAGTGACTGGTGTCGCTGAAGACAGGACACACAGTGAGAGGCAGGGAAAACTCTCCGTGGCAACAGAGGATCATTAGAGTGATGCAGCTACAATCCAGAGCGCCAAGGATTGCCAGCAGCCGCCAGAAGCCAGGAAGGGGCAACGAAGGATTCTTCTCTAGAGTCTCTGAGGGCATGAAGCTCTGCCACCACCTTTACCCCAGACTTCTGACCTCTGAGGCCATGACAGAAGACATATATGCGGTTCGTGGCATTTTGTTACGGCGGGTCCTGGGAAACTAATACAGTCACCTTTTAATTTTGTTATCCCATGATTAGGTGCCTTCATCTTTGTTTTCGCCCCAAGAAATTGGATAAAAATGTATATAAATAAAAGGAAATTTCTTCAAAGGAATTCAAAGAAAATGACTAAAGAGATCTTTCACTCAACTTAGAGAGGTCTGACTTACGATATGGAGTGTGTGACCTCCGTGAAAATCACTCTAGAGGAGGCTGGGGTGGACGTGGCAAATGGACGATGGTTATTCTTTAGAGTAGCCAGAGCTGGGGCTACCAACCAGACAGGTAGCCAGGTAGTCACAGAGGCCGATGTGACTGCTGATGAGGAGAGGTGTGACATACATGCATTAGAAGAGCAAACGGACAGGGGTTTCAATACCCCAACATGAAAGCTACAGGCATAGATGCCCCCAGACAATTCAGGCCAATTTGTCAATGAGTTGCTTCTCAGAAGGGCATGTATCACCCCTGGGTTATCAGTTATCCCACATTTGACACAGCCTGGGGTTTCAATAACTCTGCACTCATCTCCCCCACTTTGTGGTTGTGAGCTTGCTCTGGCCAGCTGGACCTTTCTCACTTAACACTTCAGCACTTGGCATGATTCTTCCCTCCATAAACTTTGTTGAATCTGGGAGGAAGGAAGGAAGAAGACATTCCTCTCTGTCCTGAGAAATAATCGATGCATTTTAGATGGAAGACACTTAGAATAATCATGGAAAACACTGTAGGCCAGTGTAAGTCTGGCCAAAGCTTTCAGTGTGAATACTAACTCTAACCACGTGCTCCAAAACTATTACCCAACTACTTGTACCAAACCCATCCATGATTGATTACAGGATAATTAGCTAATATGGAAATATTTGTATTATGAATTACTAATTTCAAAGAAAGCTCCCATTCACAATCCCCCCTGATCGTAGCCAAAGCTCTGTGAAGTAGATGGAGCAGATATTAGTCCATTTCAAAGAAGAAGCAACTGAGAGCTGGGGAGGACAACAACTGGTGATTGGCTTTGGCAACAGAGTCCTCACAGGACGTCACTCTGGAGCCTGGGGTTCCAATAACTCTGCACTCATCTCCCCCACTTTGTGGTTGTGAGCTTGCTCTGGCCAGCTGGACCTTTCTCACTTAACACTTCAGCACTTGGCATGATTCTTCCCTCCATAAACTTTGTTGAATCTGGGAGGAAGGAAGGAAGGAAGGAGACATTCCTCTCTGTCCTGAGAAATAATCGATGCATTTTAGACGGAAGATACTTAGAATAATCATGGAAAACGCTGTAGGCCAGTGTAAGTCTGGCCAAAGCTTTCAGTGTGAATACTAACACTAACTACGTGCTTCAAAACTAGCTATTACCCAACTACTTGTACCAAACCCATCCATGATTGATTACAGGATAATTAGCTAATATGGAAATATTTGTATTATGAATTACTAATTTCAAAGAAGTGTAAGTCTGGAGCTTTCAGTGTGAATACATACTAACTCTAACCACGTGCTTCAAAACTATTACCCAACTACTTGTACCAAACCCATCCATGATTGATTACAGGATAATTAGCTAATATGGAAATATTTGTATCATGAATTACTAATTTCAAAGAAAGCTCCCATTCATAATCCCCCCTGATCATAGCCAAAGCTCTGTGATGTAGATGGAGCAGATATTAGTCCATTTCAAAGAAGAAGCAACCGAGAGCCGGGGAGGACAACTAAACTGGTGATCGACTTTGGCAACAGATTCCTCACAGGACGTCACTCTGGAAGGGACCTTAGAGACTGTCCACTTGGACCCCAGACCAGGGAACTGAGGCTCAAACCTATTTTCTAATGGAACCAGCAAGGACCAGGGCCACCATGGATGTGAGCACACATCCCAGGGAACATCAGAAGATATTATGGGGTGGATCTGGCACAGTCCTACCTGGCCACCAATCAGACAGGTGGCCAGGTAGGCCACCTCTGGCTTTGAAAGCCTCATCTCTGAAGTGGAAGGTTTGTAGCATCTGGTATCGAACGGCATTCCTAGTTCTGAACCCAACCAACCTCTTTCTAGTCTTTTTTTAACCATTTAAATTCTTTAATGTTTACCCTCCAGGGTAGGCAGCTGACGCACCAGATATAAGCATGAAGCAAAATTTTATCATTTTGAGTAAACACAGCACTCAAAATTCTGAGATACTAATTTTTGTGAGTAAAAAAAATGGTAGTTCTAGTTTTGCCTCATAAGTTGGATGTAGGAGCTTATTACAGCCCAGGGACTCAGAAGGTGCTCAGAAGATGTTGAATAATAGCTTTGTCATTGAATCAGGGAATCCCCCAGCATTGCCAAACCTTGAACTTGGCTAAATTTGAATGGCAGACATTTATTTGTCCAGATTAATTATAAACAGGTCAAGAGGATGCAAATTAAAAATTTCCTTGTGGACGTTTGTTGTTCAAACAAAAGGGAAACATTTATTTCTAAATTAATGATCTGTCACTACTTTATACACGTCTCTTCTTTGCAATCCACCCTACACCCCACTCCTGGGTCCATCTTTCTAATGTGTCTCCTGTGTGCCAGTCCCCCCCACTGACCTTTAAGACCACTCCCTCCTCGCCAAGGAAAGTCCCAGTCCTATCTGTCCTGCCACAATGCCCCTTGATAAACACTCCTGGGCAGAGGCCCTAGAGGTATGTCCATTCATTGTCGCTAGAAAAGGTGGAGACCCACCCTTATGCCTTTGCCTTCTTCTCTTTGGCTGAAATCTCTTCTCCCTTTTACATCTCAGACCTACCAGGTGTACCGGTTAATAATGTGAATTTTTTTCAGTAGATGGAGTTACACATCCTAGGGCCAGCCCAGCCAAAAATAACGAAGCAATGACATGTCTGTACCGTTCACATAGCATCTCTTCATCTTCTTATCTCTAGGTCTGGCCTCCCCAGCCAGACTGGAAGCTCCCTGAGGGCACAGACTGAGTCTTCTTGACCTCAGCAATGGCCTTAGAGAGGCGTAACAGATAACCCCTGACAATAAGCCAGAGAGCCGGACCCTGGTCTGGTTGGGAAGGAGCTTCTCCATGTCATAATGCGTTGGATCTGTTGGTGAGCCATTACTGAGTCGCTCAATAAACTCAGTGTTACACTCATCCAGCGCTCAATTCCTGCCTCTCAAATGCTTCCTTTCTTATCAGGGTTTCATAAAAGAGAGCTCATATCTTAATGTATTGTTTGATTTTGCTCTCCTCTTCCACAGACTTTATATTTGAATCTCCTAACTCTGCACACAGCAACCTAACTGAACAGAGAAGTTCTCCCTGCTGCATCTCCAAGAGAAAGCCTTGGCCTCTCTTGCTCCCTGCGCTCCCTGCCTCTTGCAGAATTATGTTGGCAGACGGAGGAGGCCCAGACCCAAGGAATTTTTCCATCACGTGAGACTCTTGGGTGCCCAAGAAAATTTCAGCGACAGTGTACTTTGCCTATAATTTGGGGTCAGAATGGGTACCACCTCATTTCATCATCATTACATGCTCCTCGGGCCGGTTCCCACGTGTCAGCGCGCTGCACACACAGAGGCCAGTGGAGGAAGCACCGCAGGGTTTGGCCTCCATTGCACAGAGGGAATCTGAAATTCAAAGAAGATGCCATTTCTCCATCTTGGGTCCAGATGAGGATTCAGAGCATAACTCAAGACTTTCAAAAGATGATTCATGAGTTGGAGGAGTTATGGTGTGGAATATTTGAAGGGCGTGGAGAAGTAGTAAATTCCCCTCTTCTCATTGTTTCCAAACAAGTCTTCCCGTGGTTGCAACCTGGAAGCATTAGAGCAGGTAAAATATTCCCCTTTTCAGATGGTAGGGAGGAAACCCTTCCAAAAAGATTAGTCTTCGTGGTTTTCTATAGGAGAGAATTACCTATGTCACAGCAGGAATAATACACACTAGTTGTTTCGTATAAATCTTGGGCGGACCCTATGTTTTGTTCTGGTTTTTACAGTGCCAGTTCCCTTTCTATAAAAGTAGGGTAATAATATTTGCCTTCCTTCCTTTCCATGGTTCCCAGCAGGATCAAAATGGATAAAAGATAAGAAAGCACTTAAGAAAGAATAAGTATAAGGGAGCATTGTTTTTATTCATGAGGGTTTGGCTAGTTTTAATGTTGCACATGTCTTTAACAGAACGAGTTGAGTACCGATCTCTAGGTTTTACATGGACATTTGCTGTGTTTGTTGTCCTACTGTGCAACCTGTACCTTCAAAATTATTATTTTTAAGCAAAAATCTTACAATTCTTTAAAAATAAAGTGAGAACTTCTGCTCCTGGGAAGGTGAAGTAGATGTACGTTTTCCTTCCTCTCCCTCGAGTACAACTAAAAACTCTGGGCATTATATGTAAAACAAGCATAAGAAGACTCTGAAAGGTGCGAAGAAGAAGGCACATGGGCTGGTGACTACAGGACCCAGAGAATGAGTTGAATTTTCATGATGCCGCATACACCCCAGACTGAGTGCTGAAGGAGCTAGCAACCTAGAAATGTCAACAAATGCAGACAAAAATGCTCCAACAAAAGCCTGGTCTCTCTAGCCAAGGAAAGGAGCAGCCTAGCAAGAAAGAGAACATTTAGAAAACCACCACCCTCTGCAGCTAAAATCGCACAAAAAACCTGTAGCCCCACCCACACCACAACAGCAAAGGCAGTGGAAACCTAGACGTCCGCCCTCACCAGTAATGAAGTGAATGGTGCCAGCTTCCACCCCGGGGCTTAGGAGATGGTCAGCTTCTGCCTCCTGTCTCTTGCAAGGCTCACTCGGAAGGAAGCCAGCTGCCACGTGCAAAGATGGCCTTCTCTGAGACCTCCATGCTGTGAGGAAGCCCAAGGTAGCTGTGTGGAAAGGCTGCGTGGAGAACGTGGGATGCCTGGCGAGCCCCGGCTCTGCCACTATCCCAGCCCACTGCCAGACGTGTGGGTGAACAGCCACTTTGGACAGCCCAGGCCCAAAACGGGGAGATAGAGAAACAAGGAACGCAGCCAAGAGCCAGAACCACGTCCCTGGCACGTGATCCCCAGTGAGCCATGCCAATCATCTTTAGCCATTGGAGTCATTCTGATCAGAGATGAGCCATCTCTACTGTGCCCTGCCTGAATGCCTGACCCACAAAATCATCAGCAGAATAAAAGGTTACTGTTTAAATACTAATGTGGGGCGCTTTGTGGTGTGGCGGCAGAGAAGCGGAACCCTGATTGAGCCACGTAGTCAGCACTAGCGTGCATTTCCTCGCGGTGGGGAAGATGCTGAACTTTGGGGTCGGGTTGACCGGGGTTTGAGACTGCTCTCTGCCTTGTACTAGTTGTAGAATCTCGAGCAAGTTAGGCTCCCCAAGGCTTAGTTCCTTCATCTGTAAAACAGAGATGATAACTATACCTACCTCATAGGATTTTGTACAGATTAAATCAGGCAATGCATGTAATTGCTCAAGGCATAGTTATTATTTTAATATAGATTATATAAAACATACATAAATACTATATCATATATCATAGGTGCTCAATAAATACTCATAAAAAACAAATACTTTTACTGTTTCACTTCCATTACTATGACATGTCTAACTTTTCTGCTTTGGATAATAAATGAAACACATATCTGCCTTCTTCCGGTCTAAAAATATATTTCTAATAAAAGAAGATGACTAAGAGGAGGGTTTTTTCTTTTAAATTAGGAAAAGATTAACTTCTATCATGGGTTTTCCTTGTCAGACTGTAGTGGTTTAATCAGCAGTCTTTCAGATCACAACAGTCTCTCTTAACATTCAGGCAACATTTTCCTTTCAAATACATGGAAAGATCCCACAGTCTGAGATCAGCAAAGCCAGTCCAAATTAATGAACTTCCTTCTTCCCTCCCTCTCTTCTGTCCTCCCTTTCTCTTTCCCTTCCTTCCTTCCTTCTTTTTATTTCTTTCAACAAATACTCATCTATTCTAAGGAAGAGCCAAGTCCCAGACCAGGCCCTGAGAGTTCAAGGTCATAGCAAGGCAGATACAGCCCCTGATCCCCTATAACATGTAACTTATGGGGAGACTAACATCAGCCAGTCAACCACATGAGTAAATGTAATACTACAGCTGTGGGAGTGCCTCCAAGGAGAGTTGTGTTGTGTTACGCAAAGGGGCCCTTACCAAGTCTGGGGCAGTGGGAAAGGGAATTAGAGAAGGCTAATTGAGGTCTGAAGAATGCACAGACTTCCCAGATGATGAGACTAGCATGTGCAAAGGCCCTGGGACAGGAGGGAGCAGGAGAAGGCCAGAGGGCTGGAGAGCAGAGAATGGGAAAGAGAAGGGTGTTAAGTGAGGCTGGAGGGTGGGCCTTGGAGGTCTTGGGAAGGACTTCAGTCTTTTCTAAGAGCAAGAAGAAGCCACTGACATGTTTTAAGTAGAGGAGTGATATTCTCAGGTTTTCACTGTTGGATGATTGCTCTGACTGCGGTATAGACAATGCCCTAGGAGAGGGGAAATGGAGAGGAGAGACCATTGCAGTAGATAAAGAACATGCGTGTATGGCAACAGTGGAGATGTTTTCAAGAGGTACTTTTAAAGTAAAATGGACACATTCGGTAATGCATTGGAAATAGACACAGAGGAAAGACACCCCTGAGTTTCTGGTTTGTGCCACCAGGTGGTAGATTGCACTTTTGACTAAGATAGGGGACTCTGGAAGATGAGCAGCTTTGGGGAAAAGAACAGGGGTTTTGTTTTGCATCTGTTGAGTTCGAGGGACCCGTGAGACGTTCAAGTGCAGAGTCAAGGAGCGGTGGGCTGTATGGGCTTGGAATTCAGAGGGAACTCCTGGGCTAGAGACGTTAAGTGTGCAACTACTTTGCCTGTAGTGGTGACTGGTGTGGGTAGGATGACTTAGGCAGAGCGAGCAAAGAGGGGACCAAAGGCTGAGCCTTATGCAGTGTCAATATTTAGCATTCTTGGAGAGGAGAAGAGGATTCGGAGAGAGAGGAGGAAAAAACTAAGGGAGTGGAGCCTCCAGAAGACAAAGGAACAGTGGGCAGCATTAGCACTGCCTCAGCATCTATTTTCAAAATAGAGGAGGAGGACAGCGTGAGGACCTGCTGAGTGCGCCTCTAAAGTGAGGGATGAAAACCAAGTGCCCGTTTGATTACAGAGAAACACTCCTTGGGGACTTTAACAACGCAGATTGGCAGGACCAGACAGAGTGAACCAACCATGAGCAGAAACGGAGGAGATAGAGATGGTGCGTTAAAGAACTCTTCAAGACGCTTTGGGTATTGAGAGGATGAGAAAACTCGAGGTGGTCGCCGGTGGGGGACTGGGAATCCGGGAAAGATCGGTTTCATTCTGTGAGATTTGAGCAGATTTAGAAGTCAAAGGAAGACTCCGAGAGGAATGGGTGATTAATTCAGAGTTTAGGTTTCTTAAGAGGACAGGAGGGGGTGGGATTGAAAACACACATGTAGGATTTGGTCTTACACAGGGGAGACGGCTTCAATATTGCAAAACAGGGGTGGGTACACCGGTGTTTGGAGGGTGAGAGGTGGGGGAGTCCCCGCTGCACGTGTTTCTTTCTTTCTGTGAAGTGGGGGGCAGTGTCATTGGGAGGGCCTAGAGGGCTGATGGCCATGGGGGACTTGCGGTCCCACCCATGTGACTCTCCCCTTAGGAAATGTCCTGACTGTGTCAATGTGTGTTTGGGACACAGAAGCCACCCCAGCTATTTGAATGGAGCTCATTTAATGTCAAGAATGGTTAATGGGGGGGGGGTGTTAACTAAGTCATCGGAAGGCTTAACAAGACAACTTTAAGGCACCACCAAGGTGGTTTCCTCCAAAGGCAATGGCCGTCCCTAGGGCTGGAGGAATAAGGGAAGAGGTTGGATTATCCAAATGAAGAGCCTCACAGGAGGGATCAGGGGGGTGGGTCCTGGCAGCACAGAAGGTGGCCAACTGTTCCTTCTGTGTGTCCTCCTGGGGCAGGGAGCAGGGTGACTGTCTGTGACCCCTGGGAACTCCTGAGGACTCCCAGGGAGCTCTGCTCTGAGTGGCGCTGGCACTGTCGTCACGTGGGTGGGGCAAAGCCAGGGATGTGGGCGAACCCATCCACGTGGGCCCCTTACCCCTTCGAGCTGGCAAAGCCTGAGGAAAACCAAGCCTGGTGCTTTTCTTTGATCAAATTATTGTTTGACAAAGGACCATTATAAGTACATAAAGTGTTGAAACTGGGTTCCTCAAACTCCTTTTAAAACGGCTTCCCAGAGACTGGAAGAGGATAGGAGAAGTGGAGAGTTAAAACCGATTGGGCCCAGCCGGTATAGCTCAGTGATTGAGCATCAACCACTATGAACCAGGAGTTCACAGTTGGATTCCCAGTCAGGGCACACGCCCGGGTTGCAGGCTCCATCCCCAGTGTGGGGTGTGCAGGAGGCAGCCGATCAATGATTCTCCTCATTGATGTTTCTATCTCTCTCTCCCTCTCCTTTCTTCTCTGAAATCAATAAAAATATTTTTTTTTTAAAGAAACTGATTGGGAGTCTCTTTTGGCTTTTTTTGAGGGTGGGACATCCTTGTGTCGAGCCACTAGGGTGAGAAAACACGGCAAAAACGCAGACCAGGAGGCCGGAATAATTCCAAACTCACATCCAAGTGACTGAACACAGGATGGAGGTACATCGAGCCCAAAAGCCCTTGGGAAGACACTTCCTCCACCAGCCTTAGAAGCCAATGCATGGAACTTTCCAGCAAGAGAAAACTCAGACAGTATTTATAAGCTACCTCCATTTCTCCCAGAGCCACAGAATTCTCCAGGAGACCTCTGGACCCTCCCCCAAACCTGCTGGGTAACTAGGAATTCGATGGAGCCACAAAGATTTGGGCTCCAGGGCCCTTGGTGAATGTCCACAGGTGGCCTGCGGAGTGCCGCCCCATCAGAGCTTCCCCAACAAATGACTCTAAAATATCCAGTGACTGGCACGGCGCTGATGGCAACGGCCCTCCAGTCGGTGGAAAAAGTACCCTCCCTCCTCCAGAGGAACCCTGGGCGCCTCGGGCCATCATTACAGCTCGGAAGCTGGGTCATTGGGTCCATCGGTCCATTCCCTGCGCTGCGCTGGGACCCAGCCCGGCTCCAAGCTGCCTGTAGAAGGAGGTCCCTCCTCGCTCAGAAGCGCTCCGGGGATGGAAATTCCACTTTCTTTGGCAGTTCATCCCCTTGTTTTGCTTGTTCTCTTGTTCTGCGCAATCCCTCTGTGTGGGGTTCTCTTTTTTGAAACTTCTTCCAGCTCCCAGCGGTGTTTTCCCTCTTGTAACTTAAGCGACTCCTTGGATAACATCTTCTCACCGATTGTGAAACTGTGGGGGCCCCGCCTCGCTGGTCTCCCTCAGACAACAAGGGGCAGCCTCTCCCTGCCCTGCCCTCCCGTCCTGAGTGGCTTCCTGTTGTTTGTGTGGGGTTTCCTCCGCCCCTTGGACAAAGTCTCGAGAATCAGTGCATCTTAAGAAGAAAGAAGAACTCGCCGCACGGCAGTTGCTGGGCGTGAGCGGACGGCCAGGTTTTTCAGCTTCTGGGTCGGGGTGTGGGGTGGCGGTCCTTAAAGCACGAGGACAGGGAAGGACGTCAGGGACAGTGACCAGGAAACTATTTTTCTTGGCAATGTCAAGGGGTGATCAAGGTGATCTGACAATTCAGTGTTGATTGAAACACATATGTGGACGACATGTCCAAGTATGCCCACCGCCTTCATAAACAAAGCCCAAATCCCAAGGCTGTTCATTTCCTCCCTGAATATCTCACTCTCTCTCTCTCTCTCCCCTTCCCCAGCCTGTTCTCAGCTCCCCTGGGCACCGCACCCACCCACACCCCCACAGCTGCCTTTGGGCAAACCCCATGCTCCTTTTGAAGTTCAGCTGTTCCACCCAGGCAGCTGGCCCGCAGGCTGTGTGAGGCGCCCCTCAGGCTCTTCCCGGCTGGTCAGAACCCGGCACTGCACTCAGGGGACCTCAGAGCTAATCGAGCCTCGTTTCCTCCTCCCCCTCCGGGCACCCGGCCCTGAAGAATGGCGGGTCATGTTTCTGGATGTGTGGGCCCCCATTCCCATCGATTGCCATCGATGTTTCATCATTTGAAGAGTTGAGATCAATGATCCTCATTGTGATAGAAGCTGGGGTCCACTCAAAGCCTCCCCTCCTCTGGGAAGACCCCTCAGCACCACCCTCGTCCACCCTGATCTATCACCTCTAGGTCATTGCTTCTCAGGGTGAGGCCCATGGACGCCCAGCATCAGGATCACCTGGAAACATGGTAAAAAAAAATGCAAATTCCCCGGCCCCCTGCAGACTCGGTAGATGAGCCTCTCTGGGGCCGGGGCCGGGTGTCTGCACCTTGAGCCCCCTCCTCGGCTGGAAACACGGCTTCCGCTCAGCGTGGCGGGGACATACGCCTTTGGCTTTCCCTTGAGCTTCTCCTTCCTTAGACTGTCCTGTCGCTCTGCACCTCCTCTCCTCGTCCTCAGGCGAGGTCTCCAGGGCCAGGGCGAACCCACCCACGTGTCTGAATCCCCTACAAACTGAGTCGGTGAGCCTCTATTGGCCGATGTAACGTGCCAGGTGCAGCGAGCCCCGCAGAGCCCACAGCCCGGTGTGGCCCACAGGACCCTGGATAGACAGGTGCCCAATGAACGAGGGTGGGTTAATCATTCGGCATCACCTGTGTCTTCTTTCAAAGGACCGTCCCCATGGGGGTCCTTCAGACAGAATGCCGGCCATGACCGTTCTTCCTGGACCCCAGATGATGGGCCGAATACTACTGTACCCAAGACTTGGGGCAAATGTGGCACCTACTTCGCAGGGTGACGGGGAGGTGTAAATAACACGGAGCATGTAAAGTGCCTAGAACAGCCCCTTGAGTGTGGGAAACTCGTGTTAGCTCTACTACTGTGAGGATGAAGACGATGATGAGGAGGAGGAGGAGGAGGAAGAGGAGGAGGAATAAGAAGATGACACAGATGACAGTCACTCAACTGAGATTTCAGAGGACACACTTTGAGGTCTTCAGTTGGGTGTGCCTGACTGATCAGGACTCGGGCTCCTCCCAGGCCAGTGCAGAACTGTAGTCATCCCTCTGCCCCCTGGTCTTGGAGGGACCAGGAGGGACCAGGTGTGCGGGGCCCAGGAAGAGGTGTGCATACAGGTGGAGGGAGCACCTCACATTGGCCTTGGGTCCTTTCCTGCCCCCACCAGACGCACACTCCCCACACTCGCCCCTCATTGGTCAGCTCTGTCTCATTGCCTCACCCCGCCCTGTTATTGGTTGGCTGCCAACTAATTCCCCACCCCAGTCCCAGCTTCCAGCCCCCACCCTCCAACTGGCCAGTGGCTAATAAAGATAAAAGGTGTTAACTTCTCAAGAATGTCCTTTTCTCCCAGAGGAATGGGAACACTGTCAACTTTCCACAGAGTGCATCTCCAAAGGCACAAGTTCAGTACATCTTATTTGTATATTTTTACACATAAATGTTAAATGTATACATTTATGGTCCATTTACTTTCCAAGGACTGAATGAGGATCACTGTAGGACCCATTCAACAGAACGTTAAACATTAAAGGGAAAAGACTAAGATCTTTTAGTGGTCAGAGCGGGGAGGTAGGCATCCCTATTCCGTAACCCGGCCAGCGTGTCCGTGTAGCTAAACATTCCATTGGACCTCAGCCTTCCCAGCAAATGAAACAAATTATTTGGGAAAGAGACCCACTCCCTCAATTCCTGAGCACAGAGCTATTATCTCCTGGCAAAGATGGCTCTGGGAGGTTTAGTAAGGCCTGGGGCAGAGTGAAATTGACAGCTTGCCCCTCCAACTTTAGGTTTTAGCGGTGGCTCCGTGAGGGCTGGATGGAGCTGGAGAAAGGAGATTTTGCTGAAGTTGGTCAGTTATCAGAGCGGCGCTGTCTACCATGAGGCCAGACACAGACGCGCTGTGGACACACAGGGACAGCCCTAGGCCATGGTCGGCAAACTGCGGCTCGAGAGCCACATGCGGCTTTTTGGCCCCTTGAGTGTGGCTCTTCCACAAAATACCACATGCAGGCGCATGTACAGTGTGATTGAAACTTCATGGCCCATGCGCACAAGTCGGTTTTCGGCCTGGGCGAGTCTATTTTGAAGAAGTACTGTTGATATTTGGCTCTGTTGACTAATGAGTTTGCCGACCGCTGGCCTAGGTGGATGGGGATGGGGTCTTACCTGAAATGGCATGAGGGCCTGGAGTTCCTCCCTGGAGAGTGTCTGTGGGTGTGCGCCGCCCTCATCGTTGCGGTGTTCTTTCTGTTATGAAAGCAAAATGGGTTTCAGTTCTGAAAGTCACCCCCGCGCTCACTCGGAGCCTGGCCCTGGGCACAGGCCACCATGGCCACGGCGGTGCCATCCTCCCCCTCGCAGACATCCCGGACAAAGCAGACACACAGCTTAGGAAGGTGAGATGACTTTTGAAAATTAGACCAACTCTTCGAGGGCTTATTTCCTTGATCTCTAGACCTACCTCCATGAACCCCCACTCGGAGACGATCCGGGCCGCTGTTCGGGAAGGCGGCTCCGAGGGGTTGACACTGACATTGTCTATCCAGGAAAGAAAAGCGACACAACACGAATTTCTTCTACTTTTTTTTTTTTTTAATGCCCGTTTCCAAGGAGCCAGCTCCTGCCGAACGCGGCCTGATAGAAATTCAAGATAAAACTCTCAGGGATTCTGCTAATCAGAAAGTGCCACTTCACAGACAATCTGTACCCACTGAGAGCAGCTCCCATTCGCGGAGGTTCTTTCTTAGCTGTTCTAAATCTAGCTCATCAAACGCTTATCTTTTAACTGTACAGAGCCGCACTTACAATGATAAATTTCAGGAAGAAGGGAGGAGAGAAGGCGTTTCATGAGTAACTAGGACTAGACGACAGCCAAGGAGATGTCTGTCTGTCTTATGAAGAATTCAGCCCCTGATCTGTGACTATTCTGGGCCTGTATGATCGGCTTTGCTATCACAGGACCTCTCGCTACTATGATACACGTGTAAGGTGATGCCCGGTGCTTTCTCCCGACGCCCTTGGGCATGTCCAGGTTCCATCAATGGTGGCCAGCTCTTTAAACTGTGACAACACACAAGGATTTTCCTTTCTGGCTCTTCTCATACGGTGCTGTCGATCAAACAAAAATTATCTTTCAGAGGTTGTTGCTTTTTTATCTTCTGTTGCTTAAACAATCATCTTCTGTATTGTTGAGAAAAACCCAAAGCTGTCAGCTTTTGTGGACTCAGGTCTCTGGCAAACTCAACCCCCCCCCCCCTCCCTTCTCAGCCCCATCTGCTTATAATTTAATGCTCTGTATGTTTTAATCATTTCATTAGGCATGACTTTATTTTGAAATGCAACTAATTCTTCAGTTCAAACAAACAGTCAGTAATTCTAAAAATGAGACCATTCTTTTCTTCTGGATAGAGGTTGGCTTGGAAGAAATATCACACCTATTTTGAGAAGGGTGAAAGAATTCAAGGGCTCTTAATTTTTTTTTTTAAATCATTGCTTCTTAAAAGTGGACAAGATCTTAAGAAATTTCTTGATTCTCTCCACAGGTATCCAACTAACTTTTGAAGAAATGTTCCCCTGTCTTTCTGAATACTCTGTAATAGCGCCACTATTATTATTATTTAGGCTTATCAGCAAATACACTTTAAAAAACAACTATGTCATGAAATACTTCATCCCTATATTTGTGACAAAGAGCACAAAGAAGGAGCTGGCCCCACTATCGAGCTTGTATATTATATGAGCTTATTTTCTTTTTTGGAGTCGATTAAGGCAACTAGGATCATACTTAAGGGGGCAGAGAATTTACAAGATGCTTCGTGTAATTTACGTGTATTGTCCCTAACATTCAAACATATTCTACAACAAAAAATGAAGCTGCTGAAATTTCAGGAGCATATTATATTGATGTCCCAACTTATAACATAAACTTGATGTCTTTATTTCGATACTTGTATTAATATGTAATAATAAAATGCTGTTTCAACTTTTTAGAAGCACAATAGCCTTTCACATACAGGAGACACTTAAGTTTTTGCTGAAGCATCCTGTACAATAAAAGGCTAATATGCAAATTGTCCCCTCCGGAGTTCAACCACTCGCTATGACATGCGCTGACCACCAGGGGGCGGTGCGGAACAAAGGAAGGCCCCAGCCGGCAGCAGGAAGGTCCTGATTGGCCCTGATAGCCAGCCATGCCTAGGGACCCTGCCTGTGCATGAATTTCGTGCACCAGGCCTCTGGTTGGTATATAAACAGGTAGTATACACATCGATGTTTAACATTTGCGTCTTAATGGAGCCTTCATAGCAAATGGTACAGTGCGCTTTCTGATACAGGCTCTTGCAGAGAGGATTCCCCTGGTTCCAAAATATAAGCCATAACCATGCAAATTTCCACATAAAGAGTGAACCGGTGTTAACCATCTCATAGTGACGTTGTCTTGGAGGAATTGTTTTAGAACACATTTGGGACGTTATTGACAGATGGGCAGTGAGTGTGGCTGACACAAATGGTTGTCATACGCCATCTAGTGGCTCAACGTGAAACTGTGCTCCTTCCAGGGGAAAGGCTTTGGAGCAAGCTTGTCTCGCTCCGAATTTCCGTGCCGTGGGGCAGCCAATGCACATTTGTCCATCTCGAAGGCTTTAAACAGAGTGGGACCACTGAGGACAGCAAGACACTGCCTTCCAAGATCTCTTAGTTACAACTAAGAAGTAACTTAGCCAGGGAAACTGCTTCTTACTGGATCCAGAGACGCGAAACAGGGAAGCAAGTGGAGAACCCTTTGCCTGAAACAGTTGTGGTTTAAAGCAAGGTAAGGAGCATGCCACTGCCTGCCACGCTTCCCCCGCAGAAGCCGTCCCTGTGTGCAGAAACCCACGACCTGGCCAGGACTCCACACACGCGAAACAGGGAAGCAAGTGGAGAACCCTTTGCCTGCAACAGTTGTGGTTTAAAGCAAGGTAAGGAGCATGCCCTTGCCTGCCACGCTTCCCCCGCGGAAGCCGTCCCTGTGTGCAGAAACCCACGACCCGCAGGGCTTGCTCACGTCGCTGAATTTGCTGCGAGGGAAGGCTCTGTGACAGGTGTCCCATTCGACCCAGCATAACCGTGACGTTTTGCAGTGGAGGACAATATTATCTGTTGCCATGGTCGACAATCTGATTTTTTAACTTCCTAAATTTGGGGCTAGTATAGAAAAAGGATGAATAACTCCAAAATTAATAGAGAAAAATCAGTATCTCCGGGTTTATTCTGGTCGCGTTGGGAAGTCCAAAACAGAGGGGGCACCTGGAGTTCTTGCATTTATATCAGCTTTAAGAATCTTCAAGACAGAGTGAGACAATAAGTCTGTGAGGTGTGAATTTCACACACACACAGATCACTGAATAAGCAGGGTACGGGTACGGGTATGGTGGGAAGAGCATTTGATATTTGAGGGTAAACAACTAAAACGAAGACACATTGTTTAAGAGTCTCTCAGACACAAGTTCGCTTCTCCCCAGTTGCCTACGCTGTGCATGGTGCTTGAAAATGCTGCTTTCCAAGTCAGTTAACTGCTCTCTAAGACCATCAAATAAGAAACGATTCGCATATTAGTTCCAAACTAGGAAATCCTGTACCATTTCCCTTTGATGTTAAGGTCAATGCCCATTATAAATAAATGCTTGGCGGATAAAAATGCTCGGCCTAAAAGATATTCGCAGCTGCTTTGAGAGCTGTAATCCCCATCCCTGTGTTGTCATACAGCTTCAGCGACATCACAAACATGCATTTTTCAGTTTCTTCTGTATTTTCATTTTTAGAAGAGGCTGTAAACAAGTAGCAACATGAAGAGTCTGATCGTTATACAGGTGATGTCACCTACCAAAAAACCTTGAAATATTTCATCACTTTGGTGCACTCTTCTCAATGGAAAACCCATTGTCTGAAAGCTGGACTTTGAAAAATACAGCAAATCAGATAGGGGCTTAGCTCTCTGCTGTTGCCTGCGTATTTAGATGTCTACAAAGATTTTCCCCCCAAAGCTTTCTGCTTTCCTTAATCTTAAACATTCAGAGCGGTTGCTTTCTTTCCCCCCAGAATATTTACCTATTAGCCGACGTTCTTGTTGAAAAGGAAATGAGACTCATTTTCGGCTGTACCGCGCCTCACTACAAATCCTAATGGTTATACTACGAGAGAGAAGAAAAATAAAATCTGCAAAATTCCAGTCTCTGGCCCTTGGCATTTCTCTGCCTTTCCTTTTGCTACCGAGTCCTCTGCCGCAGCTCAGCTAAGGCCTGAGGCAAACGCTTTTTCTCGCTACACCTTTAAGCACACCTCAAAATAAAAGTAAGGAAAAAGCTGAAATTCTCTGTCCATGGCCTATCGGAGTCTGTGGTGAAAGCCGCTGTGGCTGCCATGATCACCTGGGCAAACCGGGGGGATCACGCCGTTCTTTAAAATATCTGAGTCCTCTGTCCACCTTAGAGATGTTGCTGGGATAAACGGAGACAATTTCAGGAAGGCTGGGCCCGCAGGCATCAATGCAACGCATTGTTTTGAAGGGCCTGGCTGGAGGGCGTAGCTCGAGGTAAAATCAAGACCTGCTCTTTCATTGTGCAGCACAGTGGGGCTGTCTGATCTCTGAGTCCTCCAGTAATTGGAGTCTCTGCCGCATGTGGAATCGGGGCCTCAGCAGCTCAGCCCTGCGTGGGGCACCCCCGACCCTCAGGGCCCCATCCAATTTACATCCGGGTTTCTGCCTGGGCACAGACGTTGTGTCCGAGGGGAGAAAATGACGGTGCGGAGATTCTAAATGGAAGACGTGCTGTTTGCTGGCAGGTACACAGAAGGAAGCAGAGAGTATTCTGCATGGGGCGGGGCGGGGGGGGGGGCGGGGTTCCCCTCAGCACATTCCACAGCCTTCCTTCCCTCTACAAGAATGTTCGTTTGCTGATCTCACGTCACCCGCAAAGGCTTTCTTTTTCAGCTGGATTTCCATGGAATGCACCTGCCACCCCAGATCACCAGCCACACTTTTCCCTCCAGCTCAGAAGGTACAATGGCTGGTTTACATGCCATTCGTTCAACAAATAGTTACTGGGCACCGACCAGATGCCAGGCACTCAGCTCGCTGGGACTCGCCGCCCCCAACACACACACACACACACACACACACACACACACACACACACACTCTTTTTTGCCCTCAACAGGTAGGTGCCCAACTGTCCCTTTTGCCCAGGACTAAGGGGATTTCGGAGCCGTGGTGCTTTAGGCTGTAAAACTGGTCCAGTCCTGGCAGCCTGAGACCGCTGGTCACTCTACAGGGAGTCCAGCAGGTACTGTCGCCTTCTGTGGCTCCTTGTCATCTTAGGAGGAAGTCTGTGCCCCAGTCCTTCCCCCGTGTTTTCACATCTAAGACCCAGAAGCTCCACGTGGTTGAGCTGGACAGGACGGCAGCCATTGCCCAAACCAAACGCTTCCTTTTCTCGATAATCACAGGGCAGACCAGGCTCTGAGGGGCTAGCAATTCAACAAACTCCACAGGTAACCAACCGGCCAGTCAACTTTTCCAAACCCAAGAGGCTCTGGGCAGCAGGCAGCCCAGGAGAAGCCCGTGCCTTCGGTGCCTTCGTGGCTCTCAGCTCGTGGATTTGCCCTGTGGGCGTCGCACGTTTCTGCTGGTGATGAGAATTGTGATACCGGCCCCAGTTTGCACCTAGGGGTTGGCCTTCCCAGCTAACGGGCGGGTGCTGAGTTCTCCCAAGTCCATCCGCAAGTCTGTGAGAAACTTTCACGCCTTGGTTTTTTAGCACGACCCTTTTTTCCCTTCTTCACCTCCCTCCATCCTTCCTGCCTGGCCTGTGACCAGCGCACTGTGGATACCCCCTCAGTCCATAGTCCTATAAGGCACCCACTGAGCAGGGGCTGAGAACAGAAGATAACGAGTGAGCACTTTGCCCCCAAACTGCCTGGCTTGGGATCCTAATTCTGTGGCCTTGGGTGAGTCACTTCCTGGCCCTGGGACTCAGTTTTCCCATCTGTAAAATGGGCATGATAACAGTAATTATCTCCCTGGGTTGTCCTAAGGAGTAAATGAGTACATGTGTATCCAATGCTTAAAACAGAGCCCAGTGCAGAGTAATACTCGAAATGTTAGCTCTTATGAGCATCATCCAACTATTATCCTTATCCATGGCCGGCGGGTCCGCTCTGCAACAATCCCAGCCGGGGGGAAGGGCGCCGGGCCAGGCGCAAGGTGGCAGGCTGAGCACCTGGACAGCCACTTCCATTTAGACTCTGCAGTGAGTTGTTGGCCGTCTCCATCCCCAGTGTCTCGAATTCGGAGCAGGGTCTGTCTCTGGGACACGCGCTCAGCCCAGAAACGGTGCGTTAGATGGCACCTCTTAGGCGGCACATCAATTGCTAATTAAAGCGGCATGAACCCTCATGGGATGGGAAGCAGGACTCTCATCTGCCCACAGTGGGTTGGCCAGGGCTGAGCGGCCGCCTGCCCATCCCCGGGCACGGACCTTGGGGTGACGGGGTTGCTCCGGGGCAGACAGCTGGGTGTGGGACCAGGAGTTCCCAACTTCACGATCCGCTCATTGTTCCTGACAAATCATCATAGAAGAAAGGCAGAGACAAGACGTGCTTGCGCCAACCAGTCCCAGGTGCTGCTAATAGTGCACCTAATTACTTCATTATTTCTTGCCACTCCAGCGAGCAGTTTGTATTTACGGTCCTGTGTATGCTTCTATTACTGCCGCTTATTGTGACGATCCCAGCAATTCTGAGGTGTCTCTGAGGGCCTGGACAAGTCGAATCTTGTTTTTCTTGATTTCCCCA
>NW_005370286.1:2977396-2980757 GCF_000412655.1 Myotis brandtii | reverse complement strand
GGGGAGGGGATGGAGACAGGAGGAAGGAGTTTGGAGGGAAAATATCCAGCCAGCATGACCCACAATTGCTCATCTAAGATGAGTGATAAATGATGGGTGATTTTTGGAAACTCGAGGATTGTAAAGCAAAACAAACAGACCCTATCCTGTGAGTTCCAAGGCCAGCTGTGGCAGGAGAGGGAGGAAGGCGAGCTTGAACCGCCCTGGGCCTGCGCCCGACATGGAAAAGTGCTCAACCCCCAGCCCCGAGTCACAGGAAACAGTCCCAGGGGACCTGTCGCCCTAATGAACACCAGGCCGCAAATTAACCAAGTGGTTTTGGGGAAACACAGTGCGTTTCAGTCACTCGGGCATCAGTAGATCTGCGAGAAGTCAGGGCTGGCTGTTTATAGCTCGTTAAGATGGTGATTGTTTACAAATTACATGTTGCCTTTGAAAGAGCAGGCACCTCTCAGTGGCTTCTTGTCACTCATGCCTCGCAGGGGTGCTTCCTTCGGGGGATAAAGGCTGCCTGTGGTTAGTCCATCTAATTGGTGCAACTCTTGGCTTTGGGGTCCCTCCCTCTGCTCTGTCCCTTCTCTCCCTTATTCCTGTGTTTACAACCAACCCTCCACCCAGCCCTGGAAACAACGTCTCAGACAGGCCCTGGCCCTGCACAACCTCCTGTGCTCTCATTATTGCCGATGCCCAGAGGGGGGCTGCAGAGCCCTGCCTGGAAACCCCCCCCCTCGGGGCCCCCTTCCTTTCAAAGAGGCTTGGGGCCCCATTTACCCACCTGGGTTCATTGATTTGCAAGGTCAGGGGCCAAAAGCAAGTAAGAGAAAAGAGGGTCAGGTGAGCTCCTGCTACTGTCACTGATTGTAAAGAAAAGTGGCCACACCATGTTGGGGGTCCTGCATCCTAAGTCCCTCCTTGGACGGAGACCCAGAGGGGAGGTGACAGTGTCGGGACACAGCCCGGAGCAGGGCCCGGGGTGCTGACTTCCTGTGTGCACATGCCTCGGGGAGCTGCTTTCCTGTCTTCACTTCCCTTTATAAACCTCCCCTTCCTTCCTCCCCCTCCCTCCTTTCATTCCCTCCCTCCCTCCCACCCTACCTTCCTTCAACAGGTAACTTGGGCACCTTGCTCACAGCAGGCAGGTCCTGGAGTTACGAAGATGAGTGTCCGAGGGCCAGGAGCCCAGCCTTCGGCTTCTCGGCTTCTTGAATGAGCCACAGAAGAGACGCAGCTGCCTGGGGTTGGAATGCGCTCTGTTGCTGCCGCAGCCCCTAGGCATTCATTCCCCCTGTGGTCTCAGAGGGCCCTCCTCCCCTTGGCTGTGTCTCCCATGACCAGAGCCCTGCCTGGCTGGCTGTGCTGTCCGGAGCCAGCCCGCTGGACTCTGCCAGGGAGGCGGGGGCTGGGGGGAGCACGTCGATTTCCTTCTGGGAGTAACATGCTGAGTGCTGTGGGCTTCCATGCTGACCCATCACTTTACCAGGCGCCAGGTGCACCGGCCTGTTGCTGCCCGCTGAGCGCTCTGACCCCACGTGGGCCGTGGGCCCAGCCCTCACTACTTCCCAAGAAGCTTTGGTTGGGTTGGATGCTGAGAGCCATCAATAAGCCATCGATCCTTGTTAAAATCACCTGGTCCCAAGGTGGGGGCAGATCCCACGCAGAGCTTCTGGTGGGTGATTTGTGGCCAGAGCCGTGCACAGAGGACCGGGCCCCAGGAGAAAGTGGGGAGCGATCGGAGGTGACGCTCCTCACCTGTACCCCACTCCAGCCCTGCTCTTCCCACCTCGGCCTGGCTGTCCCCAGGGTCCCCTCTGGAAAGTGTGTGCAGCGTGGCAGGGACAGCAACGGTAGCAACAGGTGAGAAGCCAGGACCTTCACTCTTGCTCATACCCATTAGTCCAGGGTAACGCTCGTCTCCTCATACGTTGTTTTGCCGCGGTTCCCAGAACCTATGAATGACGTTACATTCAGAGAAGACGTACTGTATTCATTTTCTGGGGCTGCTACAGCAACTTCTCCCAACCCAGGTGGCCTGAACCAGAAACTTGCCCTCTCTGTTTCAGAGGGTGGAAGTCTGAAACGGAGCTGTGGGCAGGGCCTGCTCCCTCTGAAGGCTCCAGCGAAGGGCCCCTCCTGCCTCTTCCAGCTTCTGGCGGTTGCCGGCCACACGCAGAGGGCCTTGACTTGTAGACATGTCACTCCAATCTCTGTCTTCGTCATCACGTGGTGCCGTGGGCTAAATAGTGTCCCTCCGCCCCCAATTCCCATGTGGAAGCCCTCGCTCCCCAGCACTTAGTACAAATGTGATTGTGTCTGGAGATAAAGAGGTGATTAAGTTCAAATGGGGTCACCAGGGTGGGCCCTAATCCAGTATGGCTGGTGTGCTTGTGAGAAGATCAGGACACAGATGACAGGCAAAGGGGTGAGCATGTTAGGGCACCTCGAGAAGGTGGGCATCTGCAAGCCAAGGAGAGAGGCCTCAGGGGAGATTAAACCTGCTGATACCTGGGCCTTGAACTTCTGTGAGGAAACAACTTGAACTTTCTGTTTGGTATTTTGTTATGGCAGCCCCAGCAAACCAATACACATGACATCATCCGTGTATGCCTCTCAGTCTCTTGTCTTCTTAAAAGGACCCTAGTCCCATCGGGCTCATTATGACCTCATCATAAACTACCGCTTCAGGGACTCTATTTCCCAACAAGTCACATTCTGAGGTCCCGGGAAGGACATACATTTTGGAGAGGACACTCTCCAATACATGCAGTGCTGTTTGCCTGAAAGAGTGATTCCCCTTAACCCACGTCTCACGTTGACTGTGTTTTATGGGTCTCAGTTTTCTCTCTCTCCCAGAGGGAGGTCAAGGAACAGTGCGCGCCATGAGGCTGCCTTTCAAAGGACAAGAGGCTGATCACAATGGCCTGTGCTTCCATAGAGGCTGGGAGTGTCGGTCTAAGGAGCCAAGAGATGGAAGCGCTAAGGCCTCCCAACAGCCCACACCTGACAGAGGCCAGGGGAAGGCCCGAGCTGCTTCCTCCAGCTCTGTCCATCCGCAGGCTGCCGGGCAGTGTGAGGGCCTCGTGATTTACTGTTACTGACCCCTCCGGTCTGTCACTGATTCAAACGTTTCCTGACCTGTTTGCCTGGAAGTGGAGTGTGAGATGGAGCCACTGGTTTGATTCCTTCCCATCAAGAACATGCCAGCTCAGCGAGTATGCGGAGAAAAAGGAACCCTCGTGCACTGCTGGTGGGAATGCAGACTGGTGCAGCCACTGTGGAGAACAGTATGGAGTTTCCTCAAAAAACTAAAAATGGAACTCCCATTTGACCCAGTGATCCCACTTCTAGGAATATATCCCAAGAA
>NW_005370286.1:2975249-2977309 GCF_000412655.1 Myotis brandtii | reverse complement strand
GAGAGATCAACCAAAGGACTTGTATGCATGCATATAAGCCTAACCAATGGACGCAGACACCAGGGGGCGATGGGGGGATAAGGACACATATGTAATACCTTAATCAATAAAGAAAAAATTTTTTTTAAAAAGAACATGCCAGCTCTTCTCAAGGACGGCATGGGGGCAGGAAGTATCGCTAGTTCTATGGGAAAGAACAAAACTTTGGTGATCCTCAGCCTTGGCCACACATTGAAATCACCTGGAAAAACTTTTAAAACTACTGATTCCTGCCCCCCTCCCTCCCTCAGAGACTTTAGGGGAGGGTGGGGGTAAGGGGGAGAGATCAACCAAAGGACTTGTATGCATGCATATAAGCCTAACCAATGGACGCAGACACCAGGGGGCGATGGGGGGATAAGGACACATATGTAATACCTTAATCAATAAAGAAAAAAATTTTTTAAAAAAGAACATGCCAGCTCTTCTCAAGGACGGTGTGGGGGCAGGAGGTATCGCTAGTTCTATCGGAAAGAACGAGACTTTGGTGATCCTCAGCCTTGGCCACACATTGAAATCACCTGGAAAAACTTTTAAAACTACTGATTCCTGCCCCCCTCCCTCCCTCAGAGACTTTGATTGAATCGGTCCAGGATGGACCTGGGTATTAGGATCACTGAAAGGTCCCAAAGTAACTCTAATGTGTGCCCTGGCCGAGCACCACCTGCGGGACGTATCTAAGAGTCCTGAGTCATCACATAAAGGGAGTCACGGAATCCGGGGAACTCTAGGCCAGGCACTCCGACTCCCTCACAAGACACAGGAGCCCGGCCAGGGTGGCTCAGTTGGTAGAGTGTTGTCCTGTGCACTGATCGATATTTCTCTCTCACATCAATGCTTCTCTCTCTCTCTCTCTCTCTCTCTCTCTCAGCATGCCCTCAGGTGAGGATTAAGAGAGAGAGAGAGAGAGAGAGAGAGAGAGAAGGAAATCGGCACCCAGAGAGAACCCAGAGAGCCAAGATGAAAACCCAGGGCTGAGCTCCTATCAGCCACTTAGGTTTCTCACTAACTTTTCATTTCCTTGCTGCAAATTCACATATTTAATGGTTTGGTCCAGCCCTCTGTTTTGCCTTCCTTTCCCCCAAACAGCAGCTGTTATTATTGCCAGTATTTTTATTATCGTTATTATCATCACTATTATTAGTGTCTTTCTTTATTTCAATTTTATTCAATGTATGGGGGTGACATTGGCTAAGGAGGTAAGTTGCAAGTGTACCGTTCAACAATACATCGTCTGTATATCGCATTGTGCGGGAGAGGTAAAGGGGGTCAAATATATGGTGGCAGAAGGAGACCTGACCTTGGGTGGCCATCTGCCCTTCAGCACATCTGCGGGCTTTGACCTGGTATTTACTGACCAAACGCCTTATTCCATCGACTCTTGAAAGTGTGCTGCCGCCTCCCTATTGTTGTGACACAGGCTGAGCCCCAGCCAGTCGCCAGCCAGGTGAGAATGTGGCCTTGCTTTCAGCAAACGCTCCCACCCCTTGGACACCCTGACAAGCCCACCTGCCCGCCTGACCTCCCGAGACCTTGTGGAAGTTAAGGGCTCAGCTTGACAACATTTCCAGCCAGAGCCGCCTCGTTTTTCTCATCAGCCTTTCCGCTCGTCCACTTTATTTTCACAGACGGAAGAGCTGCGACTCTCACCGTGAAGCCCACTGTGAAGTCTCCAGCCTGGGGCTCTGAGTCCTCTGCGCTGGCCTAGGATTGGAGAGCAGGACAGTGGGAGGGTCATTGGACAGAGTGACGTTCAGCCCACTGGCGTGAGAGGCAAGGGCCAGGTTTGTTGAAATTTGGAAATAAAAGAAGCCTTTGTGCCCTTTAAAAATATCAGCTTAAGGAAGGAAGCTCTTTATAATAAAACTAGTTTCACAAACTGGTTTTTTTTCTTATATTTATTATTGCTTTTTTGTGTTCATTACTTATTTTGTAGGCCTTTCAGACTGTCTTCTTGTTGTTCCTTTTAAACCAGGGTCTCCTCTCCCTCCCACTCCCCGTCCCCGCCCCCCCTCCCCACT
>NW_005370286.1:2960943-2974837 GCF_000412655.1 Myotis brandtii | reverse complement strand
GGAAGCACATATTCCTTGAAGAATCCTGACTCTTACAAGGTATGTTTTCCTGTGACTTTCACACGATTTATTACTTTACCCTTAAGGATAATTTTTTTAAAAAACAAAAACTATGCTTTGACTTTAGTGCTCAAAGGAAATTTAGTTTTCATGGAAATCCTTGCAAATCACCCACTTAAAATAACGAAAGCACAATCTAAGTGTTTATTCTCTGGGGGCACAACACTCCCTAGCTTGCTGGAAGGCCTGGGGCACCCAGGGTGCCGGGACCTGTCTGCTGGGATAGGAGGAGTTAATTAAATTACTTATATTTAGTGTTAATTTTGTCCTGGGCTTGTCAGATAATAGACCACAAGCCTGGGCTTGACTGGGAGCAACAGCCCCGGCGTGAGAGGCGTCTCCTGGGCTGTCCTATTGTCAGACTAATGGAGTTGCCATCTTGGTTGCGATCAGTTACCAATGTGGTTCCAATATCATTTCAACAGGTGTCCGAGGGGGCTGTGGTCAGAATCGCACAGCCTGTCCAACGGAAGGGGCTCAGTGCGCCTCTCAGGAGCTGGGGAGGTTTCCGAAAAGCCATCACTTGGGAGAGAATTGAAGACTTAACTCGGGGAAGCTGTCCGGCTGCCCACACTGCTGCTGGGCCCGGCTTGGAGCAGGGTTTATGGGTGATATCAAAGAGTCCTGAGGATCCTTCCTGCTTTCGGAGTGAACCCTGCTGATTGCAGACTAAAACTTGCCTCACTGGCCCAGCAGGTGTGGCTCAGTGGTTGAGTCTCAACCTATGAACCAGGAGGTCTCCCGGTTCGATTCCCGGTCAGGACACCTGCCCGGCTTTCAGGCTCGATCGCCAGGCGGGGCCGTACAGGAGGCAGCCGATCAATGATTCTCTCTCATCATTGATGTTTCTATCTCTCTCCCCCTCTCCCTGCCTCTCTGAAATCAATAAATATATTTTAAAACTCCCGAAGAGTTCACTAATGCAAACCTGAACTCCTCGGGAAGTGAGTTGTGAGAAGTCCTAATAAGCATGAAATTCTATTTCCCCACAATGTATGGCCTGATGCCCATGGCCTATAGCAGAGTGATTTCCCAGGTGAGGGAAGTATTGGGATCACCCGGGCGGTTGCATGGATGTGGCCTCAAATGCCGTTTCCCATATTTGGTCCCAAATCCTAAAAAGCACTTTCACTCAAATGAAAAAGACTTTTAATGGTTCCCTCCCCACCCCCTTTGGTTTAGAAAACTAAACACAAGGCACAGCCTCCTGTGGGCCTGGGCCTCTGCCCACACGCCTCTGCCCGGGACAGGAGACCCCTGGCAATGGCACCGTGGCTGGCACGCCTCTCCGAGGGTCCCCCGCTCTGGGAGCATGTCTGCCACGCCGTTGCTGAACCCAACGATGCCGTTTTCTCACTGTATGAGAAGGGAAAAGGCGGGCCTCTGCCCTTCAGAAATTTAACGTGAACTTATATTCACACTAGAGGCCCGGTGCACGGATTCGTGCACTGGCGGGGTCCCTTGCACCAGTGCACAATCGGGGCAGGGAGGGACTGCAGGAGGGCTCCAGGGCATGTCCAGCCTGTCTTGCCCAGTCCCGATCAGCCAGACCCCAGCAGCAAGCTAACCTACCGGTCAGAGCATCTGTCCCCTGGTGGTCAGTGCGCGTCATAGCGACTGGTTGAATGAATGGTCGGACACTTAGCATATTAGGCTTTTATTATATAGGCTACTGTCTGGTTAGTTAATCATCCATAAGTAACTTCCAGACAAAAATCCTTTTTCCTCCCAAGCGTACAAAGCTGGAGTCGGGTCTCTGAGTGACTGCAAATCAAAGCCTAGGACCAAGATAACATCAAGTATGGTGAGGCTGTTTAACCCTTCCTGCTGTACGGACCAAGCAAGTCCATGATGGCAACAGGGCTGCCACCATAGAGACAAATCTTCCAGCATCGACCAGAGGGCCAGGGCTGTAGACCTCAGGGCCTGTGGTTGACGAATCTCAGAGTGAACCTGCACCCTCTGTCCAGCCTCAGAGGAGAAGCCCTGAGCACCCGGCTGGCCTGCCAACAGAGAAGACTCAGGGCTGGCATTTGGCTGGGCCCCTAGCAAAGCCCCCGAAGCCCAGTTCACCCGACAGCAAGCCCCACAGAGTCCCCGCCAACCCTGGTCTCTGCAGCAGGCGAGCAGCTGGTGCAGCCGTGGGAGCGAGGGGCCTGGGAGTGGCTGTGTGAGGAAATGGCCTACCCCCACGGTGTCTCGGCAATCAAGTGTGCTGAGCAGCAGACAATGATGGTGGAACACCTGGCTTCGCTATGGCCTCGCCTACCTGCCACGGGCACTTTGGACACAGCCTCACGTGTAGGGCGGAGGGTGGAGAACCAGCTGAAAGTGTATCTATTCATCATAGCAAGACAGGGGGAGTCAGACCGTGGTTCCTAACATTTGGAAGAGCTAAACCACGGGCCGGGGTCTTCAGAAACAAAATGTCATTATATACGCAGACTGAAGGGGGACAGGTGGCCCGATGGGGAAAGAATTCGCAAAGCTGCATCCCTGATACTTCCTTAGAGACGGAAGCATGGTCCCATTTATTCCATCAACAAGAGTTGTCACCGGCTGGTCGTAAAGAAAGAATGAGTCTCCGCCCTTCGGAAATGCAACGTGAACTGATTTTCACATACTGTTTGGTATCGTTTCCACATGTTAATTGTCCGTAAGTAACTTCCCAAACAAAGATCCTTTTCCCTCCCAAGCCCCCAAAGCTGGTGCCAGGCCTCTGAATAAGTATACATCAAAGCCTGTTGTCTGACAAGCCTAGGACAAAGTTAACATAAAATATAACGAGGTTGTTTAACCCTTCCTATCTCACAGCTCAGATAGAAATAAGATAATTGCTGAATGCCCTGGTAGAGGAAAATCTTGAAGTAATAATCTGTGTTTTCTGGCTAATGAATACAGACTTTTGGCACTAACATCGTCTCATATATAACATCTGTCTATACATTTATGCTCTATAAATTATATATACTGTGTACACCTATTATAAAATATAAGAATTATATTCTTAAATATCAGATTTTTATCATTAATTTTTTTTCTGGCTTCTTATCACTTACGAAGTGTATTTGTTTGAGTGAGTTTAATTTCTGTCACTTAATAGTCCATGGTGCACCATGGGGTCCCTAGCCCCATTAGGAATTAACGAGAAGACACAGGAGCGAGTGAATGAATGAGTGAACGAACACTGTGCTCCCCACTGCTGATTTCTCTCTTGCTGGTGGACCATCTCAATTTCGAGGGTCCCCTCATAGACAACTGGGGTCCCATTCCACTTCCTTCCACCTCGACTTCCTCGACTGATCTGTGGCCTTTTTCCAAGAGCATAGTGAGGCTTAGAGAGAGCACTATCGGAAACGTATTTACTGGCCTTCCCTGACGTCACTTGGCCAAATATGACTGAATCTTATGACACAGAGAGAAACGAAGTTATGTACTCCTTCGGTATTTATTCGTTTGGGAACGGGGACACAGTACCCAGCGCGCACCGAGGATGGATGTTTGCCTGCGAGGCGCCTGCCTCGGGCTCCTGCGGGACACGGGAAGAGCCATGTGGGCCCCCAGCTCACGTTGACTCTGAGTAGCACGATTCCTTACGTCTTAGGACGCAATTCATTCTGATCATCGATGCTAGTTCAACACGGATCTTAAGTGATTTATGGACGAGTTTTGGGCTGCAGTATCCTTTATCACTTACGAAGTGTATTTGTTTGAGTGAGTTTAATTTCTGTCACTTAATAGTCCATGGTGCACCATGGGGTCCCTAGCCCCATTTGGAATTAACGAGAAGACACAGGAGTGAGTGAATGAATGAGTGAACGAACACTGTGCTCCCCACTGCTGATTTCTCTCTTGCTGGTGGACCATCTCAATTTCGAGGGTCCCCTCATAGACAACTGGGGTCCCATTCCACTTCCTTCCACCTCGACTTCCTCGACTGATCTGTGGCCTTTTCCCAAGAGCATAGTGAGGCTTAGAGAGAGCACTATCAGAAACGTATTTACTGGCCTTCCCTGACATCACTTGGCCAAATATGACTGAATCGGCATTTAATCGTTTGGGAACGGGGACACAGTACCCAGCGCACACCGAGGATGGATGTTTGCCTGCGAGGAGCCTACCTCGGGCTCCTGCGGGAGACCGGAACAGCCCCCAGCTCACATCGACTCTGCGTAGCACGATTCCTTACGTCTTAGGACGCAATTCATTCTGATCATCGATGCTAGTTCAACACGGATCTTAAGTGATTTATGGACGAGTTTTGGGCTGCAGTATCCTCACCCATTGCCGCCACAGCCTGTGGACGGTCAGACACGAAGGAGCCAGGAGGCGGACAGAACGGGAGCAGGAGCGTCAGGTCTGAGCTCTGTGCCTGGGGCAGCTCAGTGTGGGGACCGCCCATGCTAAGTCCGGGCTGCGCCACCTCCGCCTAAACCAGAGCTTCAGTCAGACATGGGGCAGGCCCGGGACGGAGCTTCAGGTCCAGGCTGAGAGTGAGGCCAGGGAGCCTGGAATGGGGCTGGGGCTGTGAGAGTCTACAGTCACGTGGTTCTGTCTGCTCAGGCCAAAGAGTGTCCGTCTGTCCCAATACCAGCCCCACGGGCCATCAGTCCGCTGCTCCTTGGGTTTTGAATGCTTTAGGATTTTCCTTCTTAAAGGCAACCCCCCTGGCACAGGTAGGCTGTGCGCGGCTGAGGCTTAAAGAGGGTGAGTGCTTGTCCGTCACATCCCGGGAAAGGGCGGTGCTGGCGTGCCCACCTGGCATTACCTGCAAGCACCCTGCATGCTTCTCCCAGGATGCCACGAGGATGCTCCGGATACACACCTTACGTTCCCACCTTGGATCTGGCCTGGGGTCCCTCCCGGCCTCCCTTGGAGGGGCCAGGTCCGGTGCTGGGAAGGTTGTTGACAGGCTCCAAGGAAGGTGCCCGAGGTGGCCCCAAGGGAGGGGCTGGGGGCTTCCTTTGCTCCCCCAGGTCTCCATCCACCACTGCCAGGGCACAAGGCCGATAAACGCCGTGTGAGCCGGCTAAGCAAGCACAACCCCAGAGCCAGACCTCCAGGCACCTTCCAGATGGCCGACTCTGAGCTCCTCCCGTGTGGAGACTGTGGAGCCACCTTTGATTTACCAAATTACATGCTAAAGGCTCTGAGCCCGATTGCTCCCTGAGAGTTGGAACTGTGTCTGCTCAACTCTGCGCTGCATCTGGTGTGCCTACGACCTGACCTGCAATGATGTCCCAATGAATGCTGGGGAAGCGATGAATGACGATGAATCTGTACCTTCTTCCGCTTTGAAGGGAGAAAGCCTGAAACGGTGCGGGGTGGGGGTGGGGGGGGGTCCTGGGGCTCTCCCCTCTAGACTTCCCATCCCCAAGGAGAGAAATGTCCTTGCTGCTCTCTAATGGCTTCTGGAGCTTTCTGTGCCCACGCGAGGCAAACCCGTGACTTTCTTAGGACACCGGGGAGCTGCCTGGGCACCAGGGAGCTGCCAAATTCAATGCTCTCCCCGCCAAAAAGGAGACAAGTACAGGCCCAAAGGTAGTTGATGTCGAATGTACAGGGGAAACCGGAACCGCTGTTTCTTGTGACACGTGGAGAGAGTTCCTCTCCCTTTCCCTCTCCCTCTCCCTTCCCAGGAAGGTCTGGCTAGAGGAACTCTGAGAAGCCCCAAGGCCTGAGACTGGAAGGGGGCGGCCCGTAACTTACCGCTTATCTGGCTAGGACAGGCTGAAACCATTAGCTGGGCAGGCCTGGGCGGGGGTCCCCCACGGTGCCTGGCACAGGCAGCCCCGAAGGGGCAAGCAGGGGCCTGGTCGGCTCCTAAATCTCTCAACTGAAATGACTGGGGCAGCCGACCTCCGCACACCCAGCCAGTCCTGCCCTCCCACCTCCGGAGCAACACGCGCCCTTTCGCAAAAAGGCACAGATGCTGATCACATCCATTTGTCGGAGTGTCTTTCCCATCATCGTAAAAAAAAAAGGGGGGGCCTTGATCGTCCCCTGAATTCTATCTGTGATTTTTTTTGAATGACCGTATAATAATTAGACTGTGAAGATGTGCCGTTAATCCATTTAAAAGTGTAAAGAAGTCCATTTAATGAACATGATAGTCACATTAGACTTGGAAGCACCCAACTCTTTTGTGGAATAAAAAGAAGTTCAATGAGATTAACTTCTCGGAGTTGGTTTGAAAGAATCCTCAACTATGCCTTCCTCTGACTGTACGCGCCTTCTCGCCAGGCCGACACCGAGGCCTGCGGCCGGGCAGGCGAGCAGGGGGCCGCCGGACCTCACACCGCCGTTAAATAATGACAAGGTAAAGAGGATCGCTCCTACTCTCCATCCCCACTCTGAAGCGATGAGGCCGAGCTCCTGGCACCGGTAATTAGGAAACAGCATGTCAATCTCCCGGTTTGGTGGTCTCTCCTGCTGCGGGAGACACATTCTGACACGATCCAGGTTACTGCCTGGCACACAGCTTTGTCTCCTGGGAGACCCCCTCGGTCCTATCAGATGCAGCCACAAATCAGGTAACGGGTTCTGTTTTCAAATCTCGTGCTGTTTCACGTCTCAGGACGAGGCTGCGGGCAGGAGCCGGTGCCCAGGCAGGCGCTCTCTGCGCCAATGCAGAGGGTCAGAATCCGATGTCCTTGTCGACTCTGCAGGTTATTTATTTATTTTTTTTCTTGAAATTTTATTGTATTTCACCCAAAGTTCCTCCATCTTCCGCTAGACCAAAAAGCTGGCTTTCTCTCGTTCTTGTTCAGAAAAGGAGCGGCTTTTCCACCACCTCCTCCCATGCGGAGGTTTCAGAAGCACCCGCCTCATCAGTGCCTAAGATCACAGCGTTGTCTTCTCGGACAGGTAGGGCCCTGCCTTCTGGCTGTGAGCGGCATAAGGGATCTTGATGCAGCCTGGCATCGATGCACGGCCCTGGTCCTCTACCTTTTACATCTGCATTTTTCTCCTTGCCTCTCTCCCTCTCCCTCCCTTTCTCTCTTCCTCTTTACATCTTTTTAAATTTTTCAAATATCGTTTACATTCAATATAATTTTGCACTAGGGTCAGGTGTACAACATAGTGGTGAGACAGTCATATACTTTACACAGTGCTCCCTCCTGGGGTTACTTAAAGAGCCAGGTTTTAACGCGGAAATGGATGAGTTTGAAATAATTACAGATTTAACTTTTTTTTTTTTAAAGGAGGAAATACTGCATCCTGAGGATTTCCATTGTGGGCACAGAGTTTACCCACGTTAAACCCAGAAGATGGGATCGGCCAGACTCCATCTCCTACCTCGTGCTTCTCCCTCAGACACCCGAGTTGCTACCCTCTTTTTAGCTCAGGGATGCATATTCTGCCTTAGACGTTGGCTCCCTCTCTGGTCCATAGTTGCTAAGAATTTGAAAACAGGCAAACAAACAGACCACCGAGGTGTGTGATACACACCCTACGATGTCGGAAGGCCACAGGTATAGCTACATGTTCACCAAAGAACAGAAGGCGTCCGCCGTGGGGAAGGACGCGCCCAGCAGAGCTGGTTTGCACGGAGCTGGAGAGCGGGCTTGGGAAGAGCGTGTCAGCACAGCAGCCTGTCTCCTCGCTCCGTGCCTTGTGCCTCCCGCTCGCCCGGGACAGTGATGGATGACTGGGGAGATGGTCTAAGGCAAACTGCTAACCAGCCCTCTGTCAGGCCTTTTTGTAGTTCAGGAAACCAAGCTGATAAGATCAAGAGGCAACATAATCCTGGCTAATGCAGCGCCATCTGTCTTGTGCACCGTCATGGGCACTGTGCAGGCATCAGACCTTCCACCAGCCGTGAGGTGTGCAGGAGGGGAAGGGAAACCTCATCGCATCTTAAAAGAAGTTGGGTTTGGGGTGGCGGTGGTGGGGGTTCGGGGTGTGTTTGTTCGCTTTGTTTTGGATAATAACGTGATGGGCCTTGCAGGGACCCTGGCCATGTCTCCTCCTGCTCCGCTGAGACTAACTCAGGACTTCAGCCTGGAGACCCAGCACCCCCTCCAGCGTCACTTCTCCTGCTGGTTTGCTCTGGCTCGTTACAGTCCGCAGAGATGAACGTCCAGGAGAAATGAGACAGGAGGACTCGTTCGGAAAGGTTAGGTCATTGCCTCACAGGACCGGGGGGTCACGCCTGGGACCTTCACCGCCCTCGGAATGGAGGTGGGAGAACATTATGTTTTGTTATTTTCCAGGAATCACTTTCCTTTTTCCTGGGGTTATTTTCATGATCCGTTTATCGCCCAGGAGGCCTGTACTAGGTAAGAAGAAGGACAACATGTTCCGTCCACAAGTGAGCTCAGATAGCAGGCACGGAGGAGAACCTGGTGCGTGCAGTTCTAGAACGGACTGGCCGAGGGTAACACGCCGTGTCTTTGACGGTCTGGTTTTTTGTATGTAGAAACGGATTTAGCGGCCGAGGTGGGCCTGGGAGTATTCGTCACGGGTAAAGGTTGCTAATGTCACCCAAGTTTGAAGCTATTCTGTAGCTGCTTCCATCAGTCTGAAATTTAAAGTCACACTTCAGTGCAGAGCATCTACAACATGTTTTTGACAAAAGGCATCCACAGTAGTATCTATTCATAGGCACAGGGAGTGTCAAATTGGTTTCATCTCAGATAGCTCCTAAGCAACATGTCCTTGTCCCCCTTCCCCTGAAAGGGTCATTTAAATGTGAATACATTTTTTTTCCGGTAGGTTGTTCGATTTTCTTCAGATTGCACATATAATTATAAAATACCTGGGTCAGACTGGGAACTAGATGTGCTTCATGGGATGCAAAAAAAAAAAAAGTCTTATGAAAATTTAACAAATGCAAAGGAAAGTAAAAATAGTCACTGTGCTGCCCCAAACTTGCCCGGAGATAATGATCATTGCTTATAAATACATGTGTGAGGTTTGCTTGAATACGTTTCTTATTTTTTTTTTTAAAGAGAAAAGTTATTATCTTGAAAGGAACTAAGTAGCGCCTAGAAATCGCTATCATGGTCTGGAGCGAACTAATCACTTTATCCTCATCTCCCGGGGCATTTATCCACCTCCTAATTCTTCACCTAATTAGAGGGAAACGCAGAGCTGTCCTGGCCAGGGAGGTGGGGATTAGGGTTAAGAAAACACTTGTATTGGGAACTCCCTGCCTCCCCTGGTCAGTGTGAAAGATTCTCAAAGAATCTCCCAGCCTTGCTAATCCCTGACCCTCAGCAGGGAGGAAGTGTTAACAATTTAGTTTAAAACTCACACTCTCAGACAAATGCATCAAAAACGGCTTTTCTCCTTTGATTTGTAGGTACGCGTTGTTTTTCCAGGCCCCATTAGGGCGTCCTCATCCTGCAGGCCAGGGGCATTCAGCCCCAGCCAGTGAGGGCTGTTCCCAGCTCTGTGTTTTTCAAAGGCAATTTACACTAATTATCTGAGTCCACAGCGTTACCCACATTAGTGGAATGAACCATCCCAGCAGGTAAAAGTGCCTTTGAAATGTTAATTTATTACTAAGGTATAAAAACGTCCTCAAATTTAAAAAAAAAAGAAAAACATTAAGAAATGAATAGCCGTTTTAAGGGATGGGACTGAGACATGCTGTCCCCGTTTTATTTGCACCGACTCCCCCACAACCCCTCGTCCTTGAAGAAGCACAGGTTGTCAAGGCGCTTGGCAATGCATCCTCCGACACTGTGGTTAACACAAAGGTCTCACCGAGTTCCGTGCCTTTCTCCACCCGGGGAAGCCAAATGAATCCCCGTCCGGCCGCAATTCACAAGCAGCCGCGTGACTTGACGCCTCACAAAATCTGCCCGTGCGCTCAGTTGTGCCATTTCTCAGTCAGTGACACGTTCGAAAGCCTCTTTTAGATTCCACTGCTCGGTCCAGAACGGCTTCTCTGGTCCAGAAGCAGCAAGGCGGCGTCGACAACCTCTCCAGGAGCATCTCCGAGTCCATCCAACAGGCAACTGACAGGAATTAACGGGCTCCCAGGCCAGGGGCTCCCAGCCTACATGTTTCAGGGTATTCCGGGCACCCGCCAACCTGGGTTATCACGTTAGAGCAGTGGTCGGCAAACTCATTAGTCAACAGAGCCAAATATCAACAGTACAACGATTGAAATTTCTTTTGAGAGCCAAATTTTTTTAAACTTAAACTATATAGGTAGGTCCATTGTTATTAACTTAATTAGGGTACTCCTAAGGCTTAGGAAGAGCCACACTCAAGGGGCCAAAGAGCCGCATGTGGCTCGCGAGCCGCAGTTTGCCGACCATGGCGTTAGAGGCTCTGGTTTGCCTTGTGACTCGGTCTCTATCCCGTCCCCAAGTGAGTGGGTGAGAGAAGGGCTGGGGCAAGGAGGTAACTGAAAGGAGACTTGGCCATATTTGGAGGGAACCCAGTGCTCAGAGAAGATACAACTGCTAGGCTCTTCCCATTGCAGAAGTGCCAATAGCGACCCCTCCTGGTGACCTGAACAACTCACAGGGCCCCCACAGTGCAGCTAGCTGTCAGTGAAGACAACTTTTCACTTTATTCTTTCATTCTGGACAGTCAGGCATCCACACACAAACGTATAAGAAACAGTCCCTGCCCTCCAGCTGCTCAGAGGACAATCAGGGAAATAAACCCCTGAGGCTGTAACAGAGATATGAGCAGCGGGTGGTCGGGCCCATGGAAAGACAGATCCACGTTGTCCAACAAATACAGGAAACTGTTTACAAAAATAAAATAAAAGGCCACAAAGCAGCCCTGGCCAGCGTGGCTCAGCTGGTTGGACGTCATCCCCTGCACCTAAAGGTTGTCGGTTTGATTCCCCGTCAGGGCACATACCTGATTTTCAGGCTTGATCCCTGAAAGGGTGTGTGCGGAAGCCAGCCAATTGATCAATATTGTGTTCTCACATGGATGTTTCTCTCTCTCTCTCTCTCTCTCTCTCTCTCTCTCTCTCCCTTCCTCTCTCTCTCTTTCCCTTCCTTTCTCTCTAAAAAATTAAAAAATAAAAGATTCACGAAGCAGAGAAAAGGACAGTCTGAGGTTGAAAAAGTAGCATGCCAAGCGCCCTCAGGGACACAATAGCTTAGCATACTCAGAGGCCGGAAGTTGGGTGGGATCTCCTGACTGTCCAGAGCTACAGGAAAATGAATGGGAAGGAGTAGGAGACAAAACTGGAGAGGAGGGGAAGGGCCCCACTCAGCCGTCCTGGAAAATGTGGTACATCTTCCCATAGACTTGAGGTCTCCAAACCTTTTTGTTCATGTACCCCCATCCCTGAAAAAGGATTTGATCATCCCCAGTATATGTATAGCTTTGATTAAATTATGTCCATGTACTGATGCCAATCTATTATAATAAGTACTAGTAATGCTTATTTTATGTCTTATCTTTTTTTATGAAAGCATATTAACAGAAGTTCTAGTTTTTCTTTCCTCGGCCCAATGGATTGTTGATATTATCAAACTAGAGGCCCGGTGCACGAAATCATGCATGAGAGGCAGGGGTCCCTCAGCCCAGCCTGAACCCTCTCACAATCTGGGACCCCTGCAGGATTGGGCCTGAACCGGCAGTCGGACATCCCTCTCCCAATCTGGGACCGCTGGCTCCTAACTGCTTGCCTGCCTGCATGCCTGATCACCCCTAACCACTCTGCCTGCCTGCCTGATCGCCCCTAATCGCCTCTGCCTCAGCCCTCACCGTGGCGGCTTCATCCAGAAGGACATCCGGAAGGTCATTTGGCTGTCCGGTCTTATTAGCATATTACGCTTTTATTATTATAGATGCTCCTAAGTTGATTGGCTCCTGGAAACCCAAGGTCTGCCCCAGATGCTACCTGTCCATCGTAGTAAGGCATGCATGCTTCCACTTCCTATTGCAACCTGAAGCTTGATCACTTGCTAAGAGTTCTGACCTAGTTAGGTCAGGAACAGGTGAAGTGCAAGTACAGCAGGAGCCAAAGGAGTCCCCACCAATGGATCAGCAGGTGCACCCTTAACATCCCACAAGGGAAACCTGGTCCTACACCTCCTAACTTCTTGTCCCTCCTGTCTTGGAGTACATCAGCAACCCCAAGAGCATGTACTATAAATTCCAGAGTCTAGAATGCAGCCAAAAATGTAATAAGAACACCCACAGGTCAAGTCTAATAAAAAAATATGACGAATAGTTGTAGCATAAATAAAAGAATATGTAGGTCACTTTGGAGCTGAAGGCTAACTAATACTTTCCAATTGTCTTTTAAGTGCAGTTTTCTATAGATTCCTTATGAATTCCCCCAACACACACATACACACACACACACACACACACATACACACACACACACACACATATCTCAATTATTGCTCAACCAATTCTAGAGTGCTTGGGACCTATATTAGATGCCTGCAAGATAAGAGCAGCTATTACTAGAAGCCATGAACTATAGTGACACTTCCCTCTGCAAAACTTTGCTCTGGGACTAGAATTTTTACTTAGGTCACTAAAAATAGTGTGCTCCTTAAGAGTCTAGAAGTGACTAACAGAGTCAGGGTGTCTCATGCTGTCACTATCCATCTCTCTACCCACCTATCCATCCATCCATCTCTCTACCCACCTATCCATCCATCCATCTCTCTACCCACCTATCCGTCCATCTATCCATCCTACAAATATTTATTGTTATTGAATATCTACAGTGTGTCATGCATTCACACAGAGTATTTATAGTCATGATTAGAAGGCATAGATTTTCACCTGGTATTTAAATGTTACTTGCCAGACAACAGAGGAGATAGGGCATCTAAAATGATTGCACAGGACGACTGTACGTTAGATATAAACCTTATTCCTGATCGGTGCTCTTTTCATGCCAGGTGTTCAAAATGTCTTTTTAAATCAAATTGTCCCATTATGTCCATGTCTACTTGGAGAATATGGCAAAAGTCTTATTTATTTGGAAATGATAACAACCCAGATTCTCTCTGAACTAGCTCTCCCTTCTCTTTCCTCTTAAGAAATGCTTTTTAGTTTATAAATAGTGTAAATGAATGGCATCTAAATAAGGAGATAGAGTAGAAAGAGAATGTTGAAAATGCTTAGAGAACAAATTGCTTCCAATGGTTTCACAATGTACCTTCATCTGCAGATAATGAATATGAAATCACGGATCCGTTTATTTAATCATGTATCCAAAAGACCTTTAGGGCCACAGCCCAGCTTTAATCACAGAACGTCCATGGAAATAAGAATAGTAGATTCTTATTAAAGAAAATAAAAATTTCTATGGTTCAAAGTATTCACTAGTTAATCTGGCTGCCCCTTCACCACCACCATTTAGTTTGAATTAATGAGGATGGATTCCCTAATGAAAGCCAAGAATGCTCTTCATTCTGACGAGACAATGCAGTCATGGGAAGTAGCTCTATGAAATCATTTCCATGGCACATGCTGGGAAGTGAGGAGGACGAGGGTGATGGTGCCTGGCTCAGGGCTTATGATCAGAAGGGGGTGAACGTTAGAATGGAGAGGTGTGTGTTTTTTTTTCACTTTAAAAAGCATAAAGACGCAGCACTTTTTTTCATATTGAAAGACTATTGGCCAGGAAAATATTTAAGGGATCTTTCATTGTCTTTGGATCAACACAAAAATAGAAGCTTCGGATGCGCAAGAACCAAAACATGCACCTACACATGCTTGTCAATAAGGATGCATGCATTTTATATACATACTAGAGGCCCAGTGCATGAAATCGCAGGAGACCCCAGACTCACCGTCCCGAGAGACCCATCAATGCACCTCCTGGTGACCGGTCGTTTGGTCTTTACAGCATTATGATCACTGGCTTTTTATAATATAGAAG
>NW_005370286.1:2957382-2960839 GCF_000412655.1 Myotis brandtii | reverse complement strand
GCTCCACAACCATCCGCTAAGGTGAGTGCAGGCATCTCTTAGCCTGGCTAGAAAAATGAAGTTCAATTGGCTTGGCCTCTGAGGGCTCTGTCATTACTAAAATTGTCAAACTCCTTGTAGGAAACATTTGATAAAGCCATCAGAGAGGAGAGCTGTGTGTGTGGAAGCAAGTGTTTCCAAAAATAGACATACAAAGGGTGTTTCTTTAATTTGGATTAAAGAGGGGGAAGCATAGTTTTGTTTCAAGCACACACACACACACACACACACACAGGCCTATATGGTGTGCATTCTGTAAGACCCAGCAGTGTGTTCCCCAGTTGAATAAACTGTGGCTTTGCAGGCATTCGGATCACATTGCACTTGTGCACTCAGCACCAGGCTGTTGGCTCTCGACAGCCCTTAATTCTAATTAATACAAGTCCAGCGGAATCCGTAGGTGGAGGAAGAAAGACTAGAAATGAAGAAATGCCTATCACATTGTTAATATCGCTTCATCTGCATAATAGTAATGATACCAAATATGCAAACAGATGTTTCTCTCATTAAATCGTATATGCAAATGCTACTACTGGTAGGGAGTGTTAATGTCTCCGGGTTAAGAGTTCACTGGGGGTAATTAAAGGTTAATCCAGTCTTCAGTTCACAGAGTACATGACAAGAGTGGTTGTGAAGAAAAATTGTCACTTAACCTCCAATTCATTACCAAAGGCACATGGATTTCCTACGTAAATAACATAAACATAGATGCGCTCATCATCACGGCCCCCGCCACCACCTCTGCCGTGGCGGATCACTAACAATCATTGGCAAAGCCTGTGAGCGGCGCTGAGCTGTGCGTTTCTGTGTGGAGCATTAAGAAGAAGAAATTCTATTTCCTCAAAAAGTGTTTAGAATCCATCTAGAGTCATAATCTCTAAGTTTTAATAGAAAAATCTGAAGTACTTACAGCATTCGTCCTTGGATATAACTAAAAGCATCGTTTTAAGATACTGAATGTGACATTAGAGACTGCAATGGCCTGACCAAGACTGCAATTCATCAGTGTTTTTCTTACTGGGTGACTTTTTTTTTTTTTCACAGATAAGCTTAATTCGCTAGTGGGGTATTTTCACTTCCTGTCTTTAGGGTTGGGGGAGAAAATTTCAGCAATTAAGGTCAGAAAAGTTTCAACTTGGCAGGTCTGGGAGAAGAGATGCAAGGTCAGGATAGACTACGTACTTGCGGGAAGAGTTAAAAAAAAAAAAGGAGAGAGAGAAGAGGTTTCCTGCGTCTGTGGAGTAATAAAGAGGATTCATTTCCTGGCCAATAATTACAAAGAGCTGACCTCTGGTTTAGTGGAACTCGGGGTTCTGAAAGCGTGATCTCGTCAGTCCCCTTCCCTTCGTTCGCCCTCGACTCCACAAGAAGCGCACGGCTATTCCGTCGGTGTAAAGGCCCTCGCCAAGCCGGCAAGCAGAGAGCCTGCAGTCTTCAGAGTCCTGTAATGAGAAGTGTGCCTTCTACTCCGGGGTTTCAGAGATGCCAAGCAAAAGGAAATCAAAAGTTTCACGGGAGGACAGATCCCTAACACGTAATCCTCACTGTGCGTGGAGGATGTTTAGCTACGCCACCAGAAAAAGCAAAGCTCTTTTCAAAGTTGTGATCCTACATTCAATCTAAATCAGCTCTTGGGTATAAGACGAAAGGCCTTTTTTTCTCCTACTTTCTCATGGGAAACAGGGCTTGTTTAAGATGCTAAGAATCGCCTGGAGAAAGAGTGTATTTCTCAAGAAAATGGGCCATGTTTAACTCACATCTTTTTCATATTCAATATTAGTAATACTTGCTGATTGGCAAACCCAAAACAGAAGGTAGCCGCCATGTTTCCAATGGAAAGACGGAGATGTCTTATAATCCAGTGTTGTTTGTTTGTGTTTTATTTTTTTAATATATTTTCATTGATTTCAGAGAGGAAGGGAGAGGGAGTGAGAATAGAAACATCAATGATGCGTGAGAAGCATGGATCAGCTGCCTCCTGCACGCCCCCTACTGGGGATTGAGTCTGCAACCCTGGCATGTGCCCTGACCCGGGAGTGGAACCATGACCTCCTGGTTCATAGGTCGATGTTCAACCATGGAGCCACGCTGGCCGGGCCAGTTTGTTTGTTTATCTGCAAATACCTAACAATATAACCTTTCCCCTCCCCCTCCCCCCCCCCACTACTTCATTTATTGATTTTTTTTTCCTTCTCAATTTTTTTTCATTTTTGCCAAACTGATACTTGGTCTCTGACCAAGAGGTGGGTAGGTTTGAGAGGAAGGCGGCCAGCCCATCCGCCACCAGATCTAATAATAAAAGGGGCCTGATTCATTCCCTTCCTAGTTGACTAGTTCTCTCTCGGCAAGGAAAGAAGCAGCAGGGCGGCCCCAGGGGTGAGCGAGAAGGGGATGGCGAGGAAGGACTGGTGCTGGCGCTGCCGAACATGTGCCATTTCCCCTGGGGACGCATTTAAAGATCTGCTCGCCTGCCCTCTCCCAGCGGATTCTGGGTCACACGCGGACAGCTCCAGTCCCACTCTCAGGAGGCTCTTTGGAAAGAGCAGGGCCCTGTGCTTCTCCATTTGTGAGGTAATGAGAGGTAATGGTGATTATTGCATGTGAGGAAGCAGCCAAACTCCCCCAGCACCAAGCAGCCACCATCAGCGGTGTCCTGCTCGGAATCACAGCGAGGCGACGCTCAGCTTAAATCTGGGAACCAGACTTTAGTGAGAAGACCGCAGGCGGGGCCAGATGATGTCTTCTGCTAAATGCAACAGACACACGCCTCCTGCAGGCGGAGGCCCTGGAGTTTGGAGTGGTTCCTGGCCCGTCTTCCCCGGTTCCCTAAAACGCAAGGGCTGCCTGTGGCTGGCGTGGGCCATGCCAGGGACCTGAAGCTTCTTCTGACTCGTTCTCACTGACCCACTCTGGCCCTGGCTTGACAGGGTGTGAGGAGTCGGGAACATCTGGAGCTCAACTGGGCAGAACCATGAGGACAGGCAAGGACGCTAGAGCCACCAAATCAAGGAGGCCAGCTGGGCCATCGCTCATCCGAAGCTCCTTCCTAGCGCCGAACCGGCTCACACTCACTCCTCTCATCCTCAATGTCCCCCTCCTGCAATGAGGCAGTTTTATTCCCGTGTCCAAGGATCGGCCAGGGATGGAATAACAATGCAGAGGAAACACAGCATCGAGTGTCCATTAGCATCAGAAATGGAGGGGCTGGTGGCATTCGGTGCACTGTCTCATCCTGGTGTCCAGCCCTGTGATTGGACCACTGTGCCCACATCACACCGCTGTCCTTAATCCTAACGGTGTGTTCGTTTAACTCAGTGGTTCTCAACCTTGGCTGCACATTAGGATCACCTGGGAATCTTTTTAAAATCCTGATTTCTGGGCCTCATACTCCGGAAATTCTCTTTCTTTGTTACTAATG
>NW_005370286.1:2915432-2957355 GCF_000412655.1 Myotis brandtii | reverse complement strand
AACTCATTTTTTTTGGTTGATTTTTCTTTGTTAAATGGCATTTAAATATATAAAATAAATATCAAAAATATAAGTCTTTGTTTTACTATGGTTGCAAATATCAAAAAATTTCTATATGTGACACGGCACCAGAGTTAAGTTAGGGTTTTTCAAAATGCTGACACGCGGAGCTCAAAAGGTTCGCCATCACTGCATTAGGGGCTCTTACCTCTTGAAAGGGTATTTAAAAACACAAACCAACAATTAGTCTTTGGGGACCAAGGCATACATGCAAGCATAATGTGTCTCTTTTCCTGGCTCTAAGAACATCACGTTGATGTGCTAATGACCCCTAGTGAAGGCAGTAATTTTCAGTTAATGCCAGCAAGCCGCCAGCCCAAGTGCAAACCGTCCACCAAGACTCAACCTGCCCTTGCTTCCCTGTGAGTCAGCCAGGAAGGAATACCAATCCAATGTCATTTAGGAAGGAATGACATAACAGTAAAGCAACGTGTGCACTATAAAATGTACTGTCAAGAATTGTGTGTAATGGAAACACCGAAAAGGTTAAAAAACGCTGAGCCAGAAGAAAAAGATTTGAATCCAACCTCTGACACCCAGGAGCTTCGTGAAATCAGGAAATAACATCAACACCGTGAAGCAGCAAATGTGACAACCACAGCCCGTCCAGCCTTCACTGATCCTCAAGTTTCTCATGTGGAACATGGGGGCAATGTTCCTTGCTGCCTACCTCCCAGGATGGGGAGGAGTGTGGTTTAATAGGAGTAAATTAGAACGCACTCTTTAACATGTGAAGGCTTTTGCTTTTGATAAGTTAATGTTGAGGGTGACTGCAGAGATTGATCCCGCCTCCATGACTGTCCAGGTCAGTATGTGACCCAGGGGAGAAGAGAGAATTGGGTAAGAAAGGTGTGAAGATCTGCTCTACACTATTTTTTTTTAATTGCAGCAAAATACACATTACAGAAAGTTTACCTTTTTAACCATTTTAAAGTACACAGTTGAATGGCATTTAGTACATTCTCAGTGTCATGCAACGACCACCACTGCCTAGTTCTAGAATATTTTCATCGCCCCAAAAAGAAATGCTCTACCCATTAAGCAGTTGCTCCCTAGTCACCGGTCCCTGGAAACTTTCATCTACTTTCTGCCTCAATGGATTTGCCTATTCTGAACATTTCATAGTAAAAAAAAAAAAAAATTATATAATATGTGACCTTTTGTGTGTGGCTTCTCTCACTCAGCATGATGTTTTCAGGGTTCACCCGTGTTCTAGTATGTGTCTTTACACTATGTTAAGCCTAGTATTGTTTAAGATGTATATTCAAAATACACTGCTAATAAAAGTGGTGAGCTACCATTTACTAAGCACTTCCTATGTGCCAGGCACTGAGTACTTTGTATACATGATCTCCCATAATCCTCATCGGATAAGCAGTATTATCATCTCCATTTTACAGATGACAAAGCTAAGATTCAGAAAGGTTAAGTACCTTGGCCAAAGTCACACAGCAATTCCATGGTTGGGAATCAATCTCTAGTCAGTCAGACTCCAGAGCTCCTGCTTTGAACCATCACATGTGGTCTTTACTTGCACAGCCCAGGAGGATCAGCCACAGGGAGCTGGGGTATGGCTAGGCAGCCAATCATGGGGACCCCAGTGAGCCTTGGGAAGGCTCGAAAAGGGTGGCATCAAACAGAGACGTGGATCACCTGACAGTCCTTCAAGCTCCCTGGCACCAACAGCCCGCTGAGCGCCCAACTGTGGTCCCAATGCCCCCAGGCACGGTCCCTGGTGAGCCAGATCCTTGCCCCATATCCCCGCACTTGACTGTCCGCTCTTTGAATTAAGCAGCCACCGGACAATCTAAATGCTCCCAGGGGCCCCCTGGGGCCCAGAATTGGCTGAACTTATCTTAGTCCTGGAAAAGGGTTCCGTCCTCGGCTAAGTATTCTGTTAGCTTCCTCTTTGGTGCTGCCCAAACACAAACACGAAAAACCTGAAGACTAGGGAATTAGGCCCAATTATGTGACTTAAATACATGAAGTCCCAACAGTTGTGGGGATCTGAGGGGCTGCAGCTGGGTGGGGCCTCAGTCCCTGTTCACCAGGACTCGTGGGGAGAGAAGAACTGGAGCCTGACCCATCCGAGGTTAACACGAAGTGTTTAGCACGAGCTGCTCTGCAAACATCTTCCCTTTCCTGTGCTGGTACTGGATTCAGAGGAAAGATGGCCCCTTCTCCAGCCGTCATCTGGCTATGTTTTAACTGGCCCAATATCAGTTACTTAACTTACAGAACTATGGTGCTAAGTGAAAAGAAATGTGGTGTTGCCTGTAAAGAATTAGGAATAAAGGGATTGTGATTTAAAGCCAGGCCCCACCACTAAGTCAACATAGCAAGTCCTTGGATAAACCATTTACCTTCGGGCAGATGTCCGACCTGCACCGCAAGCCTGAAGAGGAGGAGGAGGAGGAGGAGGAGGAGGAGGAGGGGCAGGACTCACGGTCACAGCCAGGACGTTCTTTGGTCCCAGCACCTCATTGTGCGAGTTTCTTGATTTGCTCTCAGGGAAGCCGGGAGGGCCCAGCAGCCCGCTACTCACTGGCTCAGGACATTTGCATCTCAACTTCCTGGAGACCCAACGTGTGCACCCAGGAAACGGAAATCACGTGTGCACCCAGGAAACGGAAATCACGTGTGAACCCAGGAAACAGAAATCACGATGCCTCCCCGCACCCCAGCGCCAGAACCGAGCAGGCAGTGCCGTGCGGGGCGTGGCAGGAGTCCACTACCTGACCGTTCCCTCCTTCCCCCTGAGGTGCAAAAGGAAAGGTGCCTGTTGGGGTTATGTTATGCAGTCTGGCCAAATGATTTAAACAGCTGACCCCAAAAATAAACAACCGAAAAAGCAAATGAAGTGCCAGGGGCTCCAACTAGCCGCGGAGGGCGGGGGCACTGGGGCCAAGTGTAGTGGGAAGGAAGGGAGGGTTCCATCCACATGTCAATGTCGCCTTCCTGACACAGGGGAAGGGACCTCGGGGGCTGGCGTGGTTAGCCTGTCTGATTGCAGCTCGTTTACAGGCTCTGTTTGTGTCCCAGGGCATAATTGATTGGAGGGCTTTGATATATGAGAGACTGGTGTCCGGATTCTGTGGGCACTAAGCGAACACTAAACATTAAACTTGAAATCTTCCCTGTAATGATCTTCCAGTCCATAGAGCAGTGATGGCGAACCTATGACACGCGTGTCAGAGGTGACACTCGAACTCATTTTTTTTGGTTGATTTTTCTTTGTTATAAATGGCATCTAAATATATAAAATATCTTTGTTTTACTATGGTGGCAAATATCAAAAAATTCCTATATGTGACACGGCACCAGAGTTAAGTTAGGGTTTTTCAAAATGCTGACACGCCGAGCTCAAAAGGTTCGCCATCACTGCCATAGATCTATCTTTAAGTTGCAAAAGAGAAACAGACTTGATCTCACTGGGTTACCGTTGGGCTCGGAGTTCCATGACACGTCCAACTTCCATTCTCATTCCCATGAAATCTGCAGGAAGTCGGGAGGACCTGGAGGACAGGTTACGATTTGGAGTAAAACCAGCTGGGTTTGAATCTTGGCTCCAACACGGACTCTCTGTGTGACCCGAGTAGATCACGTGACTGCCCCAAGCCTCAGTTTCTTTATCTGTAAAATGGGGCAACAATAGTAACTTGCAGGGTTATTTTAGGGCTGAAATGCGGGAGGAGTTGCTGAGCCCACCCCCTACTTTGGAGACCAGGGCACTCTCTCAGATGCCCCTGAGGGCGAGGGGCCTCGTAGGGGAGGGTGGCAAAAAGCAGAGTTTGACACAGGAGTTTGTTAATTGTCCAAAATTATATCCTCTTCAGAATTACTGCCTGGAAATTATGTGTGTACTAGTACACTGTGTGTGTGTGTGTGTGTGTTCTGAAGTGGATGAAATTTATCCAAAAAAAAAAAAAATCTTTACTAAAAATGGAACTTTTGCACATCTAATTGCAGATTTTTTGCAAAACAAAACAAAAGCTATCTTGCCCGCCTCCAGGCATGTCCCAGGGGATTAATTTGTCACTCTTCAAAAACACCACCGTGGAGGGAGAGATACCCTCTTTGATTCTCTATTCTCACGTTAATTAGTAGTAGCAGGAACACAGCACACAATTGGTATCGGAGAAATTAGGAGACATAAACCTGCCGCCCCTCTCAGGAGGAGGAGTCGGAGGGGAGCACGGAGACCAGGGCGCACTGCACAGCCAACCCCAGGGAAGCTCGGTGCAGGCCTGGAGTTCCCAGCCTCCCTCCACCCTGCGAGGGCAACCGGACACCTGCCTTCATGTCACAGAGAAGCTCTGACTCCTGTTTAACGGAGCTCTTTCTGTTAAGCCTAAACCCAGCAGTGAGTGCTCTTGAGAGGAAAACAGAGACTGCGTTGACTTGTTTTCTGTTTTATTGTGTTTTGTTTACTGATCCTGGGAAAAAAAGGCTGACTACATTGGAGCCAGAACCCAAACCAGATATTTGAGATTATTGTGCAGGTCAAGCAGCGAACACGACGTGTACTTTTGATAATTGCCTGATGGATTCGTCCCGGATCAAGATCTGTATCTGAAGGCCACTTTGTTTCAGATCCATGTCAAACGCTGCAATGGAAAGTTTTTGAGTAAATTTTAGGTTTGTTGCCTGTCCCTTTGTGTTGCTCAAATCCATCTGATTTTCCTTTAAGACACTTAAATATGTTCATGGAGTTTCATCTTTCAAAAGATCAAAGAACTACCCAATTAGCAGCATGCGTTTCACCACCTGCAGAGAGCATCTGCCTGCGAGTGGGGTGCAGGCCGCCTCTGCAGGGGGGACAGGTGTCTCCTTTAGTGCCCCTGGGAGCAGATACCTGGAAGGCCGGGTGCAGACTGGAGGGGACATCCCGGTGTTCACCAACTTTCCCAGGGCCAGGAGCTCCAGAAGCAGTCTCCCTGCTGCTTCCTAAGGTGATTTCAACGTGGGTTTCGTCCCCGTGGCTCTGCTGAGGCAAAACATACTTCACCCTTTACTCGCGTCATGAGAATAAAGCAAAAACCTGGAACACAAACACCATTTTTTCTCTGCATTCAAACACCCGGCCCGGGGTGAGTTCGTGAATAATAACCCGAAGTTGGCAGCCACGCTAATAAGTATGGGGTTGCCGGGAGAGAGGTCTTTCATAGGCCCCCACCGAGGGGGTGCCGGGCCTTTGTCCCCTTGTTGGTAAATAACAACCCTTTATTGACATACAGTCGTTTGGGTTTCAAAAGACATTCAAAGCCCGGGTAGTTCTTGCAGTTGCTTTCCATGGAAAGGGACATACATGCGAATTTTTAAAGAGATTTCACCCTAATTAAATCCATGCTGCCCAGAGAGAGTTGTAGGTTTCAAGGGGGGGGGCGGGGGGGGAGGCATGCGATTAGCAGGCAGGCCTGGGCTGTAACCCGGGACTCGCTTTCTGAAATCTGAATGACCCCGGTGACTATGCATTCGCAGCCCCGAGCTCGGAGAAGTCCCAGGGCCAGACGCCTTTTGGTTTAAGAAGAGAACTTTGAACTCTCCATTTCAAAAAACAGACTTTCTCCTCCTCATGGTGAGAAAACACCTGTGATGTTCAGCACCTCCATTCAAACTCCTCCAACTTTCAACATCTTCCATCGCAAGCTGTAGCAATGAAAACGTCTGGCAACAAGCCCCCTGCCCCCCTGACAGAAGTCCTGCCTCCCATTCGTCCGCCGCCCTGGTGAGACGGTTTACAAGTCCGAGAGGGAGAAACCCAGGGGAAGGTTCTGGACAGAAGGCATGGAGTGCTATCACTGAAATCTTTATTTATGGGAAGACAAGGCGCTCCAACATTACCTCAGCGCGCAGATTACATCAGTGGGAGAGAAAGTAAATGAGTTCTGGTGGTGAAACATCAGAAACCCATAATCCTTTCTCAAAGCCCTTTTGTTATTTTAATGTCCGACAAATTATACTTTTTTTTTAAGAAGAAAAACACTTAGATTTGAGAGGATCCTTTTGCTTCAGGAAAAGTAATTTCACTGGTTAAAAACGTTTTAATTTTCTGTTACAGTCTTTACTGTGCTGGCCAAGCACTTGCTTAAGGCTAAGGTCACTTTTCGCTTCAATAGAACTGGGCACTGTGACCACCACGAGCGACATGTCCAGTTGCTATAGCAACGGTGAGCCCACAAGGCACCTAAGTGAAGCAGGGCATTTTTGGTTACTAATTTGAAAATTTGCCTTTAAGTTTTGGGGTTGTGTTTTTGTTTTGAGGGTTGTGTGTGTGTGTGTGTGTGTGTGTGTTTTAAGTGTATGAGCTTGGATGAGTAAATTTGCAAGACTTAACTGTATTTTATTTTCTCTCTATGTCAGTCATATCCTAGGGATCCTGATGATTTCTAAATAACGTTTCAAAGAATGGTAGGCAAAACAGAAATTGTGAAGAAAATTGGGCAAATGGCAACAAATAAATAAAGTAAACCTATTTCTCGGTAGGAGTTCTCTCATGGAAAGCTCTCGTGGGAAGCCCATGGGAGGGGCCGGGCTGGGGAAGGGCTGTGGTTCTACGTGCGGACCCTGGCTGGGTGCCGGACACAAAGACGGGAGCGATCGTGTCCACTGTCCCGGATGGAAGTGATGTGCACATTGACACGCTATCAGGTGGCAGACGGTGAGTGTGAAAGCACCTATCAAGGCTGTTTTCAAAATATACTCACTACAGTTTGACCCTTTCTGAATGGGTGGAGTTGGAGGTCAACCAACAAGGATTTATTGACTGCCTACTACATCCTCAGGCCACTGGCTTTATCAAGGGGAAAACCTACACTTGTACTCAAAGGACTTATGTTCCAGAAATGAGAGTCAGGCAAAAGCCATAATAAATGATAGATGATTGATAGATGAATAACTAGATAGACAGATAGGTAGGTAGGTAGATAGAGATAGGATAGAGATAGATAGAGAGATAGAGAGATAGAGAGATAGATAACAAGTAGTATGTCCAAAGGTGATAAGTACTGCAGACAAAAAAAGAGGAAAAGTTTCAAGAGCCAAGATGGGATGCAATTGACAATAGTACACCCACCCCAGCCTCCTGTCTGAAGTTGGGAACATTTGAGTAGAGACCAGAAGCAGGTGAGGAGTTAGTCCAGCAGAGGTCTGGGGAGGAGCATTCCAGGCAGAGGGAATGGAATGCAAACCTGATTCAAGAGGTCATCATAAATACTTGTTCTTCATCGCTGTGTCCTGCAATCTGCCAGCCTGGGGTCTATGCAGTTTGGAGGTTTTGTGCTCCGCCACCAAGGGACCTCCAACTTCAGTGCCCACATTCCCAACTCCTTGTTTTCTTATCTCTTTCCTCCAAGTCAGCCCCTCTTTTTGGTCGAGTCCATTCTGCCTGGCCCCAGACACAGCCCCTGCCTCCGTCTCATCTATTAGTTCTGAAATCTCTCGAGTCAGGACAGTGGATGACCAACCCTGTTAGACGTGGGTCTGAAGAAGACTGATGACACCCTGGGTGATGGTGTAGCATGAATACCCCCCCCCTTTAATGCACTGTGTGTTTATCTGTCTTTGACACTGTGGGTCTCTCCAGGTCGGGGACCCCATGCTCTCCTCTCTGTATCCTTCAGTCCCGAGCCAGCACCAGCACATTGTGCGGCAGGGTAAGTAGATGTCCCACACCTGCATGAGTCAGCTTTGAGGTCTCTGTTCTGTCTATTCCAATGCCTGTTCCCTTCCCCCGTGGTTCTCACCACGTGCAGATGCCAGAGAAGTGAGTGCACGGCGAGAACAGCATTTTGCCCCAGAGCACGTTCAAGTCCATTACCTCAGTCGGACTCTAACCCCAACCGTCTGAAGCACATAGAGAAAGTGTGATGAGCCTCCCCTTGGAGGCAGGTGGCAGATGGAAAGAAGTGACAGGCAGACCCTGAGGTCCAGGGGTTTTGACTCCAAGTTCACATGTGTCCAGATGGGCAGTGACAGCTGGAACAGCAGAGGTTTGGAATTATTCTAGAAACATGGGACCTGAAGGACAAGTTTAGGTGGCAGAGCCACCATCAAATGTAAATGATAAGGATTAACTGAGAAAGTAACCTAATGGCTGCGGCATGTGGGAAAACGTGTCTAGAAATGGGGGTGGAGGGTCACAGGGCTCGGGAGTTGGGGGCCTGAGTGCTGGGCTGGCTTGGCTCTTGGACACAGCATGTCCCTCTCTGAGCCTCAGTCGCCTCGGTGGGGAGAAGAGAGGACTGTCCTAAACCCCCTCACAGGGTGTGTGTGGGGGGGAAGGGGGGCCAGCAAGGTGATTTCAGGGTCCCTGCCAGAATACGACAGACACTCCACGGAGCCAAGTCCTTTGGGAGTGGCTCCCTCTTCTCACCTCTCCGCTCAGGCTCCCAGACTTGTGTGGGCTGCAGAACTAGCTAAAATCTACTCACATTGTTTTCGCTGAATTTTTTTACATTTCCTTATGGCAAATGATGCTGATTTTTTTGCCTTTAGTAGGAATATTAAGATTCCTCTTAAAATAAATGTGTTTAATTAAACATAATGAATTAAGAGAAAAATAGAGGGGTCAATGGAGAAAAAAAGGGGGGGGACATATGTAATACTTTCAACACTAAAGATAAAAAATAGAGAGAGCGAATGATGTTAAGTAAATAACATTAGAGGTGAGACACAGGTGTTAGATCGTGGAGGTGGTTTAGGAGTGAGTGAGTGAGTTCGGAAAAACTGGGGCACACGGCCTCAAGGATCCCCCTGCTCTGAGAAGTGATAGAGAATGGTGGTTCCAACATGGGTCTGCAGTCCTGGCTCTGCCAATTACACTCGGTTACACTTGGGCAGGTTCCTTAATCTCTCTGCGCCTCACCTTCGTTATCTGTATAATGGGAAGAATAGTGCACCTGCCCCAAAAGATGGCTACATATTGCACTTAGAAGAGTGCCTGGCTCGGTGTAAATGCTATGTGAGTGTTTCCTGTCACTATGACCTTCAAGGAGCCCTTGATGGACCATGAGCCAAGGTGTGCTCCTATAACCATGCCCATTCTCAATAGCTAACCAGAGCCCAGTTGCTCATATATACTGTTTCCTGTCCCTGACCACATAATCCCAGTCTGTCTGTCCGTCTCTCTCCCTCCCTCCTTTCCCCCCTCCCTTTCTGTTAGAAAGCAAGTGAAGACTTCCATAAATAAAGTGGGGGAGGAGAGAGTCCACCTGGCCCCATCCTCTTTCCACACAGAATGGCGTAAAGGTGGCCAGATGTTCTGTCTTCCCATCATTTACTGAAATCCTTCAGGAGTCAGCTGTGAGCCACATGTTAAATCATCTTCTGAGCCAAAAAGAGAGAAAGAAAAGGAGGACCACAAAGTAAAAACAGCAAGAGTGGGAGCGCCCACTCACAGTCCGCTCCGGGCTGTCCCCTCTGTGCCTGGCACTCGGCTCCAAGTCACACTTGATATTTCTTTGTGATGGACCTTGATGGTTTTCCCTCAAGGTTGGCCATGCAGCATCCTCTGAGGCCCTAAAACATGACTGGGGCCCCAGGAGGCAGTGGCCTGACCGTGCAGGTGGCTTCATGCAGAACCTCAGCTGTGTCTCTTCAACTGGTCTACCCCACCCCAGTTCCATTTTGGGTGCAGGTGGCTTCATGCAGAACCTCAGCTGTGTCTCTATCTTCAACTGGTCTATACCCCAGCCCAGTTCCATTTTGTGGCCCACAGAGGCAGCCAGGGGTTATTGCTGGGAAATCCAGTTGCTTTCTTCTGGTGTAAGTCCACATTCTCCTGGGGTCAAACGTATAGACAGGGCTATTCTGAGCAGGTTCGATTTTCATTTATAATTTACTGCCCAACACTCTTCAAATAAAGACGCACCACGTGCCCGCACCCCCTGGTGGCAGAGAGCAGATAACTGCATAGACTGGCCAGGAAAGTGGACTTAAAGGGCAAGGTTAATTGTATTCTCTTCCAGGGAGGAATGAAAATGCGTAAGTGGCGTGGTGTTGTAGCATGGACACACCGTCAGAAGGCACCGTGAGGATGTCCCTGTGCAGTGAGGGGAACAGGGAGCCGGCAGTCACGGGCACGATGTGCAGAGGTCGCTCTGTAGATATTGAGTTGCTGTTAGCACAGTAGCAAAGGAGCCACCCCCACCTCCCAGGCTCCTCCTACCCTTGCTATTTCCTTTTCCGTTTCCACAAAGATAAACAGAAGATCTCTTGCCTTGGAGTCTGCCTTTAAGGATTTAAGAATAAAAGACTAAGAAGGGATGGTCTGAGAGGAGGAAGGCTGTCAAGGAGAAAAGGTCCAAGACCTCAGTGAAAGTCAGCCCAGCCTAACTTCACGCATCTCTCTACTTGCTCAAGGCTCCGTGCAGTCCTCCCAGAAACTGCTCACGTCTGCTATTGTCAGAACCTCTCACGGAGCCAGCCCAGTTCCAAGCTACCGATTTTCACTTTCTCCTGGAGAGACCATGCAGGGTTGATGATTTCCCAGCTGGTCCAGCCACACCGGTGAGACCCCTTAGTCTGCACGTGGGTCAGCTCTTACACAACTGAGTGCCTTTGTCAGCAACATCATTTTAATTGCAAGTGCCTGCTCACCAACGTGCACACGAACCGCTCCCTAACGGGCTTCATTATGGCAAGGAGCAGAACTTGTGTACAGACTAGAAACAGTTTCCCCCAGCCTACATTCTGTATTCCAAGACTTGGCTGGTCTCCACTCCCCCATTGTCCCAGAGAATGGCACTCAATGTCTGTTTGAGATGCACAAACTTTCTGCTGAGTTCTTAAAAGAAAACTACACTTACTGCAGGTTATGTGTTCTACCTGCTCAGGAACTCACGGAGGTCCTATGATAGAAGGAAAATTAGGGGTTATCCCCCAAACGTCTGTAAAGGGCCAGACAGGATGCCTTCTGGGCTTTGTGGACCATACTATCTCTCTTGCAACTGCTCAACTCTGCTGTTATAGCAGGAAAGCATCGACACTATGTCAACAAATGAGTGTTGTAAAAGTCATAAATGGATCTCTAATACTTGAATGCAAATGGGTTTCTGAATAAAGATTCGTATTTCCTCCTTCCAGGTACTTTTTATGCCCCAGAAAGTGTTCCTTACACACACTGGTGTTATTTCCATGCGCCAATGCCCAGATACTGTGAACAATATGCTCTCAGCTATCTATGAAGCTGAGCACAGCCAGACTCCATTTTGCAACCTCTAACAACCATACTTTGCTGATAGAGAACCCTGCTTTAGGGCAAGGCCTGGCTGGGGTAGGTCAGAGCAGAGCATGAGAAAATTTTTCACACTGGATCCATGTGACAATCTGGCCTTACGTTTCACAATGTTCAGAGGTTATCACTGTGTCTCCGGGGCCATTATTTGGGGCATCAGGAAACACGGGGTCAAGTGATGACATATTTTGGGGAAGAGGTTTTAGTCACCTGTCACTCTCCTTAACATCCCACCCAAGAGTCCTCCCACCTTTGCAAAAGCCTTCACCTCAACTGCATTTTCATTGTTAGGTCACACTGATAATTCTTTGTTGTATTACCTTTCCTGTTTTAAAAAAATAAATTAGAACAATCTAAGAAGGCAGATAATGTTTAATGGAAAAGGGCAGCGATGGGCTAATGGTTGCTTAGCAACCACTAGACATTGTTTTGCTGCTTCACTCTAGAGAAGCCAACATGGCGGCTCTAATCCTCCTATAGCCCCCTGGACAGTGCACGTGTGAGTGACAGCTCCCCCCGGGCCCACATCATTTCCTTCTTTGTCTTGGGCAGCAGATCATTCTTTTTTAAGCTTCCAAATGGGGAAGACTCAGTGCCTAATTCTTGAATACGCTAATGCCTATCCTTTCATCTTCTCAGAAAATCTATAGCTGAACTTTCCAGGTTCTTCCTTTGGGCAGTTCTATGAAGTGTTTTCATGCATCCCCCGTTTCCTCCTTTGAGGTCCCCTGTCAATCAATTACCATCCCTGGCTAAGTATTTTTTGAGGTCAAGCAAAGCACTTGACATGATTTAGAAAGTTTCTCGTCTTATCCTCCTTTCTCCCTCCAGAAGGGTCTTGACATGACTGTTCCGTTCCCTGAGGCCCAGGAAAACTCAGTAACACTTCAACCACTGGGTTTCCTCACAACTAGTGGATGGAGGGGGCGGAGAAATACGCTTATCAAGAGTGTTTGTGTTGTCAAGATCATAAACAGGTGAGATGGAACCTATTTTTACAAATAGTATTTCCATTAGCTTATCTCAGAAACTGCAAGTCTATCGCAAGAAATGCAAAAAAAAAGCCTAAACTGCTTTAACCTTTGCTATCCCTAAATCGCAGGTAGCCTGGGGATAGTTAGGTGTGGCCTTGACCAGAGGGATGAAATGGCCACTGTGTTGTAGATTGTCCGCGACAGCTTCCTAACTCGGGACAGAGAGATGGGGTGGGGTTTCCGGGCCTTCCCACCGTAGTGGGCTGGGTACCGTAGAATGGGAGTGTTTTAGCAGGTCCTCTAGATGGGGAGGGGTTAGGTCCATGAACCCCCAGAATCATGTCAAAACAGTGTGTACGTTCACATGTGTATCATTTCAGAGAGGGGGCCTGTCCATAGCTTTCAGAAGGTTAAAAGCCAGTGGCAGAGAGGAAGGTAAAGAAATAACTTTATCAAAAATCTTTTGGTTTCAGAAAAATATACTGAGGATACATTAGAAAAGAAATGTCTCCAAAGACGAAGGAAGAATTATGTATTATACATTTTATGTGCTAAGGAGCTTTATGCATGTTAATGACAACTCCACAACCAACCATATGAATTTCAAATCATTATACTCTCTCTCACTGACACTCTGAGTGGTGGCACCTCAAGCAGGTTCCTTCATCTCTCTGCATCTTGGTTCTCCTTCTGAAAAATGGAGATGCCAACAGTACCTACCTGATGGGGCTGTGAGGGTTTGTTTTGTTCAGTGCTGCATCCTCAGTGCTTACAATAGTGCCTGCTACAGAACAAGTCTTCAAGACATACTTATTGCAAAAACGGAGAAACAGAATGGGGGAAACCCATTGCTCCCAGATTCTGTTACCTGCCCTTAACTTTGAAGAAGGCTCTAGCACCAACCTTGAGCTGTCCTGCAGGTAAAAGACCCCGGACACTGAATCCCGAAGGCCGCTTCCTCCTGACGAAGCTGGGCTCTTTACAAAGCTTTTGTGGAGCTGGGGCCACTTCTGATAGTATATTATTTCATAAACATGCCTCCCAAGGTGCAGAGAAACATCTAAGGACTTCAATGAAGCCCTCTGCCAAGGGGAATGCAACTGTTACGCACATGGACTGGATTTTCTGTTCCTTTTCTTATTTTTGAGCACTGCTGGCAAGGAAGCAAGTACAAGCCGGGGTTCCAATGGAGTGCTTTGACATGGAAACTCTCTTCTCTTTGTTTTTGAAAATGAAAGTGGCTGACTGGGTACAGCCAGGCTGTTCGGGGATATGAGCATTTCTATTAATGGAATTAGACTCAGCATTTATACTACATGATGTAACATGCACGTTCCCTTGGATTATTTTTCTTTCCCATTCCAGCATCCCATGTAGGAAGGAGATGCTACTCCAAAACAATGGTTCTTTAACATTAGTTGCATTAATCAAAGCTTATTAAACTGAAGAATCCCTGGCCCCGCCCTGAGGGAGTCTGGAGTTTTCATTTTTAACAAGTGATTCTTCTGCCTGCAGGAAGCGTATGGATCACACTTGGCGAACCCCAGGAACAGGGAGAAAGAGCAAAGGCCTGGCCTGCGTCCCAATCCTGGCCCTTTTACGCTAGAGGTATAGCTTTAGGGGTCTCTCTTAAACCTCCCAACACCTGCTTCCTCACCGACAACACAAGTGAAATGCATACTGGCTTCCTGGGAAGGAGGCTTCCGAGAGCACTGGATGGGAAGTGTGAGGAGAACAGTTTAGCTCTCCAACCGGTGGCCTTTTCTGTGATGTGAGTAGAACTGAGGTGTCTCTTTAGGGCAGGTCACGTGTGATTGAGGCAATGCGGCAGATACTGCCAGCTGGTTACTGACATTTACTTCCTGTTCTGTGGGAACAGCCCATCTACAGTTTGCAGCCTCCGTGCAGGTGGGTGTGATGAAGCCACCAAGTTCTAGCCAGAGCAAAGGGAGCAGGACCGTCCCAGTCCCAGGCCAGGCCCACGACTGCCCAGGGTGCTCTTCCACGCTCTTCTCCCTCCAGGTGACTGAGCTGGTGACACCGGGGTTACGGGGAAGAAGGTGGGAGAGTTGCTGTCCGCCTGGGTCTCGGAGTGACTGCGTGGAGCACAGCCCCGTTGGCAGGAACACCCTCCTGGGTCAGGATAGGTGGGGGGTGTATGACCTGCAGTGCACACCACCCGGACACGGCAGGCACTGACACAGCCATTCCAACAAAAGGACACGCTGACACCGGCTAAGAAAAGCCTGACACTTAGAATGGCCGAGTACTGCCGTGGCCAGTGGCTGTTAGCTGGAGCGTCATCCATACACCAAGTAAGGTTGTGGCTCCAATCCCGGGTCGGGCACATATGGGAAGCAATGGATCAATGTTTCCCTCTCACATCGATGTTTCTCTCTCTCTTGACCTTCCTCTCTCTAAAAAAAGTCAATAAATTACAAAGAAATAAGAAAATAATCAAGTATTGTGCAAAAACAGTTGCACTCGTTCCTCTGTGACCCTCATCTCTGAGCCTAAAAAACAGGTGCCAACCTCTTGCTGTGAGGGGAGCACATGGGACTGGTCGCTAAGCTGATGAGTGACTGCAGCTGGCCGCCCAGCTAGGAATCTGCATCCGGGACAGACTGTACACGTGTGACCAAAACATCTACGTCACTTAGTTACATGTCGATTATTTCTTTGTACTTTGTCACTGATTTCCGACAAGCCCACCTAAAGAAGTCAAGTTGTCCTAACACAGTTTACATCCATTTCCCAGCAATCTGTGCTTGGTGTCTGACACACAGTAGGTGCTTAGCACACATTTCTCGGGTATCGAGTAGATAGGAATAAAACAAAGCGAGGCTCCATTGTTTCAGTCTTCCTGTGACATTCATGACGACTTCTAGCATCACCCACGTGACACACGAGAACAGTTTTTATTCTGGGCAATCATACTTGTATGCCATCCCATCAAATAAAACATCATGAGTCGAGGCACATTCAGCCCGAAGATGAAGTGATACATTAGCTTCTTGATCGGGTGCCAGGACGAAGAGAGGAATATGAAACAGACATCGATAATTACAGCTTGCACTGGAGCTGCTGGTGTCTAACCCTCTAAGTTCGATGAACAAGTAATAACCGGACAGACACACCCTTCAGAAATTAGAGGTGGGAAAAGATTACCTCATTCCATACCTGTCACCGACCGGGCCCCTGCAGCAAGTCAGCAAGAGGCAGCCAGCCATGGCGCAGGAGGGGTGGACCGGCTTCCAGGACGATCCAGGAGCGCCCGGGGGCCGACCCTCCCTTCCCTTCATTCCTTCGGTTCTGTGCCGCCTTAAGAAACCCGGTGTAGGCACAAAAGGCACATACCTAATGTAAAAATGGATTGCTTCCCTTATTTAAATCTAAAAAGGGGTTGCTAATACTCTCAGACAATCAGATGTCATTTTACAAGCACATCTGAGAACACAGCATGCGGCATGGCCTTTAATGGGCGTTCCCCTCCAAAGCCTGCGGTTACGTCCAGGGTCAAGGTCGCAAAAGCCCTGCGGAGGAAGCTCCTGACGGAGCCAGGGTACTTGAAGGAATTCTAGCAAAATGAACACATACCGCCAGAATCCTCACCGGGAATAGGAAATACATTTGTTGGAGGCGCCAAATGTTCCTTAACACGAGAGCACAATGGTTTGGCTCCTTTCTAAGGTTCTTCCTGGCAAACTTGATCTATTTGCTGGCTGCCACGTGCTCGCTGGGAGTCAAGAATCCCGTCCCCAGAAGCCTCTGCGCGGATGGCAGCTGTAACACTGCCAATGGGTGGGACCTGTTTTTCCTTGAAGGTGAGGAGAGTGGAGGGAGGATAAAATAGTAAAGACTGGAGAATGCAGCTCTGCTCACTTTATCAAAATCTAGAGCATCCCAGCCTCAGCCATGGAAAATGGGTCATGTCTTACTGTCTCAGTGAACTACAGAGGTCAGTAATAGATATACATTCGCAAGATAATCTTCTCATAGTTCACTGACATTTACTCTAACATAGATCTGCTTTCTAGCAGAAAATTTCTCACTCATTTAAATCTGAAAACCTGGAGAGATGTTCTGACTACTTCATAATAAAGATTAGTTCAGTGGTTCTCAACCTTGGCTGCACATTAGAATCACCTGGGAATCTTTTTAAAATCCTGATTTCTGGGCCTCATCCTCCGGAAATTCTGTTTCTTTGTTACTAATGTTGTGGCCCCACCCCATAACAAAGAAACAGAATTTCTGGAGGATGAGGCCCAGAAATCAGGATTTTAAAAAGATTCCCAGGTGATTCTAATGTGCAGCCACGGTTGAGAATCACTGGATTAGTTCCTTGAAATGCAGGGCCCCGGTTTTTTAAAGCCTCAGGCTTTTCAAAGTACTTAACATCCATTACCTCGTTAGAAGGCACCAGTGCCACACACAGCAATCTACATTGGGTTTTGGAAAAAGATTTTCATGTACATATTTTGTCCAAATATTACTATTTGCCTCAGGAAAGTCAGAGCGAAGACTTTAGCAGAGTGTAAATTTTAAGCCAATGAATAAACAGTTGGCTTGAAAAACTATTAAACGGCCATGAAAAGCATTTACTGCTCTGCCAGATACTAAAAATAAAAGCGGCTTCGGCGGACACGGGAGAGCTTGACTGTTCCAGTTGGTTCTGAGCTGGACCACTAGGCTTCACACAGTTATTTTTCCAAAATGGAGTCCAACCAACATCACGTGGTTTCCCTAAACTTACTTCTCAAAAAGAGACACACAATTGGAATCTTATTTCACTATCAACCTCAGTTATTGAAATATTTGAAAGATAACATTCTAGACAAAAGGTATCAGAGAAATCAGTAAGATCTGAAACGGGAGGTTCCATGCTGTGGCTCCAAGTTCAGATAACATTTTATTCCTGTCCTTGGCCTGCCCCTCCCTGAGCTCTTAAAAAAAAAAAAAGTGTTTAAAATATGGAGTCTGCGATTTATGATCAGTTGCAGAAACCTGTTTAACTGCTGATTTATAGTCCTGGCCATGGCATTTAGCTCTGTCATCAGAACTAATTATAGCAAACCTGAGATTACACATTCAACTCTCCTGCTGGTGAAAGAAGGGACTGTTCTGCTGAACATCCCGAGGGCTCCCACACAGGAACGCGCTCCCAACTACACCCTCAGAACCAGTGCCGCAAAGCTCAAAATTACTGCTCTTCAGCGAGTTGTTTTAGCCTGAAGTACTTAATAAATCAGCTACGTTACTGCCATCCTGACGGCCTGAAACGTACTCATCCCCGTTAACGACTGACAGTTACGTTGCTAACCCGACTCGGGCGTTCCAGGGGTAGTAAAGGCACATGTCCAAGCCCAGGAACTGGTATCACCGATCCAGAAAGAACCCTTGTTTTGCTGTGACCAGCTGAAGAGGACAAATGACCCCACGTTTTAGGCAACATGGGTTCTCGAAGAACAATGTTCCCATTTCATCGTTTTAATGAGTAAAATGTCTAATTCAAACTAAGGTGATAAAGTAAATCGGGATCCAAATGACGTGCCAGCAGGGCGAACCCAAGACAACAGTCCCTTCCTTTCCCTTAAGCCCTTCCCTCCCACCCCCACCCCCTTCAGCTGTACCATGATTTGAGCTTTTCAAGATCCAGGTCCCCAGATAGTGGGCATTTATGAACTGTGGCTCCCTCAGTTCACGCCTCCATCACTGTATCCGATGTTGCCATAAGGCCTCCAATCCAATGCAGATGCCCCACCCACGTTAGACAGTGGGGAGGAGTGGCAAGCACTGGCACTGGGCCAGGCTGAGGACGGGCTCCCAATCTGAAGACCCCGAGGAGGCCACCTGGCAAGGCCTCCGCAGGGCAGACAGGTGAGACTCGCTGCAGGAAGCGGGTGCGGGAAAAGAACCATGAGGCAGAGGCGCGGGACAGGCCTGTCTCGGAGCCCTGGGTGTGAGAAGTCTATACCAGCCCTGCTCAAGAGCACTTTCAACGTTTCAGGCAAAACCACTGGATTGTGTGGCCGATTTTTTTTAAAGGCAAGGTTCCTATGCTATAAGCTTATATTCACCTATTAGGATTTTAAAATGAGATGTTATAGGTAAGCAGTATATGACTGTATCTACAAAGTGCAACGGGATATTAAATCACAAAATATAAGAGTTTCCAATATTTGGTCTTGGACAACCTTTCATGATCAATTCTATAAATAAACAATCTCCTAAAATCCTGCTTTCTTAATACAGGCTTTTCTCACCTAAGTGGAAGCAAGATATGATTTTGTTCTCTTAAATTGCAACTTACTTACTCCAGAATACAGGTAAAACATTGAATATGACACCAATAAATTAGTGAAATTTTGTTACTACTGTAAATCTGGAAATAACAAGTTAATAGAATTATGTTCCTAAATTTATACCATCAAACCAGAGGAAGTGTGTAGCTCTGTATCTCTACCGAGCCCCGAGGAGGGAGGCGCCACAATACCAGAGGCCTGACAGAGACCCCAAACCTCCAGCTGTGGTCGTGTCAACAGCTGGTCATATGGTTTCTCAAAGGCCCTGCTAGTGAGGACTCTGACACACACATAATGAAGTCTACTTCCCATGCACCAATCCTCTCTCAGCTCATTAATGCACCCACCTTTTAAGGAAAACTGGGGGAGAGGAGTAAGAACAATCCAACCACGTTCTTAGAAGGTTCCAAGTTATATTGTCTTGAGTTATAACATTCTAATGTAATTATACCATTTTCGCTTCTAGGAATCATCTCGTAATGTAAGGAATGACATGGCTGGGCTGAGATATTTAGGAAGACATTTCCAGCAAGAGCTGAATTTCAATCATCCTCCAAACACCACATGCTGTCTTTGTTTTATTGAGATATTTTATCTGAAGGCACTAAAACCAACCAATTGCTTTTATTATGTTACTGTCAAGTATCAACTCCACTACACCCAATAAAGAACCAATCATTACTCTTAAAACATTAAGATGAAGTCATTTGTAAAGACTATCAATGGAGACTTTCTTACACTTATGATGAATCCATTATAAACAAAAATGCCAATCTTGAAAACACAATTCCAGAATGAGTACAGTTCCACTGAGGACAGATAACAAAGTACCAGGAGCTTAACGGCTATGCTATACCAAATGGATGAAAAGTGAAATCGATTACACTGCAGGTCTCTATAAATAAATAAATAAAGCCGATTTCTCCCCTGTACGTGGACTCAGACTCCTGTACCAACAACAGAACACTCCGATCCATTCACCTCAATGGGCTGAACTCTTTAGAAAAGGACTGATGATCACCCTCCAAGTGTTATGCTTATTTTTTCTTTCTTCTTCTATCCATTTCCTGACATCTTTAACAGAAGCAGGGATATCTTCAGTCTTTTGAGCAACTGAAGACTTAGGAAAAGACGCACTGTCCTGAAGAACTCTGGCAAGGCAAGTTACATGTAGCCCATGTTGCTTTTGGTTTCCCATCTCTTCTTTGCTTCAAATCTAAAATGAAGAACATAAACATCTCAATTTATTTCTAAAATATGTCACTAAAGTAACATGTTCACTAAGTGCCAAAGTAAAATAAACTTAAATGTTCACATACTCCACTGATTACAAAACACACATCAAACAGGATGAAGAAATGCCTCCTCATTTACAATCTGACACACATCAGCACGCGTACAAAGACAATGAGTAGCAATTACACACGCGGACCCATAAAGCGTGTCACAGGATGTGTCCATTTCTAGGAAGCTGGTGGCGTCACCACTAAAAGCCGTAAACTTACCCCCACGCAAGTTTCTTCTTTTTTCGAGCAGCCTGTGAATTTTCAGCTTCCTTTTTGGCTTTTACAAATTTATGGCAGGCAATCGCTTTGGCAATTTTTACACCAAGCTAAGAATTAGAAAGAAGAAAAAGAAAATGAAAAGTGAAAATAAATATTCCAGCTAATACAAGACTACAAACACTTGAGAACTTGAGGGTCAGAAAGCTGTGCCCAGAAATGAGAAATCCATATGCTCCGGACGCCTTGAGCAACCAACTATAGGGCTACACTGATGTGGCCCATTGCCTCCCAGAGAACCCTCACCGGGCCCGTCTCCTGGGTGGAAATGCTTCCCAAACTGAGGCCCATTGAGGGCCCACAAAGGTTGTGGTGAAGATCTGCAGCGATCTCAGCAAACAGGAGGCCAAACAGTTTACCTGATGAGACTGCACAGACTGACAGACACCGCGTGTCTTCGCTATGGGCCAGAATTACAGCTGCTCAGCATGGTCAGCAGCGATCTCAGCAAACAGGAGGCCAAACAGTTTACCCAATGGACTGCACAGACTGACAGACACCGCCTGTCTTCGCTATGGGCCAGAATTACAGCCGCTCAGCATGGTCACACCAGTTATCTCATGCTGCCCAGAAGCTCTGACTGGCAGTCAGAGATGTCATTAATAAAACCTGAGAAAGCGAATGACCCACTTGTATGAGGGGCAACAGCTTTTAATGCACTGACAGGTGAAAAGGCTGAGCACCAGGACCACAGGACCGAAGTCTTCCCTCCGCTGGTCCCTCAGTTCATAGTCCTCACACCCATCTGCCAGACTATAAGGTCCAATCAAAATGAAACCTCCTGCATGGCTGGCATGGCTGTTGTTGAGCCTCGACCTATGAACCAGAAGGTTACTGTTCGATTCCTGGTCAGGGCACATGCCTGGGTTGTGGGCTCAATTCCCAGTAGGGGCCTGTAGGAGGCAGTCAATCAACAATTCTCTCTCACCTTTGAAGTATCTCTCTCTCTCTCCCCCTCTCCCTTCCTCTCTGAAATCAATTAAAAAATATATACATTTTTAAATAATGAAACCTCCTCCTCTCCCACGCTGTCTTCTCTAACTCAGCCACCAGTCTTTGCTGCTGCCGCTCCAGCTCTTAGCGACTACAGCCACCACACTGCTTTCCCAGCTCTGCTGCAGGGCCGCCCTCAGGGGTGTCTCCAGGACAAGCGTGGGATCTAGTCTGAGCTAACAGTGCCTGTCTATGTGGACATAAGAGCCCAGGCTAAACAACCAAGGCGAAAACTCTGGTGTTTCTTACCTTTCCTATCCCTGTACTCAACGACCTATGCCTATTAGTGGACAGCAGACTTAACATGTTAAGCCCCCAAGTCCGTCACTGGTGACTGACACTATATGTTCCGTCCAGAAGACAAAAGAGGCTGGGCGCTTAACGTGTTAAGCAAGAGTAGAAAGGACTGGCCGCCACTTAAAGTCAACTATTGAAGCCCAAGTGTTAGGAATCTGTTTGCCAATAATGAGACTCAGTAGGTGGTTAAGAGCGCATGTGTAAGGAGAGAGGCCGGTTGAGCACTGAGGTCTGGCATGCCTGGCATTTCTTCCAGTTGATCCTGGAGAAGTTTCTTTGGGTGAAACGAAGGAGTAGGAATCAAGCCTGCCTGGGGTTTCTAAATCAGAGCAAAACTAGATCTGATTTTTCAGTGGAGGAAAGTCTATAGCAGTGATGGCGAACCTATGACACGTGTATCAGAGGTGACACGTGAACTCATTTTTTTGGTTGATTTTTCTTTGTTAAATGGCATTTAAATATATAAAATAAATATCAAAAATATAAATCTTTGTTTTACTATGGTTGCAAATATCAAAAAATGTCTATATGTGACACGGCACCAGAGTTAAGTTAGGGTTTTTCAAAATGCTGACACACTGAGCTCATAAGGTTCGCCATCACTGGTCTATAGAAAGAATGAAAACAAACAGAAGCAGCCTGACAGGTGTGGAAGTGGTCACACCAACAGGAAGGTCATGAAGAAAAGACGATCGAGTGTGACTTGAGAGCCCGCGGGAGAAGGCAGACCAGTTTCTTCTCAAAATTCAAACCAACATTAGCGGCGCCAACACTGCCGCCATCCCCTTTCTCACGAGGATGACATGCATCTGACAATTATAAGGGCACATATGCATCATTCTACCAGGCACTGCTCTAGGCACAGGAGCTACAGCCCTGGACAAAAGGACACATTTTCAAACTGTGGGCCTGGGAGAGGGGTTTCCAGGAGCACTGCTTCAAGACTGGGCCTGTTCTCTTGATTCTCTTTTCACTTCCAGTTCTTTATTGCAGAAAAGTTCACCTAAGTCAACTAAAGAAGGCTAGGAATCAAAGGGCTGTCGCACATCCCCAAAGAGGAAATGAAACTCTGAAGGATGCTATGGGATGATCTATTAGGATTTCCTATCCATGAAAAACTACCTGTTTATCATAAGTGAAAAAGCAGGCTAGCACCTGTCAATGCTGCAGTATCAAAGGAATCCCCATTTCACTGGCTGAACTTTTCTTTCTCGTTTCACTTAAAAGTCAGCAGACGGGCAGGGCTCTCCTCCATCTTGTGGTGCCAGCGTCTCAGCATGTGGCTTCCGAGCCGAGTTCACCGTGGCAGAGAAAGAGCTGGCCAGAGGGTCTCACCCTGGCTCCCAAAAGCTTAAGTCCAGAAGTGACACACGTCATTTCTGCTCCCAGTCCTCTGGTCAGAGCTGCTCATATGGTTCCACCTAAATGCCAGGCGGCTGGGAGTGCAGGAGAGCAGTAAGTGCACTCAGTAACAGCCTGCCGTCATAAACGCAGCTCGCTCCCTATGACTGAGATGTACTCTGGGCCTCTCTACATTCACCTTGAGTGTTCAGTCTCTTCCCTGTCCCCACTTCCAAAGGGTAAAACACAGGACTCCGGATTTTTCTACTTAACTATATTCCTATGCATTATCTATCAAATGTAAATTCTGCCAAGTAAACTCCCCAACGAAAGTACCACTCAGCTAGTTTATCTTGTATTTAAACTGAGCTTATACGTTTTGAGTATGAAATAAAAATGACCCAAAACATATTTGCCATGTACCATTAACCATGGGACCAAGTTATTTTCTAAAACTGTTATATCAATGTTGTGTACCTTCATGTGCTTAAAATAAATGCTCCCCTTATTCTTGTGGAGACTATGAAGAGTGGGAATATGTGGACGTGAGGAAGAACAACAAGATCTTCTGTGGAAGAGAGTTGAGAGGAAGCTCATTTCCCAGGCAAGTTGACTAACCCGAGCTCCAGAAGATAAAGGAATATCGTGCCATGTTTCAGTATTACAAACAAATAACACGGGCCAACAGGAATCCCCCTTCCCGTCTGTAAAAAGGAAAATGCATCTTCATACCCAAGTAAACATCACAAAAGCTTGGTCAATAGTTTTTATATTAAAAAACGGTTTCGGGTCATCAGATAACCATAGCAACACAATGTGGGAAGAAAAAAATGTTTAATGAATAAAAATCCAGACAGCATTTCTTGTATGTGTAGCCAAAGTATCAGCATTTTCCATATAGAACATCCAATATTTTGCTGCATTTTAATTAAGGTGTCTAAACATTATCACAAAGAACTGCAAATTGGTCAGAGCAAGCAGTAAGGAAAATTAAGCTCTAAAGGCTTTTTATCACCATATTTCAGGAACCAAGGGTGTAAAATGTTCTAATTTGGGATATATTAAAAGCCATAAAAGGTCTTTCAAAAAGATTAATGGTACTTTGCTTGGATTTAAGATAAGGGCTTTAGCTGGTTGGAAAAGCAGGGCCCTGGCTGGACCCTGGAGGCATTCATCTTTACAGCCACTTGGAAGATTTGTAAAAGCGTCTGCATAACCTCAAGCAAATGCTCAGCGACATTTTTTTAATTCCTTTCAATTTTACAGGTTTAGCATGTGTAAATCATACTGGGTTATAAAACAGATATAATGGCACATCTTGTAACATAGTCGAGATTTTTAAAAGACAAACTTTCACAATCAAGTTAAGTTTTTCTTGCTAAACCTTGCCATTCTAGAGTTTGCTGATAATCATTTGAAGCATCTGATTCAAACAGCTTAATCTAACCCAACTGTAAAAACTTCTTATCCATTCCATAAAATATTTTACTCATCTCAAAATTACTAGCCTGTAACAGATTTATAAAGTTTTCCTCCCTTTTGGATACTTTCAAGGCACTTATTTAAAAATACCAATTATCATACTTTACCTTTTTATGAAATAATAGGTCTCTATGAAAAATATTTATGCCATTCTCTTTTGTTCTTTAATTAAATGAAAACAGATGTTTTCTGAAGTAAAGCGGAACCATTACTGGAGTACTTAAAGTGTCAAGGTCTTTAATTTTTATATCAGTTTGGTCGACAATTCCTGATTGTCTTTACTCAAGCTCAACATTAATGTCAAGCAAGTTACCTAGGAGACGAAAGAGATCAAAGAGACAAAAACCCCTCCAATGTCTGATTAATCAAGTCTGCAAACAGCTTATTTCTTTTAGCCTGCATGCAAGTATGAAAATGAGATTCTGGGAGCCGAACACTGTGCAGATTTGTTCATTCTTATCAGAACAAAGCCAGCGGCAGCTTATTTCATGGATCATTGGCACTGTCATCAGCGCTACACAGAGCGGGTGACAGCTCCTCATTTTGAGGCTTGAACAAAATTAGCAAAAAGTCGGCACAAATTAGCCTCTCATCTTTTTGGTAATATGACATTATTCATTTACTTTTTATCCAATTTTTAATTTTTTCCTTGTCAGCTATCCCTTTCTAGTCTCTTCCATGGCATCCTAAAATGCCGCCTTATAAACAAGCAGAGAAACAGCCAAAGTTGAAATGACATGCAAAGTTCAAAAAGCAAATAAGGGGGGAAAAGCACTTCCAATGATTTATAACGCTTTGTTTTTTTATATAGCTTTCAAAACTTTGCACTAATATTGATAAACAGCTCAGAATGCCATGCAGTTAAAGAGTTTTAGAAAACTGGTAGTTTATTTCAATAAAGACAATGACATGGCTAATTAAATACGGTGTGTGCGTTGGTGAATTCTGGATGTCTGCATCGGGATTGGTACCGTCCTCTCCAGGGTCATACCTGGGATGCTGGAGCTCTGGTAACAGCACACAGGCTACCCCATAGCTAGTCATTTAAACTCAGACTTTAAATCAAATCATTTCCTCTCTATTCAAAAAATAGCCTCATTTCATTGTCATCTAAAAATGTGCATGCACAGCTTTGCAAGTTTGTGCACATCTATCTATGTGCATGTACAACTGCACAAACACCTATTATTTAATACCTACACCTTCATATCAACTAACCCAAATAGTTTTTATTTCTAAGTATAACCCAACAAATCCTGTTTTTAAAACACATCATAAAGATCTATTATACACAAATATCATATATACTGTGTGTATGTCTGTGTGTGTATGATTCACCTTGCAATAGTTAAAAAATGTATTTGGCCGGTGATATGTGAGAAGATATACTTTGATTCATATAATCAACTTCGATTTCATAGTGCAATAGCTTATATAACACCTGTTTTAATGATGACTATTAAGGCTTCCAATTATAAGTAGATTACAGTACTCCAAAGGAGGGAGAAAAGATGTTATACTATTGAAATTACTTCTGGAAATAGACATTTATATTCAAACAACTTATCCATTCATAAGGGGGAAAAAAGCATTAAAAAATTAACCATAAGCTGTTAGATGCTTTACACATTCCCCATAAGAAAGACAGTTTTTTTAAAAGAACTGTAGTGCTGTTTTCAGCAATTTCTTTATCTCTGTTCTTCTAAGTAAGAAAGCTTATTAACAAGCTTTGAACTTAAAATCACATTTACAATAATGTGCCATCAACAGTTTTATAAGCTAATTAGAAAAAGATTAATTAATGACTGGCTGCTAATAAAATGGCAATCATGAAGAAAGAAACCGAGGGTGCTAAGCTTCAACTACCACCAATTAAGAGCTAATTACAAACAAATTATATATGTGTTTTGCTGTGGGCTTTAATTTACTAAAATGGTTTTAATTAAAAGAGAAAACATGCTGATTAATTGAACTGCAGAAAAAATCTACAGTATAAACTGTGCTTTGTCTCTCTCTTTAATTAGACTTGTAACATCTGAAATCTTTTTTTAAGGTTTTTTAAAAGCACAGATAAACATAATGAAAAGGGAGCATAAGGAACACCATTCTAGGTGATCATCCACTCATACCTCAAAGGTTAAAACATCCTCAATGCGATGAATCTAAGCAAGCGAGGAGAACCCACACTCAGTACCATTTTTGCTTTTCCCATGTGAAAATGCTCCAACTTCAAGGCTGCACACAATGTGTTAGTGAGAATGAACATATGTTGAACCTCAATGTAAAGGAACTCAATGAAGTCTTTCCTTACCTGCATAGGAATAGTTTATTTTTCATACCTTGTGCTAATTATTCATCTATGTGAGATAACTGAATTACTTCTAAAAACTAAGGAGAACAAGGCTTCAAAAGTATTTAAATCACCATTTAAAAGCCTCCCATTCTATGCGCAGACTACAAAACGATACACAGGCGAACATTTAAATTAAAAAGCCACTAAGACAACCAAAGTTAATGAAAGGGAGTCAGTTCTAGATGATCCTTGACAGACACATACCCGCCAGGGGGCTGAGAGCGAACTTGCCCAGGAAGCTGATCACGCTGCTGACCAGCTGACAGAAGCCTACGGACCGAGTGGGAGCTCTTCTCTCCCCGGAGCCCTGTGTCCTTTCCCACTGCTACTCGGTGAAATGTATCACACAGAAAATGGCCCTAAACTCTACTGTCTAACTGCCAAAAAAAAAAGAAGACAGAAGTCAGAGTAGTAAAATTTCAAAGAAGGCCATAAAATATATTTAGCAGGCATTAATGACTTTATAATGAAATAATGTATTCTTCATATAAACCCCTGGTACTAGATTAACAGAATAATGTCATTTCTACAAATATAAAATAATGAAATGGAGATATTTAATTGTAAATTCTTAATATATACAAATGAGTAATATTTAATGCACTTTTACTTTGTTTACACAATCTTCAGTGGCTAGAAATCACAATAATTAAGAAAATGGGAAGTACCTGCCATTCTTCATAAGGTCACAGGTTCTTACAGTAGCTCACTGGAATATATGTTCAGCTTCATATCGAATTATTTTACTTTGGAAACATGGTTAAGATATTTCTACCCATTCACAAAAATAGGAAGAAACTACTTCTGCTCTCTGGATTATAGAATTAAAGGTTTAGAACCACAAAATTTCCTTCATTGTAGTAGTCTTTCAGTTCAGGTTCTTTCACGTGATGTGAACACCTTTCCTAAAATGTTAGAGCTCTGAAAATAGTACAAAAATAGGAAGAAACTACTTCTGCTCTCTGGATTACAGAATTAAAGGTTTAGAACCACAAAATCTCCTTCATTGTAGTACATCTTTCAGTTCAGGTTCTTTCACGTGATGTGAACACTTTTCCTAAAACGTTAGAGCTCTGAAAATAGCATTGATGGGCAGTGACTTTAAACTTACCAAGTTTGGCAGCATTTCTATTCCAAAAATGTAAACAAATGTTTCATTTCTGGACTCTAGATATGATAATGCTTCATGTGCTTTGATAGCTAAACCTATCAAAATTATTTGGGAAGAGGTGGGTTTTTTTTGGGGGGGGGGGGTCTCAAAGAGGGGGCAGTAATTCAAGCTCTTATTCCATCAAGACAACATGGCACGTACATCACCATAAAACTAAACCAGAATAAAAAGGGTGAACTGTAGCCAGAATCCTCACAGGGAAACGAAGCCTCACAGTGAACTGTACTGGGAAAATTCTGAAAGCCAGAATAAGCACTCTGGATCCGAAGCATTTCTGATGAAGGACCACTTCTTAGATGTTCGTACAAAATGCAAAAACTATCCTTCAATGTATATATACCCCTCTTCAATGAGAATGCCTTCAGATTTTCTAGGAAACTGCTCTAAAAACAGAGCTTTATGCTCCAAATTAATAACCTGCCTAAATTTAAGACAGCACTTAATGTGTTTAGCTAGGAAAAAATATAACTCAATCAATTCAAACTTTTTTTAAAGGCCATTCCTACCTTTGTTATTTTAAATATTAACAAACTATTATTATTTCAACATTAACTTTACCTATGTTTTAGAATCCAAACATTTAAGTAGTCTATTTTAAAAACTAAAAACGTAGTATTTTTATCTATTAAAAAGTAGTATTATAATGGGATATTTTTATCATTTATACTGTGAGACCTTGATTAGGTTCTAAAAAAATACTATATCCAACAGCACTAATGATGGAAGTCATTGCCTTTGTCCTGCATTCACAAACTCGAGCAAAAAGCTTTAAAATATCAACAGTTTATATCATTACTCCAAATGAATGTTTTAGGCTTTAGCAAAGATGTGAATATCAATACCTTGCAAATTAGTACAAATATGTGTGTGTGTGTGTATAAATAATATTTTTAAAAAACAACTTCTTAAACAGTTTCATCAGTATGACACAAACCCAAGTATATTTTTCACTTCATCTCTCCTCCAAAATTGTAGGGAGTCCCAAAGCAACATTACCACATGGCAAAACCAGAGGTAACAGCACAATCTAGGCTCTAAACACTGAACCTGTTTCTATACAAATTCAGATCACAGACATCCTTACGGTTAACCTAAGGCAGTGATGGCGAACCTATGACATGCGTGTCAGAGATGACACGCGAACTCATTTTTTGGTTGATTTTTCTTTGTTAAATGGCATTTAAATATATAAAATAAATATCAAAAACATAAATCTTTGTTTTACTATGGTTGCAAATATCAAAAAATTTCTATATGTGACACGGCACCAGAGTTAAGTTAGGGTTTTTCAAAATGCTTCCCTTAGGTCCTAAGGGAAGGTGATTCTGGAGAAAAAGTGCTTGCTGTGTCACAACCACAGGGTACTGACAGCCTTATTTTGGCATATTTTGGAGGAACTGTATTCAAGGCCCATCCCCAAACATTGTTCTACTTTTGGCTTCATTTTTCTCAGTACTGGTCCTACCCTATTGGTTTCACAGGCTTATAAATGTTAAACATCAAAAATTAGTTTCACTTATTATGGTTAGAAAAGGCTTACAGAACTCTGGGATCTGTGCCTCTGAGCAAAGGCTTTATCAGCTGGCCCCAGTCACTGCTTCTTGAAAAAAGAAAATGCTCCTGATTAAAAACCAACATACCTGATTTCCAAAAGGGTACTCACCACACATGTATACATTTAATTACAAAGGGTTTCTGTCCCAACTCACAATTACCTCCTTCTCAAAATCCCATCTCTCATCTCCACAGTGTTTGACAGCAAAGGGATAAATATAAAAAATTAAATCTCAAACTAAACTATTTATTAAGAAATTCCATCTTGATTACTTTATTCTTCAAGGGCACTTAATTAACATAGCATCAGTATCTTTCCAATGTCTGTGTCTGAACAGCAAACACCTTCCAGATGTTTTCCCACTTATACAAAGACAAGAATAGGACTCAAATTATTGTCTTCTTTTCATCAGAATCCTCAACCCACACTAAATAAATTTATTGTAGTAGAACAAAGCATTATATTTGTATGACTGTAAAAAGGGCACTTGAGAAAAATGTTTACTATCCTTACAAATGCTGAAAATACCATGTATTCCTATAGCAATCGCATTTGTCGTAAGTGTGACAGAAAATAACAGCCCTTAAAATGGAAAGCACCTCATCTGTATGATACAATTCCCACTTCCAAAACAGCAGTGTGACAAAGCAAAACACAGAACTAGAAACCGAATACCCGCCAAGGAAACATTCATTTCTGAAGCCTCCAAGGCACATGTCTGTGCAGCCTCACGGGCAGCTTCGCAGGCAGAGAAAGGAAAGCTCACGAGGAACACGGGCGAGGCAGACAGGTGGAGTGAACAAGCAGCCGCTGCCTGCCACCAGCCACAGGTGACCCGTCTCCTCCCAGGGCATCATTTAAGCTTCAGGAAAGAAAGATAACTTCTAAACCCCTAAGCCTCACTACTGGACATAAAAATACAAACCTCACAAAATACTTATAGCTAGCAGCCAAAAATAGAAAACAAACAAACAGCCATCGATAGATTTTTGACATCTAATGATGTAAGAGTGAAATAGTATTTCCATAGAAAAATCTGTTAAAATAGTAATTTCATCACTCGTCTCAGTTAGAAAATGCTCACCTGTAGGTGAGTAAGAAAGAACAGTATACATGGCCAACAGTTTACACAGATGACTGATGCTGCTGTCCACATACTCGAACCCCATGGACCAGTTACAGCTTAAGAATAAAATGAAGAAAGGGAAGAGATGCTAAAAGTGAAAGCTATAGTAGCAAGGACAAAAAAAATTTACAAAACAATAGCAACAACACCACATATACCAATATGAGCTCTTTACTCAAAAAAATTTACAAAACAATAGCAACAACACCACATATGCCAATATGAGCTCTTTACGTGTGCCCTTGCCTAGCAACACCTGGCAGTGATTCCTCCCAGAAGGTGCAAGTCAGAATCTTCCAGAAGCCTGGTACTTGGGAAAAGAATATTCAATATATCTATTAGTTTTATACTATAAACTATACCTTTTTTTTTTTTTAAAGACTGAAAATTCTTTAGAGCTGAGGGAAATGTGCAGAATATGAAATAAGAATGCATTCTGGGGAGCAAGTGTTAGAAAAACATTGAGAGATGTGGCATTACAACACACAGAGTTATATCAACTCTCCTCCGGGAGAGTTAAACTGAGGTAATGATGCAAACAGAAGAAAGCTAGCCGCTAGCCTTTTCATCATAAGGGGCAAAAAGGTCTCTGAACTAGGTAAAATCATGCAGTATTTCCACCGTAAGCTTTAGACTTAATTTAAAAACATTAAAAACAAAGATATTTGTAAATAAATGGCAGAACAAGAGGGAAGAAAATGGACTGGAAGGAAAATCGTAGGTCAAAAATCTGAATACTGAACTTACTTATGATCATAAAAAATGTACATTCATTTTAGAAAATTTGGAAATAAGAAAGGTTTGACTTACCTCTCGGGTAGCTAGCTGGTTGCTGAGCTCCTCGGCCTTCTCAATATTCCACTCTTCCACAGCCTGGTCTATGCTCTTTTCAAGGCCCGACTAGAAAGAAACAGAACCTGAAACTTAAAGGCAGAAAAGACAGGCAAACAAACATTCGCTAGCAAAGACTATGTAGCAGGCTACAGTTTGAGAACCACTGACCTAAGCAATGCCTTCCGTTCCTCCAACATCTTACCTTGTTTAGGCTTTCCCCACCATTTCTTTCGACTACTTTCACATCTAGGTGCTTCAGCAATGTCAGAGAAAGTCAAATAACTCAACCCACTGGCTTCGCTAAAAGCCCTTTATCCAATCCAGCTGGGTGGGCTCTCAATTCTGCCCTTGACAGGCTCCACAGGCCTCTACGACACGTTACATGTCTCTCCCATTACTCCAAATACCCTCAACCCCACCTCCTTCCTTTTCAGACTGTAACTCTACCCCCACTTTACGGGAGCGGGAGAAGGGAGGGAAAAGAAGAACCAAGGATATGTATGTCCTTTCTACAATCTTCCTCTCATCCACCTCAAAAAAGTTATCTTCAGGTATTCTGTTCTTCATTCCTTACTGCCCCCAGGAAAGAATCATCTCCCTTGCAAGACTAACCCCACCTCCTGTGCTCACCACAATCCCATCTGCTTTCATGCTATCCAGAACCTTGCTCTTTAAACTTCCTACCCCCTCTCTCTTCATCTTTCTTTCATCCTACAAACAAGCTTGTCCTCCCCGCTCTGGACCAGGGACTAGATGGGATGACTCAGCCTCTTTCCTCAAACTCATTTCTTCTTATGTTAGCACCACTTCTCTCTCTTCTAAAACACTCTGACCAGTTGCCCTGATGTCATCTCATTCCTTAACCCTCTAAGCCAGAGTCTATGGTCACAGGAGACACCAACTGTTGTCCTTTTACCTGAGCATCTTTTATGTTAACTACATCCACGTTCTATCCCCCCCAAATATCTATCTTCAATCTCCTTTGAAGTCCCTTATCTCTTGTTGCCCCTTAGTGACAGCACTCCTGTGATTTCTGTGACTGACCCCTTCTTCTTACTCTCATTTCACACCATAATTCAATCCTAGGCCTTCAATTAATTCTTATAAGCTGCTTTGGATCTCTATATAATTTAAAGCATCTGACCTTTCACCTTATCAAAATCTACAGCTCCAGCTACTTCCTAGTTATCTTCATATTGAAGGTAGCGTCCTCCCTTTTTTAATTATGTCTAAAAACAAGTTCCTCACTCCCGCCTGCTCCTCCTTTAGAGCTGACTACCCTATCAGTCACCCCTGATAAAATCCTCAGTCAGCTTCAATGCCTCCAATTCTGTGCTCTTAATTTAACTGTTTTGTAGTGTCTCTCATTTCTCCTTTCTGTGCTTCTTCAGGGCGTCATAATCTCGTTTGAAAGATTATAACCATCTCCAAAGTGGTCTTCTATCTTTCTTAAGCGGATACCATGTCATTATCCAGCTTAAAACAATACCACTTTCTTACTCCTTTTGAATAGCACCCAATTCCCTTCATAATAGGATCTCAGTACCTGTACCTGGAATATTTTAATTAATATTTCTTTTTACAGTCAAAATAAACTATTTTCATTTAAGAAATACTAAAACAATGGCCTCTCCTTCCTACATAGAACATTAGGTATCTCCTCAAATGCCACTGAGATATGTGAAAACAAAACATTAATATCAAACTTTAATTTTCCCTGCACCACAAATTCTGGGGTAGCCTGACACCTCCACCCGGACCTGCTCTCCAGTCTTTCACCTCAGCAACCTGGTCTAACAGCATCCATTCTCGAGCCTGTCCTGCGTATTCCACATGGCAGCTCTGCTGTGTCCCTCCAATTAGGTAGGCTTCCTGAGATACGGATCATCTGGGTGCCACAATCCCTTACTCCAGACGTAGAATAACACAGGTCAGCGAGCAGAGAGGAATCCAACCTATTTTTTCCACCAATGCCCAAGAATAAACCAGTGGTCTGTTTATTCAGTCAACTTGCTACTTCCCTTTGGCTACCATGGATGGGCCACAGCTTACAAGTTAATGTCACAAAGGGGGAAACAGGAACATTCCCCTCTTCTAGAAACTTGTATGAACTGCTGAGCCTAAAAATATACTTTTCACTTAAAAATAAATCATCTAAAATTATAAATGTATCTCTTCACCATCAATCAACCTCCATTACCCAGCCGTTTGGAGTAGCGTCTAAGGGAGATGGCATAATATCATAGAATAAACACTGGATTAGGAGTCAGGAAATGTGGTCACAGCTCTGGATAAATGAGGTACTTAATTCTTAAGTGTCTGTTTCATTTAAAAAAACCAGTTATTGGCTTGGATGACCAAAACCCTCTCCTAGAAATAAAATCCTAGAATTACACTTACATGTTCAACTTTTTTTTAGCTCTTTTAGAAGATATTAACATTCCAAATGCTTACATTAGTACAAAATCATCCTTAGGTAAACACTTCCATCACCTAGCACCATAAGCTAACAGCACTTGACAAAGAGCATGGCTGGTGAGGTCACAGTCCAGCTCCTCTACTTGACAAAGCTGGAACCACAAGTTCACATGTAAAATTCTGTTGTGTGAGTTCCTAATGCACATGCCCTCAATGATGCACCACCACCCAATGGGTGAAAATCAGGTTTTTCATGAGAAATATTGATTAATAAGAAAATGGTAATGATCTCTATGCACACAGTCATCTACAGTAATGACCCACGAAGGAGGCACACACAAGGTACAGTATACCTGGGCTTCACCAGGCAGGACCCTGTGCTCTAGCCCTACCACTCAGGGGTCTGTTTTCATGCTGCTGGAATCTGTCCATCATTCCTGCATGTGAATATGTAAGTTACTCATGCATTCAAACCTCTACTCAGTATTAATCATCTATATAAAGACCGACAACTCCCAAATGTGTTTCTAAAGCTGACTCTCCTCCAAGCTCCTGCCTCATTTTACCAACAGTCTATTCTCCTCCTGCTTGCTGATATCACCCACGCCCCACACTGAACTCTGGAGGCCCCACTCTAAATCTTCTCCCCTCCCAAGCTTTCCCACCTTCATAACTATTATCACTATGCTTAAGGTAAAACCGTGAATGGCTCTTTCCCTCCTCATTCTCCAAATCCTCCCCACTACCTCCCAAACAATCCAGAGGCAAATCCTGTCAATTCTATTTCTGCCGTATACCTCAAATCCTCCCACTGTTCCCCAGCCTCAGCAGCAGCATTCTTGTCCAAGATGACCTCATGCCTAGAAGGGTCTCCTAACTGCTCTCTTCTCACCTACTTTTGCTGCCCCACAGTCCATTCTCCACATAATAGCAATCTTTTAAAACATAATTTAGATCATGTCACTCCTTTTAACTGAAAACCCCTGAATGACTCTCAAGTGCATTGTCACTAAAACCCAACTCCTTTCTCTGCCCCTGAAGGTCCCAGAGTTTGCTCCCTACTTGCCGGCCTCTCCAGTCTTATCTTGGGCCCCCTCCTCCTCACTAACTGCACTCCAGCCAGGCTGACCCAGTGACTCCAATGTCCGATGATGAACGACTCTTTCCTCCCTAGGATCTCTATCCTTTGATTAAGGGACCAGTGACTGATCTCAGAGGTCAGCTCAGGCCTGGAACCAGGGTGCCACAGACACTGCCGTGCCCATCCCATCCCTTCTGCATCCACCTTTGCAGGACCTGCTGGTGGAAGGAGAACTGAGAAGATCTAGGGCAGGGGTCCTCAAACTTTTTAAACAGGGGGCCAGTTCACTGTCCCTCAGACCATTGGAGGGGCGGACTATAGTTTAAAAAAAAACTATGAACAAATTCCTATGCACACTGCACATATCTTATTTTGAAGTAAAAAAACAAAACGGGAACAAATACGATATTTGTATTTACATGTGGCCCGCGGGCCGTAGTTTGAGGACCTCTGATCCAGGCTATCACTCCGCACTAGCATTCCTTATTTGGATGGTTCCTTCCCTCCTTCAGGTCTCAGTGAAATGGCATCTTCTGAGAAAGGTCTTCCCTGACCACAACAAGCTAAAGTGGGCCTCCATTTGAATTTCTTCACAATACCCCATTCATTTCCTTCTTAACAGTTTTTGTTAATGATTTGTAACTATATTTTTACTTCTTTATCTAGCACCTTGTTTGGCACATAGAAGGCATTTTAATAGTCACTTAATGAGAACTACCTTTGGCAAGGTTAATTACAAACATTTTCTACTGAGTAATATAAGATGCAATAAAAAAAAACACGACACTTTACCTTCTCAATTTTTTTCTTTTTAACAGGGGGTTCAAACCTGTCATTGACTCCAAAATACTGAGTAAGTTCCTTCAACTGGGTTTCACTTGGGGACTGTTCACTATAAAAAGATAAACAATATGTTTTGCACTAAATTTTTATCTTTACTGTTTTTAATTGGTTACTACAATTATATTACAACAACTAGTTCTTATGTTTCAGAGGTAATTAATTTATTTGTACAAATTCTACAAATACTAACTAGAATAGACAAATATTTTCAATTCCACCTACCTATGAGATTCTTCTTCATTCTTCAATTTACCTGAAAAGAATTCACAATGTTAATAGCTAAGTATTTAGTTGTTATTTCAAAATTACATTTATTAAAAATTAATGAGCTCAGTTAGTCGCAGTTTAACATTAGCACTATTGACAATTAATCTGAATTAAAGCAAAATACCTTTTCTGGAGCGTTTTCTTTTTTTCCTTCTGAATCTTGAAGATGAGATTTTCTGTTCAGAATGTTTTTTATGCAATTCTTGAAATTTCTACATAAAAGTAAAAAAAAAAAAAAGCAAATATATTTTGAAGCAACACATACATCAAAAAATAACAAGTAATAAAACTATTATATTCTAGTATTTATAAACACATATTTAAGTTCTTCATGAGATACTAAATTCTCCAAGGCTCTTTCACAACCTGAGTTTTCATCTTACTTTATTTCTAAATATTTCTAGATAAGTCAAACTGATAATCTGAGAGTAAAATTCAATGACTCATAGATAACAAAAAGATAAATTAAGATAGAAATTCCTCCTGTATCATGTTAGGCAAAGTAGCTAATCTTACTAAATGTTTTCTTCCCCTATTTATGAAAAACAAAACAAAAATGAAAGCAAATATCTGAATAGCCAATGGAATGACTACAGACCCACCTGGTAATAAAAGAATTCTGGGTGAATTTTCCTACCTATTACCTCCCAAGAACATGTACACTCTGACCATGGCAGAGAGACACAGGCTATACTAGGAACACATCAGAGAAAACCTACATTCCATATATGTAAGGGAACTCCAGAAGGACACTCTTCATATGCATTCACATTTGTCTCTGCTTCAGTGTTTGGTCCCTCTGCAGGGAAATCTGTGATCTCTGTTTCTGTAATGGTCCCATCTTCTTCATCTTCCTGTAAGTCAGGTCCAGAGTTCTCTATTGTGTCTTCATCTTCAGAATTCAACTCAACATCACTTTCATTTAGGCCAGGAGGTAGCAGCCCACTCCACATCTTTTCTTCTAAAGGGAAAAGGGTGAATTTAGACCTATTTAAAGTAGGCATGCAAAGAATTTTAAAACCATTAAATGACATCCCAGAGTCTAATAAATATACCTATAGTTTGGGAACAGTCCAGCTAAACTTTTTAAAAAATCTATAATGGGATATGCCCTCCATATTAAAATTAAACTTTGCTTGTATAAAAAAAAAGTGTAAAGCAGTTTAGCAAGTTGTTACAAGATACATTTATAGGTGAATGACCTAAGAATATAGGACCTTGATTCTCTATTATATGCATAATTTTGCCTAAAAAAAAGGAAATCCAGTAAAAACATCCATTGCTCGAGAATGGTAAGAACCTAACAATATGCCCTGCAGGCCATGTAAGAACTATATTACTATATTTCAAGCTATACCAACTAGAGAAGAAAACAAAATTGAATGTTTCACCTGTATTGGGATATATAAAACATTCAGGGGACTTACTACGGAGCAGGAAAACAATTATTCAAAAAGAAATTTTTTAAGCTGTACAAGTAGTTTGAGGAAAGTGTGATGGTGAAAAGGATATCCTAGATTAAAATTTTATACTATTCGCTAAACTAGTATTAAATGGAATATAGTCCTAACATTTTAACAAAAACATACTATATTTGGTAAACTAATATTAAAGTCCAAAATAATATTTAGCATTAGCTATACTGTCCATTTGTAGAAACATTAGTGTTTAATAAAAATAATGTTTAAAAATTGGAGTTGTAGTCAATTTGTTCCCATTAAGATAACTGAGTACATTTTCACTATAATGGCACAGTCTATTTTAGAATACATATTGAGCCAAATCCATTTTGTTTAAAAGTTGCCTGAAACAGAGAAGTTGGTTGTACTGCTCATGATTACTGTCAACCTGAAGGAATAAAATGAATAGAAATCTTTTCTGCTAAGTTTTCTACCCCGTATTGTGATTAATGAACCTAGTAACAAAGCCACCACCATTAATCTCTGAGACAAAGACAGCATGGGCTTTTCCATAACTCTGAATAATGGATTCCTAATAACTTTAAGGACCTCCTCCCAAATCCAAAGAATCCGATCTTACTTTCTGCCACTTTGGTCCAGACTCATCAGCTGTTAGCTCTCAGAAACATCCTCACCAAAACAATCTCTTGACTTTTTAAGAGGAAGGGCCTGACATATAACTGCTCCCACTGTAATCCTGTGTCTACCATATACTACTAGTATATGGAAATCATTTTTAATACCTCCATTTTTTCATCTGTAATAATAAGGCATACAGGCTTATTCTGAGGATTAAATGAGATAAAGCCATGAAAACATTCAACAGTATTTAGGAGGTTCTAGGGGCTCAATCAGTGCTAAGTTCTTTTCTGCTGTTATTATTCCTGTGGCTTGTGCATTTTGATCATTTCTATCACGGATGGCAGCATTCATTCATAAGGTCGTTTTGAAGTTTCTCATGTTTGAAGTGTACTCGCTTAACAATTGATGCAAATCATTGACTTCCCTGATTTCCACAGGCTGACATGAAGTTTCTATAAAAAATGTAGGTGTCTGGTTTTCTGAATAGAGCAATAGACCCAGAAACAAATCAGCATGAAGATAATGGGGCTTAAGCTTCAGGGCTCATTTGCACAAGACACTATACCTAATTTTATATTTAGAATATGTATTCCTTGTTTTTAGAGACCCCAAATTACATAGGCTCCCAGCCCCAGGAAACCTGGATGCACCCCTACACCAGCCTGAGGACTTGAAAAGCTGGAATGGAGGTCATCTTGAGACGCTCTATTAGCACAAAGGACATCATATAACATACACCAATATTAAAAAACAGATGTGATGTTATTAGTAAAAATATTTCTACTCTTCTGAAAAGCAGGGCGAGGGGAGCAATAATAAGTTTCATCATGACTTTGATACTGGCGTATAACATACCTTTAGGCTCATTACCCATTTCAGGATTTAAGTGTAGTAACAAATGTCAAATATAGCTTTAGCATAACTGGGGTTCTTCTATGCTTGAAACCACCGTTGCTTTTCCCTATCCACAGGATCTTTTGCATGCCCACTGTGTGCCAGGCACTCAAGACATGGGACAGCAGTGTACAAAAGGCAAAAATGCCTAACTTCATGGAGCCAACATTCTGCACAAATAACTCACTGAGGAGCCTGCAAAGCGGAGCAGCCCCATGGCCAGAAGCTCGACTGTAAATCAGCCAATATGGAATGGCAGCTTGTGACATGCTTTGGGCTCATGTTCGAAAACACTGTTTTCTATTCATAGCATAGACATGTCTTTCATACATTTCCAATGATACTACGTTAGGCCTCATGTTATTTCTGTTTTGGCTATTCTGATTCTCTCGTGCTTTGGACCGTCTCTCCCGCCACATCTATCAGTGTATATTCCTTTATTTTAAAGCAGATCACTCCAAATTACCTTTTCAATATGAAAATTACTCAGCCATTCCCAGGAGACGTGGCATACCAGGAAACTGGAAACTTAAGTTTTTTTAGTGCACATTCTAGCCAGATCTATACAACAGTCCCTGTATTAATACAAAACCTATCAGTTTTAAGTCTGTAATTAAAACAATTTTTAATTCAATCATTTTTGCCCCTCTTCCCCCCCCCCAAAAAGATGCAAATGATTCAGAAGCCATTTTTACTCTATGGTTTTAAATTTCACCTTCTTCATCTCATACACTCTCTACTTCAGAAGTTAAGATTATTTTCCTTTCCACAATTATTCTTTTAAAAAATTCTGTGTATACTACACAGAACACAGCTTTAGTCCTGGGCTGATACAATTTACTATGAACTGAAAATATTTATGTATCATTCTAGTCTGAATGGTTGGGTTTTCTTTTGTCCTTGAAAACCATCATAGTCACTATTTATTTAGCACACTTGGCAGATCGCAATGCATCAAGAACATGACACAGTTCAGCAATTCCTAATCTAAGGTTTTTATAAAGTTTTATGAAGATAGTAATGGAGGTCTCTAAGCTAATTTCAATATTCAAAGCCCAATATTTTTCCCCCCTCAAACAATATCAGCCACATCTACATGAGGAGACTTAAAATCAATGAAGCATTATTCACCACATATTCGTTGATCAGAAGGTCTGATTGGTAGCTACAGACCTGATTTTTATTTAAAAAAAAAAAAAAACCACACCACTAATGAATATACGTTAGTAGACACAATCTTTCAAAACATGGCACCCAGGGAGATATCAAATTATAATAAAAGGCGTTTGGGGTTGTGAAAGGATGGGGAACAGCTGGGACAGGGGAAAAGACTTGGTTTTGAATGTCAAAGATGGGTTCCTGTTCTGAACAACATAATTGTGGGCAAGACAAAGCATTTTGCCTGGTCTCCATTTTTAAGCTATAAAATGAAAGTCTGATCAGATGATCTCTGAGATGTCTTGCAGCTTTCCAATGTTTCCTTATGGATCTTAATATTATATGTGCCCAAATACTCAGCCACTTCACTCTTTGCTGCAATACTCCATTCTCTTCCAGTGAGATGCAATAGCGACTGGACCCCTCCTCAACCTAGCTGTCACAGCCAAAACTGATAGTTTTCAGTTAGTGGCACTTCACATAGGACATCCCAAAGACAAGAAAACGCATGATGACAGAAGAAACAGAACCGGGAAAAGGAAACAAAGCAGGTCATTGCTATTCATAATATACAAACGATGTGACAAGTACTGACTTACCACTAATCGCACAACCACACTTCCACTAGGAATTACTACGTCTTACAAATAAGGTGACTGACTTGTGTAATGCACGGTGATCCACTTATTTTACAAAAATGGAACTCATAACTTCAAATTATAAACTTTTAGAGGACAGAGACAAAGATTTGGAAGTGTCTCAAGAATGACTCTAGCCTATAATCCTAGACTTGCTAAAATTTGATTAAGAAATTTTTCCCCCCACTGTTTAAGTACAGAAAACCATGTAACATGCTACACTAAACTACATGTATCAAAGTCACATTCTGGTAATACTGTCACATTTGTGGCCCACCAGGCAGCTGCTTATAATCAAAACCCAAAAGATATAATCCAAGCAGTTTAATGAGTAAATGTCTCATATCTCCTGTCTCTGGTATTCCAGAATTTCAATGCCATTTTCACCAAATGATAACGTTTTATTTACCACATTTTGTATTCAATTAGAAATAATCACAGGAATCTGAACCTTGTCTGATATGAACTTAACCTTGTATAATAACCATAAGCCACCACCCACCCACCAATCTGAAGAAGGTGTTAAATAATTTACATGATAATCAGTTTCTATGGCTTGGAATAAGTTACTTAACTAAAACACTTTTAAACATGTATCATCAACACTATCAACAATCAAGAATTTTTTTTAAAAAAGCATGTATCATCAACATTAATGTAAACATGTTTACTTTCATAAAATAAACGTGTGTTCCCGCTTCTCAAAAAGGTAGGAAGTACAAGCGAATCACGGGCCTGCCTTCGGATTTAAGTTACCAATCCGATCACCCAGAAAAACAAACTATGGATGCATGTAGCAGGACTCTGCACGCACACACACGTTTTCATTAAAGAGGGTGTCTGTCTAGCTCAGCCGTGGAAAACACACTTCCTTAGACCCAAGAACGACGTGCAGTTAGCCAGCAGCACAGCGAGGCTCATTTTAAGCCGGACGCCGCTGGGAAAACACTTACGTTCCCGACGGCAAGAGGGTGGCTCCAGCGGGGGAACCTCTTCCTGCTGGGCCGCCCCGCCCGGAACTCGGCGGGCCTCTAGGGGCAGCGTCACTCCGGTCCCCACACGGGCCCCCGCCCCGGGCACCGCACTAGGTGCCGAAGGTTCCGGGACGGGAGGTCTAGCCGGCGGACACTCCCATTAACTGCAGCTCTTTCCCGGGACACAGCCATGGTAAACGGAAGACTGTTTCCCTAACCGAAATCCCCGTCCCCCTCTCACCTGGGCCGGGCCGGGCGGGGATGGAGAACCCTCTCCAACCCACAGGCTGGGGAAGGCGCTGCGACGCCCCTTCCGGCACTT
>NW_005370286.1:2872648-2915380 GCF_000412655.1 Myotis brandtii | reverse complement strand
GAGGAAGGCTGTGAGGCTCCTCCACTGGCCCCCTCACTCCCCGAACCGGGGGCTCCTCCACCCCTCACGCCGGAGCCCGAGCAGCCCGGGAGTCAGCCCCACAAACATCGCTACTCACCCGTCCGGAGCCAGCAGCCCGGCAGCCATCTTAAGACCACGTCAACATCGCGCCTTCTCATTGGCTCTGACCTCTCAGCCAATGGGCTGCGGCCGTTCTGGCCTGGCGGTCGCCGTGGCAACCGGCCGCGCTCAGCTCCACGGTGAAATCCACTGAATGGAGCGGTGGGTTTCTTTCCACTTTCCTCTCGCCGTTTTCCCTCTTGCTTCTGGTCGTTCTCCAGGCTTTGTCGGTTCGCCATCCCCTGCCGCACGCCGGTGCTGGCTTAGACTTTGACCTGAGTCCATTCCCAAGGGGAGAGAATCGCTGCAGGCGCTCTCTAGGCCCTTCTGGGAACGTTGCTATTAGTTCTCCGTTTTCCTCCCTCTCTTCCTTTTTCCCTCTCTGCAAGAACTTGTTGAGCAGCCTTCCTTTCAGTCTCTGTTTCGGAGAAAGCGGTCCGCCTCCTGCTCTCGTGGAGCTTACCATCTGGTTATCGCCCAGGCTGCTCCCCAGGCAGACTCCGTGGTCTTGGCCCAAAGCTTAGGGGACTTTTCCGTGGCAGCCACTGTTGTAGGCCCCGAGGAGGGGCGTGGGGAGCGTAGGAAATAAGGAAGGAAAACCACCAAGAAAAAGGCGCTACGAAGAAAAGAAAACAGTAATGTGGTCGTGATGGGAGTGGGGCTATTTTAGAAGGGCTGCCGTTCTCGTTCTCTGAAACTGTTCGGTAACAGTGATAAGAAGACCGTGATGGGAGTGGGGCTATTTTAGAAGGGCTGCCGTTTTCTGAAACTGTTCGGTAACAGTGATAAGAAGAAGAAGAATATTCCCTATTTTCTAGTGTTGTAACGTTCATGTAAGAAAATACACATAAAGACCTTAACCTAGTACCTGGCCCACAGTAATTCTGTCTTAGCTATTTGTTACCAATAATGCCCTTCTTTGAAACATGGTAAAAATGTATAAAAATGTTGCTTGGCACTCAATAATATATCACGATTTAGTATAAACAGATCTTTGAAGTTATTACCTAACTATCCAGTGCCTCACCCCCAGTGTCTCCCAGAAGATGTGCCAGGTTTGTGGAGTCACTTTCTATAAGCCCAGAATCAGTGAACCCTGGATTGACAAGCTTGGGCGGCTCAGGTCCGTTTAACATGCTCACAGCCTCTGATTCTAGAATAGAAGCAGAGCTGAGCCATTGGCAGATCTGTATGAAGCTATCCTGGCTAATGGTGTCCGGCTTCTCAATGGGGTTTTCCCGGAATCCAAAACCTTCAAGAGTGAAGCAGCTAAAGAGAGGACATGTGTCAAAGCTCTGATGTAGCTCTGCTCTCGGGCCTCTCAATTGCTGTATTAGTCAGCGGGGCCACAGCCTGGGCGACTTACGCAGCAGAAATAAAGGGCGACTCTATTTCTCACAGTTCTGATGGTTGGGAAGTCCAAGATGAAGATGCCTGCAAAGTGGGTTCCCTTGTGAGTCCTGTCTCCTGGCTTGTGGGGCAGCAGCCATCTTGCTGTGTGCTCACATGATCTCTTCTTTATACATGTTTGGAAAGAGAGAGGAAAAGGGGGGAGATAGGAAGAGAGGGAGAGACAAGGGAAGGGAAGGGAGGGGAGGGAAGAGAGCGGAGAGGGAGAGGAGAGAGAGAAGAGAGGGAGAGGAGGAAAGAGAGGAGAGGGAGAGGAGAGGAGCTCCAGGGCTATCTCCTACCTCCTGTCTCTTATGATGAGGAGACTAATCCTATCAGGGCCCCACTCTCACGGCCTTACATAACCTTAATTCCTTAGAGTCCCCAACCCCAAATACAGCCACACTGGGGGGTTAGGGTTTCAACATATGAATTATATTCTTACACAAACATTCAGTCCATAAAATTGCCAATGGTGGAAGAGTGGCCAGAATGGGGAAAGAGCACAGAGGGGAGAAGACATGGAGTAGGAAAAAAGTGATGTTGGCCTGTTTAAGAACCTTCTAGAATGTTTCCACATACATTCCATCAAAGTATAATAGTTTTTTTAGTACATATAAATGTGCAAAATAGAGGGGGAATAGAAGCACTCCAAAAACCTACAAACACCGGATTTCACACCAAAGTCCATTCCTACTCCAAAATAGGTGTTTTAAATTTTTCTCTATTAATTTCAGAATTCTCAAACATCTGATTGTTTACTCCGACATTATTGGATTCCTGTAATAAATGTAAATAGCTCAGACTTTTCTTCTGGCTCAGAACATTATCGTTTTGCCAGTTTTCTGAGGGAACTGTCAGTCATTTGATTTATTTTAATCAATAAATTTACCTTCCCTCTAGCAAATTCCTGTCCTGGAAATCTGCCAAGCCATGCATTTTGTGAATGAAATACTTGTATTTGGTGAGATTTCCATGAAACATAGAATTATTGAATACCTTTTACTAAATCATACTGAATCCGACTCGGCTAGTGAATTTGAACTTGAATTGTGTTGCATCTGGCACTGATTTCAAACATGTAAGTTTCACCTAAATTATCAAACGTATCTTAAAAATCATAAAGCAGTTTTTCTTTGCCAAGAAATATTACAGTTTCTGAATAGTTTGTCCTTATATTTCGTCATTTTTTTCTTAGTGTAGAGATTACAAGTCACACTCATGTTATAAAAGATTAATTGTGGAGGTCTTTTCTGGTGGCTGCTAAATCTCTGATTGATGAAAATTTTCCCAAATATAATGAAATCCCTTAACGATTCCTCAGTTGGAAAAAGTGAATACGACCTTGTTGAATATATAATAAATGTGTTTCTTGCTGAAACTGAGAAAGAGAAGAAATGAATTTCCGTCTGTACAAAATGCCTTATTTTCTGCATTGAAGAAAACGTGGTGTAGTGACTTACACAAAAGAACAGAAACAAGGGAGTTCTGAATTTTAGGAATGGTGTGACAATGTCTCTTCTGGATCTGTTTCTTAAATTTGCAAACCGTAGCATCTATAAACAATGTTAGCCTTAGAGGAATATGTTAAACAACTAGCACTGACATCAAAAAGAGTTCACATTTGAGGAAACAACATTCCTATCATATAGGATGTTGCCAAAGAAAAGCATTTTTTAATTGGTCATGTCCAGTGCTAATATCATAAAAGCTTATGAAGTAATTACTACTGTATCCATTTTACATATAAGGAAATTAAGGCTTCTAGAGTTCAAGGGGGAAACTTGCCTAAGGTCACATAACTAAGTCACAAGCAGAACCGGACTCTCAACCTCATGCTCTTTCCACTGTCACCCACTGCCCTGCTTTTAAGATAAAGTTCCCAGCACAGTACAGTCAATAATGTATGGACATCAAGCTTACCCTGTGGGATGTATACCCAGTGGGAGCTCAGGAAAAGAGCAGCCTTGGGAGCTAAATGCGCCTTCCCTCTCCAACCCCTCAGTACCTGGCGAATGAGCAAATCCTATCAGAGGAACCTCTTCAGTCATTCCTGCTCTGATACATTGAAATCTATGTTGGTCTCCCTTTTCCTGGTCTTCCACAGCAGCCCAGGGCCTGATTCATTTCTCTAAATAAAGGAAGACAGGTAAAGCTTTTAACATAGAGCCTGGCACTTACTAATGGTCAATAAATATTAGTTTCCTTTCCTTATACATAAAAACTAAGGAGTGTGTGTGTGTGTGTGTGTGTGCGCGCGCGCGCGCGTGCATGCATGTTGGGGAAAAGAAATTGAACACGCAGAGCACAGAGGATTTTTTGGGCAGCGAAAATACTCTGCATAGTAACCATAATGATAGATTCACATCAACATACATTTTTTCCAAGCTCAGAGTATACAACACCAAGAGTGAACCCTAAGGTAAACAATGGACTTTGGGTGATTATGATTGTCAATGTGGGTTTATAAATTATAACAAATGTACCACTCTGATGAGAGAGAGCCATAATATGTGGAGATAGTAAATGTATGGAAAATCTCTACCATCTCAATTTTGCTGTGAACCTAAAACTGCTCTAAAAATAAAGTCTTTTTAAAAATCATAAAAACAATAATTCATTACATGTGAAAATTATGTGAAACCCAAAATGTAGTATTCATAAATAAAGTTCTATTGGAGCTTACAGAAAAAAACTGAGGAGTACATAAATGTTGATAGGTTATCAGATTAATATGTCAATAACGTTGTGGTCCTTACCATGTGCCCAGTGCTTAGCACTTGGCTAAGCTTGCAAGAGAATACACATGAAGTTTATGAACTGGCCTACCAAGGAGTTTGTAGTCTGAGATATGTAATGTGGTTATAGATGGTACATCTTACTCCGTAAGTACTAAAATTGTGAGGACCATGATGTAAGTACAACTATAGATCCTAAGAATGGAAAAGGAAGCTAGATGGAATTTAGTACAAGCTATTTCCTTTGCCTGGAATAACTTTCTTTTTTATACCTTTGAACTTCGTTTCATCCTTCAAAACCTAGATCAAATCTTACCTCCTGAGTTAAACCTTTTCTGATTCATGAAATTCTTCTCTATGCCTTCATGACAGTTGATACAGGACCATGGGGCTCTGTTCATTGATTGCAAGTTCTTTCTCTGTTCTTCAGATGATGTCATCTTCAAGTTCTCTGACTCTCTTTTTTGCCATATCCACGCTATTATTGAGGCATGCAGTAAATTTTTTATTTTATGCCATTTTGTTTTCAGTTCTATAATTTCTATTGAGTTCTATTTTATAGTTTATGTCTCTTGCCTGAAGTTTCCTATGTTTTCATTATATTTTCCTTTTAATCCTTAAGCATAACTATTTTTAAATCCTTATCTTTGATTCCAACATTGGGGTAATCTCAGGTTTAGTGTCCACTGATTTTTTTTTGCTCTTGAAAAGATTCATGTTTTCCTGTTTCTTTATATGACAAGAAATTTTGGGTTTCATCCTGGAAATTGTGAATAATATGTTATAGAATTTCAAGATTCTATTATATTTCTCCAAAGAACACTCACTCCATTTTACAGCAGGCAGTTCATTGGCTGAGCCCAAAGTATCAGCTCCGTCTCCCTGTGGGAGGGAGCAGCTCAAATCTTAAAGTTTAGTTATTTTAGCATTAGCTGGGCTGCTTGGCATCTGTTCTTCACTGTTCACGGGTCATCCAGACATTAGGGCATAGTTTATATGTAGGAGTTTTTTATCCTCATTTTGTATATGAGTAAACTATTTGAAAGAGAGAGAGAGAGAGAGAGAGAGAGAGAGAATATATAAGGACAAGGAAAGGAACCAGATCTTCCATATGGCATTCAATAATTCTACAACTAAAATATTCCTGACCACCAAACACTTGGATCTAAGTCGCAGCATTTGATGGTCACTGGGAACGTTTTTGCCAGAGTTTGTCAAAATGAAGACAACCCTGGAGTGAAAGCACAGGAAGCTCTGTTAGCCAGCTACACCGCATTGTGACTAAATGACGGGGCAGAGATTGCCAGGCAGAGAGCTTTGAAGGAAGAGGAGGAAGCCACAGGGCATCCAGGAGGAAGGGGCGGGGCCAGGCTGGGAGGAGGGGAGGAGACCCTCTTGAGGGTAGTTGAGGCACAGAAAACCAGCTTCACGGTTTTGTGGTCTTGGTCTTGCTAGAACCAAACCTGCATTTGAAAATCATAATGTAGATGAGACAATTAGGTGAACACACTGTGTGGCCAGAGTAGATGCTGACATTAAAGTATATTTGGTTTTTATTCACTAAAGGACACATGGTACTTTATGTGAGATTAGATGTTAAGAGCTGCACATCGGGCTCTGCCAAATATTAACTCAGGCTACCTGCAGGTGATAGTTTCAGATTTTAAAATGATGTATTAGATTGTTCTCCGGGTTGCTGTTCCTCCAATACCATATGACATCCTAACTGCCTGAGTGTGTGATGCCGCGAGTACCCTGTGGCTGAGAGAGAAGCACAGAGTGGGAAAGGTCTCAGGGTGGGTCTTAGGCATGCCACGTCCACAGGGAATACTGAATTAAGTTAATGTGTGGGGCCCTAGCTGGTTTGGCTCAGTGGATAGAGCATCAGCCTGTGGACTAAAGGGTCCCACGTTCAATTCCAGTCAGGGCACATGCCCTGGTTTCAGGCTTGATCCCAACTGGGGGGCCTGCAGGAGGCAGCCAATCAATGATTCTCTCTCATCATTGATGTTTCCCTCTCTCTCCCTTCCTCTCTGAAATCAATAAAAATTAAAAATTTTAAGTTAATATGTGGGTACTTTCTTACTGATAAACTGAAAAACCTCATTGCCAAGAAATTGTTTTGACTTTTAATCAGAGGATGCTATAGTTAAGATGTGTTTTCTCTTAGAATTGAAACTTATTTTTACTTATTCTGTGATACTACAGAAAAAAACTGAAATATATACACTGAATTTTTTTTTAAAAAAGTAGACTATTATAAACTCTCCTGAAGCAAAATATTTGCTTTATGTAAATAGCCTTCTCAAGTAATAAATAATTAAGAGACCTCAAAATAAAATAATGTATGAAGCTCTGAATTTCTACCCAAAAAGGATTCCAAAGATTTACCTTTGGAAATTATCTGTCTTTAAGGGGAAACACTGAAAACACAACAAAGTCCTAAGTGAGGACTAAAGGGCAAGAATTGAAGAGCCCTTGGTTCTAGGGTCACAAAGACCTAGGTGCTAATTTTCCCCTCCCAGGCACGTTGCTTAACCTCCCAGACCTTTGCTGTTCTCCTCTGTGAAACAGGAATAAGACCCCTGCTCTGCCTGCTTTCCCGGTGACTGCGAAGACCAAGTGCAGAGGCAGCAATGGACGGAAGTGAAGCAGCACCAGGTCAATAGGACACCCACGCAGAGAAGGTACCACCTGCGGAGAAGGGAAGGTGGAGTCTGGCACAAGGTCCCAGCCTTCAGACTGCGCCTCACACCCTTGCACCTCGCTGTGCTGTTTAATGAAAGGTTATTTTGGAAGGTGGTAGGTACAGAGAGTCCACGAGAGCTAAAGCTGGATGAGAACTTGCTCGAATGTTCTCTTGAGGGAAGCGGGGTGGAAGGAGCAAAGGGCTCAGCCCCTGAAACTCTAGGTGTCATCCACTCCAGAGGAAGACAGCAAATAACATTCCGAAAACAGGTGAAGTTGGTGCCTCAGGGGCAAACGGGGCAGGCTCCCTGTCCTAGAACCCCTGGTGGGAATGGGTTAAAGAGGGCATGTAAACAGAAAACTCGTTTATAAAAATAGGTACTAGACACTAGCAAAGGCTGTGACTCGGTGGTAGGACTGTTGGTGAGAACATGTGTGATTTTTCTTCTTTTTGTTTATCTCTACTTTTTGATTCTTCCATAACGAGAATGTATTATTTTCACAATAAAAATGTCTTCTATAGACAGTAAATATAGATTTTAAATTTTGCATTATATGTAGAAAAGAGAACCTAATTTCTTTTCCAGTCGCTAGGCATATTGTTTTACAGGTAACCTCTTTTGGGATGGAAAATGTGCTTCTTGATCATCAGGGATCGCTCATGGTAACCAGTCCTTCGACTCGCACTTGGTCGATGCGCTGGCCTGTTCTGCTGAGAAGGGATTGGTTGTGTGGAGGGGTGTGGCACAAGTAACCCTTGGGAATACAGGCCACAGAGCTAACCAAGGGCCCCAGGAAAGCAAGTCTTACCTATCCGCTAGGAATCCTCTCCCCCCCATGCCACAGACCTGAGGGCACGTGACCTAGGAATGTGCATCCCAAGATAATACTACTTTCAGAGAACTCTACTTAGAGGTAAGTAACTCTCCTTTGTAGAAGGTATCTTTGTGTGGCAGACTGTTTATGGGAGCAATTTGAATTGAACTTTAAATGAAAAAGGCATATCTCTGTAAGTGGTAATAATTTTAGTCATCTCGCTGTGGCTAGGGGTTGTGGAATTCATTAGCACAGATTAACATATAAAGTGGGTGAGATATCTAATAGCAAACGGAGAGGTTTAGGGGCCTTAATTCATCACTGAATGAACAGCGTGTACAGTATTAGGGACTATGAAATTTTTAATTTACACAAAGTGTCCAAGAATATAGGGAATAAATTTAAACCCAAAACAGATAATGGAGCTATGCCCTGCCTGGCTGGCAAGTTGAATTGTTTTTACACTGAGTGAAGAAAGCTAATTATCCCAAGCACAAGGAGACTGCTAAAAATAATAAGATTATAAGGAATAATTTGCTGATATAATTACAACAAAATTGGGTACACACAATCGTCAGATACATGTATTGCTTGACCTGGGTGAGAAAGTGAAATAAATCCTTCTTCTATAGCCTTCGTAAATTTGTTTTTATCATCTCCAAGTGGTGTTTGCACAGGCAGCACAATTTGCATGTGTAATGTGGCTGTACAAATTGACAACAAGTAAATTATTCAAGGAAATAGGCTGGTCGCGGGTCTGAACTATCTCGCGAAGCCTATTCATTTTGAAGAATCACTGAGACGTGAAGCTCATACATCAACCGTTTTCTGACAATCCTCAGACTTATTGTCTCCTAAAATGTCATTATGGCTATTATTTATGAAGCTAATTCATTTATTAATATATATTTAACTCTGACTTGTCATGCACCTCAGCAGACGTTCTGCGCACTGCATATTTTTGAATAGATGAAAGACTTTTGCATGCTTTCATGATTACTGTAAGCTGCTATAGATTTATAGAATGCAGCTTTATTATCTACTCGCATTAATACCTTTTTGTAAGTTTTTTTTTTTGCTTAAGGCCATCAAATATAAATGGCAAATGACATATTCAAAAGATTGTATGGAATAAGATTTTCCAAGAGTTTGTTGAATTTTAGAACAAAATGGCTAATCTGTCAGTGAAGGCCTAATTCACCTAAAAAGATGGGTATATGCCAATGATGCTGAATTTCCTGCAAAATACAGGCTGCAGTTTTTCAAGAAAAAAGAAAAGGTGCATGATTCATTGAGCTCTTTCTCCCTGAGAAGACAGCCCGCCCTTTTATGTGCTGTTTGGACAACAATTCCCAAGGAAGCTGCATTTTAGGTATCCGTCATTGCTCGGGCCTCGCACTGTGCTGCTTACATCGTCTTTCCTCAATAAATAGCTGTTGCATGAATGAGTGAAAAGATGAATGACCTCCAGGTTTTCTGATAATCCATGAACAAAATCGGGAGAAATAGCACTGACCAAGAGTACTACTTCATACATTTCTGCTTTAGCACTCCCTTCCAATCTCTAGAGAAGGTTCTGTGACTCCCACTATGATTTAGAATAAACTATATATCTATAGTAATAAAAGTGTAATATGCTAATTAGACCAGATGGCTGAACAGTAGAACTACCTTCCAGATGAAGCCGGGGCTGCGAGGGCCGAGCCTTGTATGAATTTTGTGCAACGGGCCTCTAGTGTGTGTGTGTGTGTGTGTGTGTGTGTGTGTGTGTATGCAATCAAAATACACAACATGTCATTTTTATTGTGTGCATAAGAGTATATCAATACTGAATATGGACTGCTGCTTCTGATTGTCACTGCCTAATGTCTGCTCTCTCGCATCTTCCACCGATATGACTATAGCTACTGAGTGTGTGTGTGTGTGTGTGTGTGTGTGTGTGTGTGTGTGTGATAGAAGTAACTGGAGACTGAAAAGGAGAAATAATATACTTGCTTAAGATATTCTGCTCTGAGAGTGCTTCATGCTAATAATTTAAGCCGTCACCATTTTCCTAAGTTATTGTTTCTACATCTGTGTTGGTGTAGATACAGAACTCTTACAGTACCAACCAAGTAGCAGGGCAGCACAGGTGAAGTAATACCACTGTAATCTACCAATGGATTTGAAATTATTGCAAAGCAAATGCTTTGTTTTTAAAGATAAAAATAATAAAGAAAAATGCCATTACCTGAGTATTGTATTGAATGTATTAGCTTTCATAATGTCATAAATCACCAACATTTAGCTTTAAAACATACTACATAATCTATGGAGATAAAAAGTAGATTAATGGTTGCCTAGGGCTGAGATGAGGTGGAAAAAATGAGGGGGGTGACTGCTAATGGGCATGGGGTTTCTTTTGGGGGTGACAAAAATGTTTTAAAACTAGATTGTGGTGATGGTTATACAATTCTGTGAATAGACTAAAAACCATTGAATTGTGCCCTTCACATGGGTGACCTGTGTGGTATGTGAATTATATCTCAATGCAGCTGTTTAAAAAGCACTGCTTGATCTATGCCAGAATTAAATATTTTACTAAATAGAACCAACATCATGAGCTATGAATAGTACCAAAAGGAAATAACTACTCAGGAAACTAGCTTATGAAGGAAACAAAATTGAAATACAAAATAAGTAATCTCTCCACAAAAGTATGGGAAGGAGGCCTGCCTTTCGGAAATTCAGCCTCAACAAGAGTGGTATTTGTGTCACGTGATCTGACAAGAGAAAAAAAGATCCCTGCATCTCAAACACTGATACAAGCCACCAAATGTGGTTGAGAAAAATCTTTAGTAAATGCACAGGGACATACAGTTTTTCATTTAGAATTATTGTGTAAGACTAGTAAAGCATCAAAAGTCTATTTAAAGAAAACAATTTTCTCATATTAAGCATTCTCTCAAATGTCCTATTAGATATGGAAAGCAAACCACACACACACACATACGAAATGTCTTTCTAACTGCAGACCCCTAGCAGGGACGGCTGATGACATTTTTATTAGTAATATTAATCACATGCTTAAAGGGAAAAATGTCTCACTTTTCCAGGAACCATAATATTTACCTATTTACACCTTTTAAAATTTCAATAACTCCAACTTGGAGCCCTTAACCCTCATAACCTTCAAAAAAGAAGTAAAATGAAAATTAATAAATGTTCCCTAGTGTGCTATGAACCATTAATTGTACAGCCTGAAAAGCTTTAGCCTAATAAGAAACATGCCTCCAGCAGAAATGTGAAAGTCATCTGTGATGCTCATGATTTAATGATAAAAATGTGCAGTCAATTTTCAATGAAATGAAGACCTATAACCCAGGAATATTTTAACTCACAAATTCTTGCAGATACCCGAGGAACTGTGAAAGGTGAACAACTTGGAGCACTGAAATGTTCTCCGCACGAATTAAATAATTCATCTCTAAAGTGGTCTGAAGATAGAAGCTACGGGATTTCTAGCAATAACAGCTGATCAGAGATTGCTTTGGCCCACATGCCAAGAATGCACAGCATTCATTAGTCTAGCACAGTGGTCGGCAAACTGCGGCTCGGCAAACCGCGGCTCGCGAGCCACATGCGGCTCTTTGGCCCCTTCAGTGTGGCTCTTCCACAAAATACTGGCTCTTCCACAAAATACTGACTTCTGCGCATGGACCACGAAGTTTCAATCGCACTGTACGTGCACGCCCGCACGTGGTATTTTGTGGAAGAGCCACACTGAAGGGGCCAAAGAGCCGCAGGTGGCTCGCGAGCTGCGGTTTGCCGACCACGGGTCTAGCACAAAACCATTTTATTAGTAAATTTTTAAAGAAGTGTTATGAAAGTCTTAAGCATAATGCATTCAAATAAATACTTAATTCTCACTATGAACCAAGCCTGGGATAGATATTCTGGAACTAGAGTGGGCAGATTCCAGTGGGGGAGGAGGGGGTATAAAAATGAATAAAACACAGTCCTTGTCCCTAGGGAACTTATAATCATGAGAGGAGTGTGCTGTGCTTGCAAACATTTTCCCATTATTGTTTGAGTTATTTACAATGAGCAATGTTTTATTTTTGTAATCAGAACTGAGAGCATTAAGACGGATGCTTTTTGAAAGCACTTATGTGCTATTGAATGAGGTGCAAAGTTTTATGGGCGTCCATGAGAGAGATCTTCGCCAAGAAAAGTTTTCAAGGAAGGATTAGCATATGAGCGGGGCCTGGAACCATGGCCAGCATTATGATCGATTGAGTTGGAGAAGGCATTCCAGGTGGAAGAGATTGTGTAAGCTGAAGCTGGAAGATAAAGTCGTGTAATATGTGATGTACTATGCAATAGGGCTGCAGATTAGAGTGTACATAGAAGAGAAAGAACTAGAACCTTATGTTGAGGCTGAATCACTAGAGGCCTCGACTGTCACACTCAGGAATTCAGATTCGGTCTGTGCGGTCGTATGTGTAGCACACGGTACCAAGTCCACTCTAAGTGTTCTGCAGATATGAGCCATTATTATTATTATCCGAGTGCTCAGAAGGAGCTGGGGCAGAGCAAGGCTAAGGGTCTTGAATTTAGTGTCCTTTCTATCCCAGAGGTAGACTTTAGATGAGCGCCTTCCAATGGGTAGGTCTGTATTGGGGTGCAACCCAATTTGGATGGTCCTGACCCATTTCCACGCCGCACTCCTCAGATCCCTCAGAGGAATGCAGTGGCCAGTCCCAAAGTTTCTTCATTCAGAGGCCATGCCCTCTTCCTTATCTTTGTTCCCAAGGTTTGAGCACACGTTGGGTGACCAAGAAATGCTTGCTGAACCAACTTCCCTCCCCCGTGAGGTGAGAATGCTCCCAAATAAGTGAGTAAGTTGATACGTTCCCTCCCCCGTGAGGTGAGAATGCTCCCAAATAAGTAAGTTGATACTCGGCTCTGCATCAGAGCATTCACTGAGCAGTTGAATTTGTCAGCACTGGACATGCTAATGATATCCCCTTTCTGGACCTGCCAGGCTCCCAAACAAAGTATTGTCCTGAGAGGCCCTGCAACCCACCCTGGGCATTGAACCGTATCTACTCTTTCCTTTCTCCCCCACATATCACAGCTACCCGCGCAGGGGTGCTGTGAGTGGAACAGCTTGGCAGGTGCCCCGGCACACACTGACGTTCAGTAAGCACGCTCTTCCCCTAAACATCAGAATTCCCCACTTAGCTACCCATCGGCTCCAATGGGCACACCATTTAGAGGCTGTTGTGGAAGTCAAGAAGCAGGAGAAGCCTCACTCGTGATTTTCATGAATGTCCTTTAGACAGATTCAGCCGCTCCAAGGGACACTGACACGTTCTTTCCTTTCCCATGACTGTCTGCAACTCCTTGCGGCTGAGCTCAGTTCTTGCAAACCCAGAATTCTAGATTTCAGAGCTGCAATGGAAGTCAAGTATTACTGTTGCCACAAGGAACTAAGGGATCGAGACCCAGAGGAGTCAAGGACTAAAGAAGGGCCTTTGCCCAGCTGAGTGGCTCAGTGGTTGAGCATCAACCTAGGAACCAGGAGGTCGTGGTTCAATTCCCAGTCAGGGCACCTGGCCAGGTTGTTGGCTCGATCCCCAGTGAGGGGGTGTGAAGGAGGCAGCTAATCAATGATTCTCTCTCATCATTGATGATTCTCTCTCTCTCTCCCTCTCCCTTCCTCTCTGAAATCAATAAAAATATATTTTTTAAAAAAGAAGTGCCTTTGATGAACATTGTTATGAAGTGGGAAAAGGAAGAGTTTTCTGTTTTAATCTGAATCTTTGCCATCATGAAGGCAGTGGAGCCTAGTGGTTAAGAGGAGGGATAGGTAAACTCTGGCCCGTGGGCCAAATCCTGCCCACCACCTATTGTTACAGTCTTATTGGGAGAGAGCTATACCCTTTCATTTATCTATTGTCTATGGCTGCTTTCGCGCTGTAACAGCAGAGCTGAATAGATGCAACAGAAACCATGGGGCCTGCAGAGCCTAAAATATTTACTATTTGGCCCTTTAAGGAAAAAGCTTGCTGACCCTAGTTCAAAATAATGGCTTTGTCAGTCAAAATTAAGTTTCAATCCTAGTTCTAGCTCAGGCAAGTCAACCTCTCCACACCTCCGTTTCCTTCCCTATTTAATGGGAACAATAATACTGTTTACTTCGTAGGGGTTTTGTGAGTGTTAAATAATCTGAAGTACCTAACACAGTACCTGTAACAAGATAAGCTTATTAACAGTGAACAATGATGATGATAATGGTGAGTATACAGACAAAATTATTATGCAGGGAACACCAAACCTCAAAAAGGCTTTAAAGGGGGCCCACAATATAATGTAATATACATACATATATATAAAATGTACAAACACATACTTATGCACACATGTAATAAATATGAAAAGGATCTATAGGTATTAATACAAGTAGAATACGCACAAACATATACACATATATATTATGTATTATATATATGAAACAATGAAAGGTCTTAATGAAAACACAATACACTTAACGTAAACACACACACACTTAAAAATCCTGTGCCAAAAAAAGTACTTTCTCAGTTTCTGGGCACAGAACAACCGCTCTGTGATGAAATTACCCCACCCGATTGTGTGATCTTTGCACTAAAAGTAAAAGAGAGGTCACATGGAGAGCGGCGAGCAGGCTGGTTTAGCAATGACTGAACAATGGCTTTCCCTTTGCCGTCATCCATCCCTGTGTAATTACTCGTCAGCTCCTTTCATTTTTCCCACCCAGTGGTGACATTCAGTCACTGCAGCCCCTGAAGCCCGGTCCTTTTCTCCCCTTCAGGACTCACTGCCTATTGCTTAGTTCTGGGAAAACAACTCAAACAAGCCGGTAAAGTTCAGGGAAATGAGGAGAAAGATGATTATGACTCCAAAGAGCCAGAACTGCTTTGGGAATGGGAACGAAGGTGGCCAATTACCACCTTCTAACCTACTATCATGCTTCTTTATTGTCTATTGTTCATGGTCTGAGTCCCTCTTCATAATGTTACTTTCCCAAAGGCAGGGATATTTGACTGTTTGTTTATTAGTGTATCTAAAAGGCCTCAACTAAAGCCTTGCAGACACTCGGTAAATATTTGCTGAGTTGAATAAATGGCTTCAGGTCTATAGATTATGCTGCTTTGAAGAAATACTAAAGTGTGGTCCAAGACAAGGTCATTAACATCCTCATCCCATCTGGCCCCTTGGACTTGATTTGAGCTTCTGTGATTAGAAAGATGAGGCCTGTTGGAACTGTTTCATGGGAGGGACTGTGAGACCCTGGGCACCAGAAGAGCTACCCTGAGGCCCAGGGTGAGGGAGTTGGAGGGGGTGATAAATAATGAAGGAAAAAACATACAAACAAGCTCAAAAAAAAAAAACGAAACGGGCTTCTGGCTTCTGGTAATCCTCCTGCACGTAAAAGCTATAAATTCTGAACATAATATAAAAAGCAGCTGTCCAAAGGCACTAGAGAGCAACGAAACGGGCAAATACAGGAGTGGAGTCTGCATTTGGAAGAAGAAAATAGCAGTGGGCAAGTTGCCCGTTATTACTGCTTTTTGCTGGAAAGCAGGGCCCAATTCGAGCCAAATAATAGAGACTAAAACTTGTATAGAAAACCTGTAGTCTTACTGCCATGAAGAACCCCGGGGATAGAGTTCAAGTGCATTGCAGTAACTGGAAAGGAAGAGGGGGTCTTGGAAAGAAGAGAACTAAAGAGGGGCCGCAATGGGTTACTGTGTATAACTCTGCACATATCATTGCTGACACCCCCACCATGTGTGCATGCAAGCATCCCAGAAAAGGCTAAAGGAATTGGACAACAATTTCTATTGATTCTCACTACAAGGGAGACAGTGTGGAGTTTGAGGTCAGTTAAGTCAGCTACAAGCTTTTAAAAAATCAGTACTCTTCACAGGCACACAACAGAATCCAGAGGCTTTATAACACATCGTTCACAATTTCTTGGATGCCCCCCAAAACACTAAGCACATAAAGGAAGAAAGTGTGAGGCAAAGATAATGAATGGGGACTGACACTGAAATAACTCTGTGGTGTGAATTAGCAGACAAAGATTTTCTTTTTTAAAAATATTTTTTTATTGATTTCAGAGAGAAAGGGAAAAGGAGAAAGAGATAAAAACATCAATGATGAGAGAGAATCATTGATTGGCTGCCTCCCGCATGCCCACCACTGGGGATCAAGCCCACAACCGAGGCATGTGCCCTTGACCGGGAATCAAACTATGACCTCCTGGTTCACAGGTTGATGCTCAACCACTGAGCCACACCAGCCAGGCAGCAGACAAAGATTTTAAATCAGCTATTATAACTATGCTCAAAGAGAAAGAGAAAGTTGAGTTTCTTTTAAAATGTAACTTAATTATTATTTTTCATTTACTTTGAAATATTTCATATATCAAGAAAAGCTTAGAAATAATATGACGAACATTTCTGTACGCTTCACCTAATTTAAGAAACAAGCCTTGCCAAGTACTCTTAATCTCCACCATATGCTCTTCTTTAAATGTGTTTATATACACTCCCAATAGTAACTACTATATTGAGTTTTATCATTACCTTGACTTTTTAATATACGTACACTTATTGTTAAGAAAAACATAGTTTAATTTTGCATGCTTTTGAACACTAACTAAATTGTATTATACCGTATGCTTTCTTCTGCAACTTATATTTTGTATACAACATTGTGCCTTTGATATTCAGGTTGATGCACACACATCGCTGCTGTCCATTCACTTTCAAGGCTCTACAATATTTTATGAACATATTTCCATTCACTCTTCACTCCCTCTTCCATAAATATTTGGGTTGTTACAGTTTTTTGTTATTACCCCAAAATGCTGCTATGAACATTCTTGTATGTGAATCTGTACTTATATGTTTCAGACTTTCGCCAGAGCAATGTTTCTCAAGTGCAGTCCTGCACCAGCAGCCCCCGTATCACCTGGGATCTTGTCAGCAATGCAAATATTTGGACCCCACCACAGACCTACTGAATTAGTGACTCTGGGGATGTGGATAGCGACCTGTTTTAATGAGCTCCCCAGGAGAGTCCGATGCACAGCCAAGTTTGAGAACCACTGCCAGAGAACTGGGGGGGGGGGGGGGCGCGGATACATGCACCTCACAGGCCTGTCTAAAGCAATGGTATCAACTTACACTCCCACTCATCATTATAGGAGTTTATACTGTTTACTATCCTTACCAACACTTCATATCCTGAGAATTTTTAACTTCCCGGCTCATCCAGTTTGTGCAAATGGTATCTACTGTGATCTCATTTTAGCCTTCCTTATATCTAGTGAAGTGGACTATTTTTTATTTGTTTTTAGACACTCATATTTCCTTTTCTATGAAATGTCTGTTACCTGTCTTTTGCCCATTTTTCTATTAAATTGTGTGTCTTTCGTCTTATGAAGTTGTACACTCATCCTTGTCGGTTGGATGTTTTGCAAATGCTTCTCCCCGTCTATGGCTTTTCTTTTCACTTTGAAATGGTGTCTCTTGATGAGCAGAAGGCTTTCATTTTATTAATGTAGACAAGTTGATCATTTTTCTCTGTGGTTTGTGTACTTTGTATCTTATTTAAGAAATGCTTCCCTACCATTAGAGAATAAATATATTCTCTTTTTAAGTCTTAATATTTTGCTTTTACATTTGGGTCTTGTATCCACATTGACTTTATTTTGTGTAGTATAAGATAGAAATCCATTTTTTTTCCATATGGATAACTAATTTTCCCAATTGCATTGAATGTATAGATTCTGAGGAGAACTGACCTCATCATAATAGAGTCTTCCAGTTCATGAGTATAGTTTACCTGTCCAGTTATTTAGGTCTTTGTTAACATCTATATATATACATATAAAAGCCTAACCGATCGTCTGACCGGTAGCTATGATGTGCACTGACCACCAGGGGGCAGATACTCAACACAGGAGCTACTGAGCTGTGGTGACTTGGCAGCTGAGGTTCTGGGGCACACCCAGAAGAACCAGAGAGGAGGGAGCCCAATTCCGGGGTGCGTCACCTGAGAATCTCCCTCTTGCAATCCAGGACCCCTCGGGGGATGTCAGAGAGCTGGTTTCAGCCCGATCCCCACAGGCCAGGCCAAGGGACCCCACCGGTGCATGAATCCATGCACCAGGCCTCTAGTAGTTCTATAAAGTTTCATAACTCTTGATAAATTTATTCCTCAACATATTATACATTTAGTTGCTTTGTGAATCATAGTTTTTAATAAATTTCTATTTTTCCAAGTGTTTGCTACTGGAGTAGAAAAACATTACTGATATTTGATGCTGGTCTTCTAGCCAGCAACTTTGCTTAATTTCAAAGTGGTCAAAAGCAGACCATCTTTTATTTCTGGTCTATTATTATTATTATTATTATAACAATAATACAATAATTATTACAAGTTGTGGGAGTAACATCTAGAGAACTCTTGAGAAAAGACTTTGACACCTTAGAATACTTCACTTAGTCAAGGAATATTTGCCTTTGGTTCACATTTACAAAAGCAAAAGAAAGGATAATCTCAGATTGACAAAGAGGCCATCCTCTAGAATATTAGAAATTAAATTAGAATTTTAAAATATTGTATGAAGATACTACTGCAAAGATGAATCTGGGGTAACCACTTGTCAATATATAAATAATTAGATAAGAGCTCAAAAAAGTATCTGCCTTAAGTGATTAAAAAAATAGTACACAAAATAAATACATACTTTAGAATAAAATAGAGGTCTTAGAACCTTAGAGTTATAAGTGAAGGTGGAATCCAATATGCAAAATTTTGTCTTTCATGCACAGAAGCAATGAGCCTATTGTTTTGATCAGATATTTATCATTTTAGAAGCTGTGAAATACCATTATATTTGACCAGTTGAATAAAAATATAGGTGTTTCCATTCCAAATGATTTTAAAGCATCCAAGGAGACAATATTGTACAGGTGATAAAAGGTATATAGAGAAGGAACAACAACAAGGTGTCAAAAAGGGGGAACTAATGCCATGTAACAATAGTGAATATAGTTAATAAATTCCCCAGAAGCTCATATTGAATTAAAGACAATGTTAATAATATTTTCCTTACACTCTTTAAAACCAAAGTGCTACAAACGTGATTAGAAATAAAACGACTGCTTTTTCATAAACATAAAGTGTACTGAAGAGACCAGGTTTATTTGGGAAATCTTGCTGAAGATTTTTGCTTTCTACGGCAGGATACAAAAGATATGTTTCAACGGACGATAGAAAGTTTCTAAATCTCATTTATTGTATGTATCTATCAACTACTTATGTAGTACTTACACATGCCAGCTATCATGCTAAGTGCTTTCCAAAGAGAAACTCATCCCATTAGTCAGGACTCTGGCAGGAAACCGATGGCACACTCCAATCGGATAAGTGGAGGTGAACTGATGAAGAGGAATATCTACAAAGGTGTGAGTGGGGTTTAGAAATGCAATATGGGTGGTGCAACATCCTGGCTAACAGCAGCGGGGAGCCTATACCACCCCAGACCCGCCTGCAGCGGCCCCAGGGAGTGACCAGAGGTACCCAGAGAGCAGAGGGGGGCAGACAACCATGGCCACCTGGTGGGGAGGGAACAAGAGGTGTAAACACCCCAACCTCACTCTCCTCCTGCCCCACCCCCCACTCTCCTGACAGGTGCCTCCCATTAGCCCAACAGGACAGAAAGCCAGAGGGCAAAGAGCTCACTGTTGCCCCTCTGTGGGCCAGCCTCCCAGGGAGCAGAAGCAGGGTGGAGGAGGGTCTGGAGGAGCAAAGAGGAAATACTCAGAACACTCATTAGTAACCCTATTTCGTAGTTACTGTCGGTGCATGAATTTTAATAGCAAGTGACGCACAGAGAGGTTAGGTAATTTGCCCAAGATTGCACATCTGGTAAGTGATGGATACAGGATTTTAACCCAGGCCGTCTGGCTTCACTGCACTAGGCCTATCTCTCTTACCATATTATTATACTATAATCTTATATATCTTATAGCCGTGCTCTATCTTCTTATAATTTCTTCTAACACTGTCTGATGTACTGGGATTTAAATGGTTGAAAAAAGACCACAGTCCCAGTCATTTTTGCCTTCTTTCTACCACCTGTTTAAGGGCTGGGAGGCATTTTTATGTTATTGTGGACACTTAACTACCAAGACTCCCATTATGATTCATAGATCATTTTGAAAATTGAGCAATTTTCATGATAGGCATACTTCCCAGCAGCTTCTTAGGATAGTTGGGAAGATTACAGCCAGAGGAACCACAGGAGGTGAAAATTTGATATCATTTGTAAGTTCAGTTGTAAATGTGGACTGTGGGTATCATTAAGTTTGTATACATGAAGTCTTTTAATTTTCCAATAGAATTGTAGAAATCTGGCAATTCTTAATCAAAGCATAAATCCTTTCTAGGTTTTATTGGTAAATATTTTCAAATATTAAAACAACAACCATGAGTTCAATATAAAATAAGTGTGTTCCAGCAAAAAAAAAACCTAACGCATATTTTTAGGAGAGAAAAATATGTTAGCGTGCTGATTTCTATCATTAGCTTGGTGTTCCTCTTTTCCTTTTTAAAATATGTTTTTACTGATTTCAGAGTGGAAGGGAGAGGGAGAGAGAGATAGAAACATCAATGATGAGAGAGAATCATTGATCGGCTGCCTCCTGCACATCCCACACTGGGGATCGAGCTCGCAACCAGGGCATGTGCCCTGACCGGAAATCAAATCGTGACCTCTTGGTTCCTAAGTCGACGCTCAACCACTGAGCCACACCAGCTGGGCAGCTTAGTGTTCTCTTGAATAAACTACCTCCTAGAAGATTCAGAATTGGGGATAAATACAAGGCTAAAATGACTGCCAGGTCCAAGTCTGTTTTCCCGGGAGTTTTTGCATTGTTGAGTGCCTTAATGTTCCCCCAGAATGTTCACCGTTTCACATCCAGCCTCCTGCCGTCTTGTATGTCATTATTCTAGTCTATACTTGTCCACTACCCACTCCATGCCCAAGCCCCTCCCCTTCTCACTCTCTCCTGGACGACACCTTTGCCTTTTTATACCTTTGAGCCTTTGCATTTGCTCTTCCCTCTGACCTGAATGCCCTTCTCTTATACATGGTGACTCCTGCTCCTCACCTGGGAGATCAAATGAGTTCCCTAGAAAGAGATTTCCACTCCCTTCTATGAGCTTCTAGGATTCTGTGTGAGAGCCTCTTCAGCAGACCTTACTGTACTGTGTTAACATGATTTGTCTGTATATCTCTTTATCCCACTCAAGTCACATCTTAAAGGCCAGGACCATAAACTGCTAAGAGTTTTCAAAAAGTTGGTGAATGAACAAGTGTTAACGAACCAAATAAAGAGAATTCGTTTTATATGATTCTTGGCCATCATGCAAGGGCCAGAAGCCCTTGTTTCTAGGTCTGCGTATATCTGTGTCTGCCACCTGCAGGAAGAGATTCAGAGGATAACTTAATGGCATGAGAATCATACCAGCCTGCTCTGCGTTTTACTAAACATTAGAGTCTATGTGAGTTAAATACATGTGTGGTATAGTTCCCCAGTAGATTTAACATTTCCTACGTGAACTAGAATTCCCATGTTATTGATAGCTTTCTTAGCATTTTGCTTCTTAAAATGATGCTCTCAATAAATTCATTCACTATTAGGTATTCTAAAAATCCTTTTTTTCCTTGAAATATTAATGTTTGTAGCATGTAATATTATTCTATGTAAGCTCATTTTTCTTGAATAATTGGTGTTTATTGCAGGTAACATTATACTTAAAATCGTTTTTCTTGAGATATTGATGTTTAATGCATGTAACATTATTATATTTAAGATCGTTTTTCTTAAAATATTAAGGTTTATTGCATGTAATGTTATATTTAAAATCGTTTTTCTTGAAATTAAAAAAAAACTGAAAAAAGTATTAGGTATCCTAAAAATTATATTCTCGATTAAAACATTCAAATGGTCCAAACATTATTTTAATTACCTTCCTCTGAATACGTATTAAAATCAGAATGTGAGGCAGGTCCATGTTATCACAAATGGGCATGAACTTTTGGTTTAAAAAATCCTCTTTAGTCCCCTGAGTGTCGCAACAAGCACAGCATCTCTGTTTTTCATTTGTGTGTGAGAGCCAAGAATGAGTGAGCCTCGTCCTGGGTTTCCTTTTGGGTCTCAAAAGATGCCTCCATCAGTAGGTGTTATTTCAATCTGAACTCTCCAGTTTCTACCCCTGTGGTCTACCTGCCTGCTCACCAGTCTCCACTACCCACCCCCTGTCCCCTACCCCCCGCGATCACTACCCACACCACTTACTTTAAATTCCATTTATGTGGAACCATTTTCTTTTAGCCCCTCTACCACTCACTCCTGACTGCCCCTCCCTTTGCTTTATTTGGGAGTGGGACAGAGGGAGGCCAAGTTCATGTATCATACAGCTTCGGCATCGGTGCTGGAGCTGGAGAAGTAACAGCCAAGTAGCAGCCTTCACTCTTCCCATCTCCCCAGACGAATGTGAAGCTTTCAGTGGGGAGGCATGTACACCAATTCCACCTGAGGTTTAGTTTGGTGAAGGTCTCTCACTGAAGTCGCCTTTTTCTTTTCTCTTTCTCTGTGGCCAGAGGAGCCTCCAGCATTAGCGACCGGCTGAGATGCTGTCTATGGAAGAGTGTTTACACCATGAAGGAGTAGAACATTATCCTACTAGTAACCTAAACTGCGAGGGAACGAGGAGGTCTTTAAATGTATTTGAAACTAGAATCAGCTCGTGGTAAAGAAAAGCATTTCAGTCTATACTGGTCCCCATTATCTGTCCCAACCTCACTGGAGCAGTCCCAACCTGAACGGGGCCATCCCGACCTCACCGGGGCCGTTTCAACCTCACCGGGGTCGTCCCTACCTCACCGGGTCCCTTTCAACCTCACCGGGGCCGTCCCAACCTCACCGGGGCAGTTTCAACCTCACTAAGGCCGTCCCAATCTCACCGGGGCCGTATCGTCCTCACCGGGGCTGTCCAGACCTCACCGGGGCCATCCCAGCCTCACCGGGGAAACACGAAGTTTGGCCCTCTGTCCCCTTCTGGGCGGCTCCCCGCCAGACAAAATCTCCAGGCATTCCTGGTGGCTGAACATCCAGCACTCCTGAAAAAAAAAGAAAAGCATTTCATCAAGAGACCTCCACATACAATTTGAGGACTTACAACTCAGTAATATTTTTCTTGGTTTCCAGAACTATGTTCCTATTTACTGAGAATTTGTGACTTAAAAAGTGTTATCTTAAATACCACTTAAGTTGGCTAATGAGTTGGAATCTTTTTCTAAGTTATTAGTTTGACATGCAAGTATTTTCCTTCCCCTCATCTGCCATATGGCATACATTTATTTTTAATATGAATGTGAATGAAAACTGATTTTGTTTAGGGAATTTGGAACAATTTCATAACATCTCTTGGGGGAGTTTGAAATGCCCTGGAGTGAAACAAACGAAGGTTGACAGTAATCTAGATTAATGTTAATAGATACCAGGTCAGGATTAATCATGTGTTTTTGTGCTTTCTCTCATAAGTAGAGTGGTTGCATTGCAAATAATAGTTAATCCCAATGTACTGACAATAACATTTAGTTCTTTAATATTTCTCTGAAGTTAATGCTCATGATGCAACCATGACTCATTTTCTTCTTGTGGTTTATAGCTCTTATTTGGATGTTAACAGTAAATGAATTATAGTTCATTTGGTAGCTTTTTAAATTGCAGCAAAAATATACCCTCATGGTTTACTTATATGAACAATCATGAGGTTTTAAACAAGTAATTTACAACGAATAATTTATAACAAGATAGGCTTTGCTATTAAAGAAAAGCACAGTGGATGAAAAAGCATAAGATGAGTGAATGGTAAGTGCTTGGCGCTTGGCTTTCTTCTTAGCATGCTGGCAATTCCTGTCCTTAATAACAATACTTGGCTTTCATGTGTGGCGAGTTTCGTTTTGGACGTTTAAAAGTACTTTAGAAGCATTAGGTTGTTAGTCTTCATGGCATTCCAGGGCCATGGGTGTTTTCCCTCAGAAGAAGACTGTGTGTTTCGTTAGGAGATAAAAGTGGGTTTTGACCTAAGATAATCCACAGGCCTTTGGAAGGGAAATAAGGATTCTATCAAATTCCAGTGGATTCTTCTCTACCAGCTCTCAGAAAAATGCTGCTTCTTGAGCCTAGAGGTGAAGGAAGCAAGGAAGAGCCTTTCCTTGCAGCTTTGGGATGAGGTGAATTATTCTGCCACATGCAAACCCTCAACATACTTCTGTCCATGATGGGTCAGCATGTGAACTAGGAGTTGGAAATTGTTGCTCAATGAGTCATACTCTCAAAGTGAATATAACTTGTTCCTCCTCCCCCCTTGCTAATTACTTGTGTTCTCCAAGCTCTAATTTTCTACGGAGACAACTATGGGACATCACTTCTGCTTGGGTGAGAGCTTCTTAAAGGCTGGGGTTTTTCCTCTTTGTATACTCAAGATCTAGAACCTGGAACAGGGGAATGCTCGCATGCGCAAGCGTGCGCGTGCGCACACACGTTACCAATTAATTGATCAAATGAATGAACATCAGTAAGTCATAGAGAACTATACCTCCTTAAACCCTGTCAATAACATTTAGTATGCAAAGTGCAGCAATACATAAAATCAGGGCTTGCTGCCCTTGTTTCTTATTAATAGTTAAGAAATTATATTCCTCACCATCTCAAACAGCTAGTTTTTGCTATTACTTTGGAACCCACCCCAGCTTTCCCATATCAGCAAGATAGTAGTCCCTGTAATTCAAGCCACAGTCCCAAGGAGCATGTCCTGTAGAATCTTGAGTTTGGGTCCAGCAAACAAAGATTACAGCTACTTTCGTAGTCCCCTTAAATAGTCAAGAGATCTAGCAATGCTGTGGCTTTCCAACGGCCTTGGTAGACACAGACAGAATGTTCTAGAAGGTCCTAGTCTTATTTTTTTCCTTTGCGGCTAGACATGATCTTTTCATTGTTAAGAACAGCTTTTGAAAATGTTAGGAATGTTGAAAGCAAAGGATACATGTGGGAGTGAAATGCAGGATAGGGTTGGTCCCACAGTTTTGCAAGTGGATTAGATGCTAAAGTCAAATGTTTCCAGATTATATTGTACTTTGTAGGCATCGAGCGAGCCAAACAAAATAAAAAGAACCCTGCCTCTGCTCCTGTCCATGTAATTTATTCCTGTTTAGTTAACAGAAACATTGCTCTTCCAAATTTCCAGGTTAATCTTCAATTTTGTAATTACTAGTAATGAGTGTGAATTAGCATAATTAATTGAGAATAATTAACACACTGAATTGAGAATTATTTATTCAGGAATTTAGAATATTATAGTGTTCTACATAAATCATCGAAAGATGTCGATTGGACCTGAAATATCAAAAATTTTAGAAATCATTCACCTTGGATATATTAAAACTTTTGTCTTTTAGTCCTTTAAGAAGAGACAAAAGGAGATGATTTCTAAGCATTATTTTGTCATGCTACATTTATATTTCTTTCCTAGATTACAGGCTAATTACTAGTGATTAGAATCATAGCTAAAACTATTCCCATTAAAAATACATAGAAATAGTAAATATTGTCTTAATTATCTCAAGGAAATGAGATTAAAGACAGCTCTTCTTTACTAGGGCATAATTGTGTCAAAATTCCATATCTGCGGCATAACTCATGTTTAGATTTAGGGTAGAAAGGGGGATGCAGACTATGATTCACACTTATGACAACACTGTAAACTATTTGATCTCCTTTATTCAGGCTCTCTACGTACCCCAAATCAAATATAATTTATTTAGTCTTTCCAAAATAGACTTTTTCCAGTTTGGCTATGAAAACCATAATTTCTTATCATGATTCCTATCTAAAGAGAAAGCCTCATAGCTAATGCATCAGCACTCTCAAGAATTGCATTTAGCCACCTCGAAACCTATGCTACGGGTTCCCTTTTTTGGTCCACTTGAAATTGTGGAGGAGGGATGCTGGAGGTGCTGAATGCTAAGACTGATTTTTTTCTGGCTGGGAGAATGAGGAGGCCACTTCCTGATTTATTCAGGAAAAATATATGAGCATCCTGAATAATGCTGGAAACACAAAGACCGCAGGGAGGATTACAGAGAAAAAACCCAGAGCAGTGACAGCCGTCCCTCATCAAGGAGGTCCTGGCAGGAGGGCCAGGAGGACAAGGATGTGGAGAAGTTCTAGCTGGGCCTCCTCCACTGTCCATCCTTTACATAAGCGATAAATTGGGAGGCATTGAAAGCTGGGGGAGTTCAAGCAAGCAGTGTCAGGGTAGCCAGCCCCGCCCCCTGGATCCTCCAGATCTACACAAAGTCAGCCACGTGCCCAGTCCCAGGAACCAGAAGCCCAGCTCTGATTTTCCAGCATGTCCACCAGCGTGGATGGTGGAGGGAAAGTCATGTGAGAAGATGACGGTTCAGGGTTGTCATAGTCGTCTCTGATGAGGTCATCGCTTGGGTTTGGGACCCAGGTTTAGATCCTGGCTTTACCACATATTAGCTATGTGACTTAACCTCCTTAAATTTTAGTTTTATCATCTGTAAAATGGGGGTGAGAGTAGTACCTAACTCACAGAGCTGTTCTCAGAATAACAATAGTAAGGGCTAATGTTTACTGAGCATTACTGGGCCTGGCACTGTGCCAATCTCCTGCCATTTGTTACCTTGTTTTCTTGACACACCCTTATTATTGGATCATTGGTCCAGGTATCTCTGCTTTTCTTTAGTTATTTTTAATAATGCAGTAGGCACTGGTGAATCCACTGCCCAAAACGAAAACTAGAACTTTGACAATAACATGCATCTATTGATTTTTTGTTGATTTCAGAGAAGAAGAGAGAGGGAGGAAGAGAGAGAAACATCAATGATGAGAGAAAATCATTGATCGGCTGCCCCCAGCACACCCCACAATGGGGATTGAGCCCACAACCCAGGCATGTGCCCTGACCCGGAATCGAACCGTGACCTCTTGGTTCATAGGTTGACGCTCAACCGCTGGCGGGGCATAACATGCATCTAAATAGGTGGTTCCTCCATCCCGTCCACAACCCACCTCGGTTATCTGTCTTAATATTAATATTCCTTTCATTTTGTAGATGAGGAAACTAAAGCTTGTAAGATGAATGACCTTGCCCAAATCCATTCATCTAGGAAGAGGCAAGGCCTTGATGAAGTGAAAAAAAAAAATCCATGTAGTATCTGACACAGGGCACAAGCATCACAAAACACTCCAGAAATGACGATTATCATTCCCATGCATCTACCTAAAAGTATTGTGACGTCACATACTATGGCAGGAGTGGAGGGAAGCAGGAACCTGCCCCTGACGCTGGGGTGTGGATGGCTGGCAACCCAGGTGTGGAGAAGGCGACACTAGCGCTGTACACCGTGCTACAGAGGATCAGTCCGTTACCCTCTTTAGCATGTATCTCAGGGTTCCCGGGTACTGTTCCCATAAATAAAGCACTGGCCTGACTGAGGAAATGTGTGCTCGCCCATGGTGAGTGCACCTGGACTGTACACGGAGGTGGACATTTGCCATGTGACATCCTGGGAGATCGACAATCAGGATACGTGGCAACCTGATTAATTTTCTCTCAGGGGCAGGCATCTCAGAGATTGGACAACCTGTGCTCCAGGGCACCCAGGGGGTACAGGACATGACGGAGGGGTTCTCATTCTCCCCTCGGCTCAGATATGATTGGAACCGGTAGAGGCGCAAAACCAAAGGTATCACTCTTATTTTTAAGTTCATCTCTCAATTAGGTTGAGATCGTTTTTAAAAAAATATATTTTATTGATTTTTTACAGAGAGGAAGGGAGAGGGATAGAGAGTTAGAAACATCAATGAGAGAGAAACATCAATCAGCTGCCTCCTGCACAACCCCTACTGGGGATGTGCCCGCAACCAAGGTACATGCTCTTGACCAGAATCGAATCTGAGACCCTTCAGTTGGCAGGCCGACGCTCTATCCACTGAGCCAAACTGGTCAGGGCTAGGTTGAGATCTTGACTAACCACACCAGCAGAAATACTCAATGGCAAAAAAAAAAAAAAAGACAGAGAGAGAGAGAGAGCTTTTATACATTATTTTAAACAAATAAGTTGTAGAATGCCACACTTCCTAGTACATTATTTTTGCATCAGTGGCCAACTCCCAAAATGAGAATAGAAAAAGTATACTCATGAAAGTGTCTTGTCTCACATTTTAAAGAAAATTATTGCAACCATTTTCTGAACGACTGTAGAGGTGAAAGCTCCATTGATGACAAAGGAAATTCAGGACGCCAAGAAGATGTGTTCTTAGAGAGTCCAGCAAGATGAGGTGTAAGGACCTCAGATGCGTGGCTCCTATTAAAGTTAACAAGAGCCGTGCTGTTAAACCCCTCATGACACTTTGCATATAACCTGGGAAGTCTGAAGAAAGTGCCGAAGGGTCATCAAAACACCGGCATCACTCTGATAAACTTGTCACCAGGTAAAAGAAAATACGTGGATGTTTGCTTCTTTTCCTCTGAAATAGAAAGTAATTATGACTATAAAAACCTTTTACCATAACTAATTAACTATGAGCGCCTCAGAAACTATGTGTCGACAGCGCCGTATGTCTAATTATCTTTTTTCACTTCAGAATGGTGATGTTGAATAATGAAGAAAACATTACCTGATGAAGGCTTTTATTTTATGATGATATCTCTAGAGACAGAGGAGACACAAAGGCGCAAATGCCATCTTCAATTACATCTTGGCCTTGGCAAGCTTTAGCTGGTTTTGATTGGCACGGAAGCCACATTATTTTTAAAAGCTTAGGGAAAGGAGAAAGCGGGGGGAGGGAGGGAGGGAAGGAGGGAAGGAACGGGGGAGAGAAGGAAGGGAAGGAGTGGAGGGAAGGGAGCGAGGGAAGGGAGGGTGGGAAAGAGGAAGAAAGGAAGGAAATAAGGAGGGAAGGAAATAAATAGGAAGAAAGGAAGGGAGGGAAGAAGGGGAGGGAGGAAGAGATTGTGGTCTTTATAAAATGACCACTATAGCTGTTGAAGCACTCTATATCAATCCCAGGCATGAGAAACCCTTTTCACATGTAGGAAGTCAGGCCATAGCTGTTTGCCTACAGCCCACTCTGTTGGGCATTGTGGCTTGGGTTTTGCCAGTTCCATTAAAATGTCTCTCCGCTCCCTGCACCATAATGAACCACTCTAACTAATGCAAACCAGGCAAGCATGGACCTATATGACAGAAACAGGAAGGTGGGCATTTTTCTATGGCATGTGCATAATCTCTTTAGCTTTCGAAGCCATGGCTCAGATCCATACCTGCAGGCACATATGGGTAGAACCAGACATGCGAGAGAGGGCATTTTCTGCCCTTGCCTGTTCCCCAGCCAGTGCCCACCTTCCAAATACCCCTTCATCTCTGCCTGAGCTCAGGAGTAGATTTCAACAGGGGTGGCTATTACGCAGCACTTTCCTTGCACATGAAGCCATCCCTGTCTTTGGATGCTTCATGCAAGGCCCTTTAAAGTCCAGGGAGAGAGAGAAACATCAATGAGAGAGAATCACTGGTTGGCTGCCTCCTGCATGCCCCCTACTGGGGATTGAGCCCACAACCCAGCACATGCCCTGAACTGGAATCAAACCATGGCCTCCTGGTTCATAGGTTGACACTCAACCATTGAGCAACATCGGCCAGGCTCAAAATTAATTTTTGAGTACCATAAGAGTAAAGTAATTGAATAATAACCCAAATACGGTGAAATATATGTACATAATTGAATATAATACCTGATATTTCGCAATCCAAGTGCTTTCTTATATGACATATTGTCCTGTGCCATCTACTGAAGCATATGGGAAAGGTAATGTGTCATGCAAAGCATTTAATTAGTAAACTCACTTTGACAGTGTTTCAAGTCAGGATGTGGGGGAAAAGGTATTAAGTGGAATAATATAAAATTTAACTGTGACATGTCAAACATACTCTTGGAGCAGGTTCATAAAAACACCAAAGATGAACAATGATTCAAAAACTAAACAACAGGGGATCCGTTTATGGCTTACTTAGCCAAATCAGCAATCTGGAAAAGATACCTCTTAAATTTCAACTGAAAGCTTGACAGAGAGGAAGACAGCCTGACCTCCATGGTTAATAAATTCCATAAGGAGAGCGCAAACATTAAAAATGCCCCCTGGCTCCATGTCTTCAGCCAAAAAGAACTAATCCAATTGACCGAGAACAAAGAAAACGACCGGGAAATGGATGGTTCCAGAATGTCTCTGAGGTATTCAACACCAAGTCGATCTAAGGCCTTGTAAGTTAATAACGAGGCCTTTCCACATAATCCTGTACTTCGCAGGTAGCCAGTGGAGGTCTTTTACAACCAGGGTAATGTGATTGTCATGCTCGGTGTCAGTCAGAATGTCAGTAACCGAGTTCCAGACCAAGAGGGGTCCCTTGACAAGTCCATTAGGAGACTCCCCTGGAACACCGACATGTGGGCACAGCGAGGACCCCTGGAAGACAGGACTCCTACACAGGTGTGGGGAGTTGCGAGCAGAGGGCAGCAGCCATGGGAAGGCTGGTGCGTCGGGCTTTAAAAAGCGTAGTTAGTAAATAATTAAATGGGAAGCCTAAAAGGTATGTCAGGACTAAAGATTAAGTGCAAATTCATAATAGAAATCTTGGAAGCTAACAGCCTTCAAAGCTCCAGTTCTGGGCAATTTACGGATTTGCAGTAATGGTGAGAACCCAGAAGCAATAGGAGTTTCTTTTTAGTGTGATTTATCATCAGCTTTTAATAGTTAGGCAGAGAATATCCGGAGGTTAGGTGGTTAGAGAGTGAATTTAAGTTTCAAAAGGGTAAAGGTGACTACTTTTTTTATATGTATACTATAGGCCCGGTGCACTGATTCGTGCACTGGTGGGGTCCCTCGGCCTGGCCTGTGGGGGTCAGGCCGAAACCGGCTCTCTGACATTCCCCGAGGAGTCCTGTATTGCGAGAGGGCGGTTCTCAGGTGACACACCCCGGAATCGGGCTCCCTCCTCTCTGGTTCTGGGTGCATCACCCAAGAACTGCAGCTGCTAAGTCACCGAACCTTGGCAGCTCCTGCATTGAGCGTCTGCTCCCTGGCGGTCAGTGCGCATCATAGCTACTGATCAGATGGTCAAATGGTCGGACAGTCACTTAGGCTTTTATATATATAGATAATACATAATATTAAATGAATATTCTAAATGCATTGGATTCCTTTTTTTAAAATGGTCTAAGAGCTGTGTGTGTGTGTGTGTGTGTGTGTGTGTGTGTGTCAATTTTCCAGTGCAACTATTATACAAGATAAGATCTTTACAGATTTGATATTGAGAAAAGCAAAAATACCATTAGTTGAACACCTCACATTCCAGTCACAATACTAGTACTCAACACACATTCTTTCATTCTCATTTTGATGGTACAAGGTAGGAAGAATTAGCTGCAAATACAAACTAGGGAATGCCGGCGCAGAGAGTATAGCATGCTGCTCTAGCTCCTGACCCCTCAAAATCCATGCACAGACCAGCAACATCAGCACCATGTGGGAAATGACTAGAAATTGCACAATCTCAGGCCCTAGTCCAGACACACAGAATCAAAATCTGCCTCCTCGGGAGCTATAGACTTATGCCAGGTCCCTTCTATGGGTCACTTGCATGAGTTCTCAGAGAGAAGCTGGGGAAAAGGCAGACCAGTGATGTGACCAGGCTCAGGGCCGGCCAACCATCCCTGCCATGCAAATGAGCAGCAGCCGAAGGGCCCTCGTCCGGAAAGTGCACACACAGCAGGTTCCTAGAGAACGTCACCTGGTGAAAAGTGAAGAAATGAGACACTGTTGGCTGGCTCTGGCAGGGAGCACCGGAGCTCATGGGCTCTCAGGAAGTCATTCCACAAAAAAATTACTGAGCAACAACCATCTATGACGAAATACAGGTTAAGACAATAGGTTCTGGAGCCAGACGGCCTGGGTTTAATTTCAGATCTGCTTCCTAAGCTTGGGCGACTTATTTCATCTCTTCCTCTCTCAGTTTCTTCATTTGTAAGACGGGGATGCCGAGGGAACTGTGGGGAGGCATGCAGAAAGAGCTACCATTATTTTCCGTGTTGTGCTGGGGGCTAGGTAGAGTGTAGAACAAGACTAACATGACCTTTGCTCCCATCAAGGAGCTTGGCTTTTGGAGGGGAGGCCGATCTGATTAGGTATAATCGTGAGAAGTGCTACACGAGACTACAGGGCAGGCCCTGGCCCTGGCCAGGTAGCTCAGTTTGTTAGATCATCGTCCTAATATGCCAAGGTTGTGGGTTCAATCCCAAGTCAGGGCACGTAAGAGAATCAACCAATGGATGCATAAGTAAGTGGAACAACAAATGGATGTTTCCCTCTCTCTCTCCCTCCTTTCCTTCCTTCCTCTTCTCTTTCTCTAAAATCAATCAATAAAAAAAAAAGAACACAGGGCACTGTGGAAGTAGGTAAGAAGAGTCCAACTTTGTCGAAGGAATCGGGCTATTTCTTGTCATTGGCCTTTTATTGTGTCTGAAGTTTGAGTGGGCAGGGACTTCCTGGTATAAACAACAGCACTGCAAACCCTAATGATGGCGTGGCCACTGAAGAACCTGAAAGATGGCGTGTAGGGGTGAGCGCAGAGAGCCAGGTGGTTCTGGCACAAGGGAGGAATAAGCAACCTGGGAGCACCCTGTAGAATACCTGGATGAACCGGATACAGAGTAGAAGGTGTTCTCTGTACTGCAGAGAATTACAAAGAATGGGAAGCCTTCCGTTGCTGGAATTAAAGAGTGAACCAGTGAGCTCTGTCGTGGTTCCCCTCCTAGAAGTTATTGATCTCAGTAACCCCAAGGCTTGGAGACACGTATCAACTCGTGTTTAGCTTACTACACAGGGCATCCCCCAAAACTGTATACACGCCTTAATGGCTGATTTCTATTACATTCTGAAAATGAAATGTAGTTTAATAAACACGGCCTTTATAATTATTCAAAGTGTGTATGGGGACACCCCGTAGATGCAGATGATTACACACGGAAATATTTCTAGGTATATGTTTATACACGGTTTAGTAGATACACCGAACTGAGAGGTGCTAGAAGCCATGACACCCCAATAGCCGTGAGCGCACCTAGCGCCCAGATTTTGGTTTCAGTCTCCGGTGAAGGGAACCAGCGCTCCTTAGAGGAACAGCTGGTTCTAGCAGCGGGGCAGGAAACATACCAGGTGATGCCAGAGCATCTCATCTCCGAGGGCCAGAGAGGCCACACAGTCCCTCTGTGGAGTATGCCTCCAGGATAAAGCCAGAGGGAACACTCGCTTCCTTGTTTCCCAAAAAAGAACTAGACCCCACACCCAAGCAATAAATAAATCCACGGGGCCTTCTCCTGCTTTCTGCACTGACTCCTTGGCAAGGATTTTCTCTTTCCTTGTCTCCCAGCGGTGCGACCTAGCTTTCCGCCCCTCCCTGGCTCCACTTAGAAGCTCTGGCTGAGACATCTGCTGAGGACAGCCCTCTGAATGTGTTTCAGATTTGGTAGTTGAGCGCTTGGATGTCATATTTTCATTCCTGGCTCTCTCCGCAGGGGAAGTGAGGAACAGGCCCCTCTGTCGTAAATGTGAGATGAAAATAACAGTGTGTTGGGCAGAGCCTGCGAGAGGCTACAATAATAAGCCCCCTGGATTATAAATAATTCAAGGCCTATTAGTGTTTGTACATTGACATCCTGTCCATATACAGAATATTCTTACGAGGGAGAGATTTCCATTCTGAGGCTCAAAGCGCGTGGTGAAGTGCCTACACACAAATTTTCTTTTAATCATTTGTCCCCCCCAGCTGGGAATGATTTATAATGGGGCGATTTTAGAGTTATTAGGTGCAAAATTTTAAATTCTTCATATTGTAGATGAGAAAACCAAGGTGGAGAGCTGCCTTGCTGCTGCATATACAGTATATGAAGATTTCATAAAAATGCCATTTACGCAAGATGAAAACCTTATTGTCACTTAGAATTATTATTTAATATTTTTAAAGTCTTAATAAACATTGGCTTTTAATAAAACTTTATTATAAAACCTCTGGAATAGAAGGGATCTAGATGGATCTGTGGTTTATCTCTACACAGTTCGGCAAGGAAACAAGGGTACCTTCACCCTTTCTCGTATCCCAGGTTAACGGCTAAGTACAAGGGGTGGGACATTGAAGCTCTGTGATATGTTTGCGTAATTCTGGAAAAAGATGATACATGAAAGTCCAAACTTCCCAAACAGGTACATTATGGGACAATTGTTTGTTTGTTTTTTTATCCTCACCCAAGGATATTTTTCCATTGATTTTTAGAGAGAATTGAAGAGAGAGGGAAAGACAGAGAAACACTGACATGAGAGAAACACATCGATTGGTTGCCTCCTGCATGCGCCCTGACCAGGGCTGGGGCTGGGGAGGAGCCGCAACCGCAGTCCATGCCTTTGATCTGAATCGAACCCAGGATCCTTAGGTCCGCAGGCCGATGCTCTATCCACTGAGCTAAACCGACCACAGCAGGATAATTCTTTACAATGAAAAAAATTATCTAACAAGATTAATTATTCCAGGGCTCATTCCTATAACAATCTATCCAGTATATCTAAAAATCATTTGCATCAAAAAGTTCTATGTAAGCTCCATATGACTGAAATGAGAAGGGAAGTTTACTAGCACCTGGTTATAAATGCAAACACCAAGGAATTCATTAACCCTGACACAATGCAAACTCTCTTCTAACTTATTTATGTTTCCTTAAAGTGCAATTCGTTTAAATTTTTTTTTCAAGGTGTTTGCTCAGCAAGTTATACCTGTAATCTTGTCTGGTCTTTTGAAAAGGAAGAGATAAAACTCCAGCTTCAACAAAGAGCCCCAGAATAAACTGAAGTCTGTATTTTACTGTCAACGGAGTTCAGCAAATGCATGATCTTTCCTGCACAGAAACTCCTGCCTCGTATCCTTGTCATCAAACTGTCACGAGAACTGTTTCCTGCCATCGTGGGTCAAGACAATTACAATATGGTTTTTTCTGAACTTTGAAGAACTCGCCATAATAGAGACCTATCAAATTGCACATATATTTTCAGGGGCATTTCTCAAATGTTTTGTGCTTAAAAGAAAGTTCTTGAAGTGCAGAGGTTGATGGCAGAAGTTCAGTGCTCTGCTAGACGTTTCATTTCCCTACCGTCGCTCACCAGAGACTCTCCAGCGATGAGGGGCGGACAAAGGGATGGGCTCAGGACCCACCCAGAGGAGGACATTTCCCGGAGGCTCTGCCTTAAGATGATAAATGGGTGGACCATCTGGCTTCAAACAAATGACAAAAGAAATACTATAACCGATCAGGAGTGTTTCCAGTTCTGCTCTATTGTCCATTCTTGACCCTGTAGATACACGGGGAAAGGAAATGTAGATGATTTCTGACATTTCAAGATCAAAGTTCTGAGGACACTTGCTGTACGGAACTCCCCGCTCTGGCAGCTGCCAGGCCGGGTGTAGTTTTATTGAAACGAGGAAGGCCTGCCTGGCACAGACTCTCCGCTGCCCCCCTCCCGTGTGATAAACAGCAAGTACGACCGGAGTCCAATTAAGCCACTTCACTTTGAAGTGACTTTTCATGCCTTCTTAGCAGATTATGGGTCTTATTTTTGTTTTTGCTCCGACTCAATTACATGTACACGTTCGGAGCAGGAGAGAGGACATTTCCAACACGTTTAGCTTGGTCTGGGGCTGGGGTCAGAACGGCTACAGCTCCCACACCCGCCGGCAAACATCTGGCGCCCCAGATGGGAGTAATAACAACTCTCCCCTGATTTTCATAGCTGCATTATGGAAGATGTTCGCCGGCTTCCTCCTCGGGAGTTTAATTCACACCAATACTTTAAGGGAGATTAGAAAGCAAAAACCGGAATGAAAGAAAACATTCCTGACAGCACGGAGCTGAGGTTTCCTGCTCCCATCGTACAAAAAAAATCCAAGATGACTGTCGCATAGAGCAGATCTTTAAGGCTTATTTCGTGAATCAAATCAGCTATGTATTATTTCCTGTGCAGAAGCTCAATAGGCACCACCAAAAATGCCCAAGTCTAGGTTTCATGTTTTTCCTCTAAAATGATTTTCTTGGGTGAAACCGTTTTTGTAAAATAAGCTGGAAATCAAGCCACATCATAGAGCTGTTCCTTTGTTCGAGGTTACCATCCAGCCTCACTTGAAATATTAACATTAAGAGATGCCCTAGGTGTTGCCTCACCAACTCTTTCTAACCTCTGCGCTAAGAAGAAATCGTGTTATTTTCCTTCTTGATTCCTCTCTGAGGTGATTTTCTATAGTACTGCCCAGGTTCGCTGTAGTGAGCAAGTCAGGGACTCACATGTCGACTGTCAGCTCCTGGTGGAAAGGGGTTTGGGGAGAGAGGGAGCCAGAGAATCGCAAAGCCAAAGCTGGACTCAGCCTGCAGTCCCTGGTAGAGTTATCTGCATTTGGAGAATTAAGTGAGGGGCAGTGTCAGATCTGAACTCAGGACTAACAATTCAGCCTAGGAAATAGACCACCAAATGCAAGTGCCGTGAGCATGAAAGTTGTGGGCCCTTTTGTTGACTTGTGTGTCTGAGCGTCTGGAATAGTGCTTGGTACATAGTGGGCACTCAATAAAGAGTTGTTGAATAAATGAATGAATGAATGAATGAATGAATATTGCGCCTAGCTTCTTTTTTTAAAATATACTTTTATTGATTTCAGAGAGGAAGGGAGAGGGAGAGATAGAAACATCAATGATGAGAGAGAATCATTGATCTACTGCCTCCTGCACACCCCACACTGGGGATTGAGCCACAATCCGGGCATGTGCCCTGACCAGGAATCGAACCATGACCTCCTGGTTCAAAGGTCAACGCTCAGCCACTGAGCCACACCAGCCAGGTGCACCCAGCTTCTTGATCAAGATCATAAGCTAGCCAGGAATCAGACTTGACTTTCTTGTGTGCCCTACATCACCGAGGTTGACAGCATGAATTAGTGGAAAGAGCGCCCACATCTACCTCTTCACAGACCCACTTATGTTATCTCAGCCAAGTAACTTTATGGCTGAATTTCCAAGAGCAAATATCTCAGAGCCCTAGCTTTCTCATCTGTAAACTGACATAATATTGGACCTACCTATGTCACACGGTTTAATGCATATCAAAGTAGATAGTGTTATGTCAAACTCAAAGTGCTGTGAAAATATTGTTACGCTCAGCAAATGGACCCTGAGATGTGACCACATTATTAACGGAGGTGTTGGCCACAGGAGAGTTGAGGCAGGAGTCTGGCAGGAGCCGCTGCTCCAGGGTTATAAGAAGCCCTGGCCCAGGGCATGCTGGGAGCCACGACCTGAACTGCTCCTGAGCTGGAGTCAGCCTAGCAGAAGCCGAGGACACAAATGCAACGCATAGGCAAACAAGTTATTGAAATGTATGACATTTTCAATCATTTACATTCTACAGTAAAGTACTTTGATACCATTGCTTTCCCCCCAATGTCTAGCACAGGGCGGTTGTAAGGATGAATATGCAGTTTGATAGGAAATGGGGAGGAGACAACATAAGCAATATAACAGATGAGATCTCCGTGCAAGGGATCCTAAGACGGTCCTCAAAAATCCTTCCAACTGCGTCCGTGGATGGACATCCATGAATTTCAGGCTCTCATTCGGGAAATACCTTCCCAAAATAAGGGGCCGTGTGTATGCATTTTGTTTAATGTCACCAGCTGGTGTTTTCTGGCTGGTGTTTGTGTTGGTTGTTTCTACGTAACAAAGTGAAGCCAGTGTGAGTGTGTGAAGGAGCGTTTCCAGAAACTACCAGGACCTCATCGTGTTTGCAAACGATCCACAGCGACTGGGTTGAAAGCATCTCGTCTGGGTTACGTCATGACAACTGACCACACTTCAGCCACGCAAATGACCGCAGGTTTATTACGGAGCCTGTGTACGGACTGCAATGAACACCCTTGAAAGGATCAACACTGAGCTTTCTTACCAATAAGAGGAAGCAGTTCAGTAACAAAGGGGAAGTGTTTCATTCCCCCTTTGAATTTGATGGAACCTAAAAAATCAACTTTCCATTTCTTGACCAGAACCTATAGTTCAGTTCGTTTTTGCTGCCAAAAAAAGGAACATTGGGATCATAGCTGTGTGCATGGTTTTCTATCTTAGTAGATTTCTAAGTTTCTTGAAGGAAAGGGTGCTGAATCTCTCTGGTCAGGTGTGGGAGGGCAGGGGTAGGAAATAAAGGGAAGGAGAGAGAGAGAGAGAGAGAGAGAGAGAGAGAGAGAGAGAGGGAGGGAGGGAGGAGGGGAGGGGTGGAAGATAGGATACAGGACACTCATACCATGTCATACTCATTATTTTAGATTCCACATGCTTAGAACACAGATTGTACATGGTAGTTTTCCCCAAAGTTGTTTGCTAAACTAAATTAGAGTTCATTTCAACACATTCAAATTTATTAATTTAGCAAATGCATAGCACTAACTAGGTGCTAAGCACTCTTCTAAGTACTTTACTTGTTTAATAGACAGCTGGACCATGAATATTGAAAATTTCATATAATAGTTTCTATTAGAATGTTAGATCTCTATGATATCTTTATTCACAGGTCAACACAATCTGAATTTAATTGGTCTCAGAATAAAGTTTTATATACGTAATTTTTCTTTGATTATGAAAGTAATACTGTTCATGTAAAAATTTAGGAAAACACAGAAAAGTATAAAAGAGACAATACAATCACCCCTCACAAAGATAACCCTCATTAGCATTTTTCATGAGACATATTCTGAATATTTCTGAAATGACTAGCTGCAATTTCTGCTCATTCTATCCAAATGACATCCCCAATCATTTGCTATCCTATTACCTATTTTATTGCTGTCATTGTATTTATCACTATCTAAAATTACCCCATTTATTCAATTGTCACTCTTCTGTCTCCTGCTACTAGAATTGACGTCCCAGGGCTGGGTACATGACTGATGCTCACTCAATAAATGTTCTTTAAATGCATTTTCTTTCTCTGTTGTGTATAGGACCATGGTGACCAATTCAGCAGCTACAGCATTGTGTTTTGGTGTAATCACACCTTCTGAAATTATTTTACTCAGGGTTTCTTAGGCTCAACATTGAAAAAAAGTGAGCATTTTGGCTAAAATTTAATGACCACCATGTCTGGAAAAAATTCTGTACAGAATACAGTAGTTATAATAATGTTGTAAAAATACTTTAAAAAATGCAAGTGAAGTCTTCTTCATTTAGGATTTTAATGGATTAATCCTCTCCCTCCTGAGAACAGCATGGGCAGAAACTTGACAAGGCAAATCTTAAATGAGAACATATTTTACAAGGTTAATAGAAAGTGTCATTGTCACACGTCCTATAAAGCCAAAGTTTTGCTATTTCTCCAAATGCTAATTTGACAGGACAGCCTTGGTAAGTGTAAAAAATTAAAAAACTCAAAAATTTGTAGTTTTTTTCCCCTTCTGAATGTTTTTTAAGGCATTATTTATATGTGAGAAAGCATCAGTTTTGCACATACAGCATGATGAAATTTAGTGCCGTTATCAAAATACTATAGAACATCTAATTAACTGAGCTTGGTATCAAAGTATTATATCAAAGTACTGGTATCAACATACTATAGAACACCTCTCCCTAAAAAAACCTTCATGTCCCTTTGCACTCCCCCCACCAACCCCCAACCTCAGGCAACCAATGATATGCTTTCTGTCACTATAGTTTTGTCCTTTCTAGAATTTCATCTACATGGAATCATTTAGCATATTTTTAGATTTAATCCCTGCTGCATATATTACTACTTTGTTCTTTTTATTGCTAAGTACTAGTTCACTATATGGATATACCATTATTTGTTTATATAGTCACCAACTGTTAAACATGTGGGCCGCTATAAACAGTGCTGCTATGAACATGGACATTCACACATGCACTTTTCTGTGGATGTATGTTTTCATTTCTCCGAGTGAAATTGCTGGATCATGTTGAACTTTATAAGGTACTGACATTCTGTTTTCCAAAATGACGGAACCATTTAGCATTCCAACCCACAATTCGAGAGAAGTCCAGTTGCTCCACATCCTTGCCTGGCATTGTCAATCTTTATTACTTTACCTATTCAAGTGGGTTTAGAGTGGTTTCTCGTTGTGGTTTTAATTGGCATTTCTTTTATGACTAGTGATGTTGAACATATTTACATATGCTTATTGACTATCTGCCTTTGTGAAGTTTCTATTTCATCCTTTCGCCCATTTTTAAATTAGGTTATTTGTTTTATCATTGAGCTGTAAGAGTTTTATAGATATTCTGGATACAAAGCACTTGTCCGATGTATATTTGTGAATCTTTTTCTCAGTCTGTGACTTTCCTTTTTGTTTTCTTAATTACATCTTTCAAAGAGCAGACGTTTTTAGACTTGTTGAAACCCATTTTAGCAAGTTTTTCTTTTATAATATGTGCTTTTGATGTCTAGTTTAAGAAAGATTGGCGTAATCCAATATCACAAAGATTTTCTCCTATATTTTTTCTAGAAATTCAATCATTTTAGCTCTTATATTTAGATCTATAACCAAATCTGAGTTCATTTTTGGGTATGGTGTGACACAATGGTTGAGGTTTTTTGTTATTGTTTTCATACAGATACCCACTTGTTCCAGCATTACTTTAAAAAGACTATATTTTCCCCATTGAATTTCCTTTTTCTTTTATGAGAATCAGTTGGCTATGTAACTGTGGATCTATTTCTGGCTTCTCTCTAGTCTCTTCCTTGATCTATTTTTATATCGGTGCCTCACTGTCTTAATTATTACAGCTTTATGGTAAGTCATGAAGCCAGGTAGTATGAGTTCTCCAATTCTGGCCTTCTTTTTCTAAATTGTTTTGGCTATTTTAGGTCCTCTGTTTTTCCACATAAATTTTAAAATGAACTTACTGATTTCTTCAAAAAAGCCTGTTAGGATTTTGGTTGGGATTGCATTGAATCTATAGGTCAATCTGGAGAGGACTGCCATTCTAACAATATTGAATCTTCCAATCCAAGGGTCAGTAAATTATGGCCTGCACACAAAATCTAGTCTATTCTGATATCCCCTTGAACTGAGAATGGTTTTTAAATTTTGAAAAGTTGCTGAAAAGAAAAAGGCCACAAAGAAGAATATTCCAGAGACCTATGTGGCCTGAAAACCCACCAGTATTTACTATCTAGCTCTTAAAGGAAAAGTTTGTCGGCCTCTGTTCTAACCATTGAATATGGCACATCTCTCCGTTCATTTTGCCCTTTAGGTTCCCTTTGAAATGTTTTGTAGTTTGTCCTGCACACATTGAAATCTTCCATATTGTTCACTAAATTTATGCCTAAGACTACCCTTTAAGAGCTATTGCTGTAAGTCGTGGGGGGACAGGAGACACTAATTGTTAGCTTTTTACTTTTTTACATGAGTCCAATTACATGATGAAAACACTAACTTTTTATTTTAATAATACCGTGGAAGGACCCACAAACACTAGAAGCAGGAAAAACAAGAGGAATCGACAATATTTAAGATGAGAGGCACTGGAGCCATGGGCTAGAGTAGTGGGAGAGAAACAGGAGCGAATTCAAAAACACATTTCAAAGGAAGGGAAAGCGGGATTGGTAATGGATTGGATAAAGAGGATGAAAGAGAGGGAAGAGTCAAAGACAACTTCAAGGTTTCCGGCCTGTGATGTTAAATGGCTCGTCCATGGTGATTTTTATTTGGTTGACTTTTATCATCTGGATGCACAAATGGGATTTTCCCACATCTAGCTCCGTACATTCAGATTTACCATTGAAATTACCTGCTATCTCTTCACACCCTGTTAGCAAACAGGTAGTATTTTGATGGATGTTATACGATCAGAGAAATCCCGGGTCTTGGCGGTATGCGGAACGCAGCTGTCTCTAAATCCTTGTTTTAATTAATTATTCCTTAATATTCAAAATCTTTTTAGCTATGTGGTCACCTAAGAGAACCTTCTTTTTACCACTGTGTGTGTTCGGAAATCATTAGCCCTTGAAGATAGTTGTATTATTTATGACATTGAATTTGTGGGTGTTTTCTTTTTTTTTTCCTTTTTCCATCTTCTGGCTTTCTTTTGAAGTCACACTCTTAAACCTCCTTAAAAATATGTATGTGTGTTTATTTAACAAAAGCTCCTGTAAGTCGAATCCATGCGGGGAAAAGGTTCAGGTAAGCTCTCTATATAAGCTTACAGACAATTGTGTAAATCTTCAGCCATTAAAGAGAAAGGAGAAAAAAGCCACCCTCATTACACTGCTGTCATTTACTCTTCATCTCCTGTCCTCTTTAGCAGCATTAAGATGGGATGTAAATTTGCCGGCTAATGCTGTTAGGAAATGGATGGTTCAAGAAGAGAGGAATTAGAGATCAGTATTAGGTGCCGATAAGCCCCTTTCCCTCCGCAGCGGCGGCTGTTTAACATTCATGGGAAAAATCATCATCAAACAGCGTTATCACAGCTCTGCTGATGGCTGAGGAACTTCATCACTATGATAATTTTTTTTATAGCTGTGAGCCAAAAAGCTCCCTTTTATTTCTGCTGTCTAGAGCTGTGATAGAAGCTTGTTTGTATAGGGAGGAGACAGCCAGCCCTGGGCTCCTCGGCCCCGGTTTGGTTTCTTCGTCTCCCCCCGCCCCCCAAACCCCCGCTCTCTCTCTTTCTGCATGTTGCACTAA
>NW_005370286.1:2858435-2872559 GCF_000412655.1 Myotis brandtii | reverse complement strand
ATATATATATATATAAAATGGAAGTCCTCCAACAATCCTTCAAAGCATAACAGATATTTTTATGATCAGTAATTCAGAGTTTGACAAGTGATGCCATTCTGTAATGAAACTGTCATCCATTTTATTGTGAGCAAAATGCTAACTTGATAAATGGAACGCGGAGGGGAGGGAGCAGGCCAGGGGCAGGGAAAGAATGCCCGAGTTCTGAATACCTGGGACGCAAACGATTCAAGGCAGGCAACGTAGCCCTCAATAGTCTACTTCCCATCAAAAGGCTAAGTCGTCCAAAGCCCCCTGCCCCTCGCTACGTCTTCCAGGATCTCAAGCCCCGCAGCCTGGGGATGGGGCCCCCTGCAGTCCCTCTTTGGCGCGAGTCTATTTGTATTTTGAAGAGTGTTTGGGGACAACACTGGTTGTGTTATTCTAAACTCACCAGATTTGCTATAGAACACACACTCTTTGCCCAGGATATTCCCCTGACATGTTTAGACACCCTCAATATATGAACGATAAAAGTCACGGTCGTCGCTTGCAGCATATACGAGGGAGAGACTCGAAGTATTCTTCTGGGGCCGATAAGGAAGCCATTCAAAGAAAATGTAAATTTATTAAGGTGCTCAAGCTTCGCCTCGTTGCAGCTTTGACCTCATTTTTCCAGGCTTAACTGCTCTCAGTGACTCCTCCCCCCTCGGAACACAACTGGAAAGCCGGGTGCTGAAAAGCAGTTCTGTGGTCGGGACAGAAAGGTGCTATGAACTTCAATGGCTGGGATCTGAATTCAGGATTGATTCAACTACTTCAATAATTTCCTTTCAGCCCCCGCTCGTTCCTTTCTTTCCCTGGGAGCAGACTCCCAGTCCTGCCACGACGGGCTGAATCGCGCGTGGAGTTCGGAGATAAGGACTTTTGTCTACCAGGCTCGCTCCGACGCCCAAACTCATTTCCCAGCAGACGCGAGTTTGAATCCAGTTAGGGTCCTGGAGGTGAAAGGCTGGCGCCTTATCTTTTAAGTCTGGCTACGTAAACGTGAGTTTAAAAGTGAGCCCGCCGGCTGAAGGGCCAGCCCTGTTCCCACAGGCTCATCCCGGGGAAAGTCGGCTGGCTGCCCCGGGCAGATCAGACAGCCCTCTCCGTCCCTAACTAGCTCCCGCCACCTCTGACTTCCGGAGATCAAGGGCCAAAGGATGCTGCTTCCTTGGTCCAAGATTTCCTTTTCCATGTTTGTTTTTTTAAAAATGTAAGGAGGGGTTTAATTCTCATGAGCACACTTCTTGAATGACTATAGGTTTGTCTTGTCTTAACTCTGTGAGTTTCTCTTTGTTGCAGAAAAAAATCCCAGCACCCCCTGAAAGGGAGCTATTGGATGCGTTTGACACCCATTCTTCTCACTGGACCCCAGAGGTACATAAGCCAGAGAGGCCCCCTCCCCTGCAGGGGTGGGGGTGTTGTCTCCAATGCCTACTCGGTGACCCATGCATTAACCCCTTCTCTCCGTGGAGGTTACCACATCCGAGAGGAATTCTCGATCTTGCTTCTCCCCGTTAATGAAAACTCCATGACACATGGCACCATTCTGGACTTGTTCATTGCCCATCTCTCCCCGCTCTGATGGGAGCTCTATCCAGCTGTTTCCGGTTTCCGTTTGTTTTTCCTGCTGGATCCTCAGAGCCTGGAACTGAGCCTGGCACGTGGTAGGTGCTCAAGGAAACTTTGAGGAATGAATGCATCCTTGTTTGGCGCCTGGAAGGGCTTCGTAGTCTTGTAGCACAAAACTCAAGGGGCTAACCTGGCTGGAAGAGAAATCCCAAGGGCAGCAGGAACATTCCAGAACACCAGACGTATCCAAGAAAGCCCCGCTTTGCTGCCCAGGTGCGTGAAAGAACGATGGAATGAAGCTCAGCCTGAAGTAGCAGGTCCAGAGACAGATGTGTTTGCAATCTCCTGCAAGAGTACATTTGGGAAGAGGAAACCCAGCGGTGGGGGTTGAGGGGGACTTCTCCTTGCCAACAATTTCAGGACAGATCAGCAATTCTCCGTACTAGTTAGAAAAACCGTCTAACTATAAGTCATGAGTCACAGGGGACTTTATTCAGAGTAGACAAAGAAAGGGTCCCAGGAAGGACAGCAGGGGGGAGCCGTGGCTCTAGAAAGCCCAACAGGGATGCCAATCCCTAGAAGGGGCGGGGCCTTCACTGTGTCAAAGGCTGAGAGCAGAACTCATGACCCACACAAAGGGGCCGGCTACACTGAGAACCACTGAAATCACACATTCTCTAATTTAGCTCATTTTACACTAACAACGACAAGAAACCGCTTTGAGTTCCCAAGAACAAAAGACAATGATGATAATTTCCTTTGGGTCTCTTGCCAACCCATCAGCAATTTTCCAGCTCCCTCTCCCCCTTAAATCCACCCGTCTATCTCATTATCTTGAATTAGCCTTACTTTTTCTTGGAAATAAAGAAAAATTAATTAACCTTTTAGTAACTAGAACCCATTACAGAGCTATCTTGTAGTCACAGTATGTAGGCTATGACTCAGTTATTAATTAATGTATTTTTTACCTAATTCTCACTTTGGAGCTAAGAATGGTTAATCTCATATGAATTTCATTTTAACTTTACTGGACATATCTGTGTGTGTGTGTGCATGTGCGCATGCTCTCTCTCGCATGCATGTTCATTTGACAGAATTAGTCAGTTTTGAATCCATTTTGCTACAAACCCAAGTTTATATACACCTTTATATTTTCATATTTCCTGTGGATATCAGGACTTCCTCTGGAAAGTGTACAGGTAATTTTACTGCATCTGAGTTTATGCCAATTAAAGATGAGAATGATGAGTTAGTGGTTTTCATTGATACTGTTGCTAGGGCATGGGTATTCCATCTGAATCTATTTATCGGCCCTTCAGCCCTTCAGATTAAAATCGGAATATACTCTGTAACAGACCATTCTTCTGTCTGGGAGTGGGAAACAGTTGATGCTGATGAAGTAACTACTGGCAAGGAATGGCTGGGCCGAAGCGTGCCTTCTGGAATGCAGTTCTACGGGGCCTGTTTCTTCCCCGGCCCCTTTACTAGGCATTCTTTAAGGAATCGCAGGAACTCTTGCTCGGGTCTTTATCATGGGGTCTTGAATTAACCATTTGTTTTATTAGCCAATCTAAGGGGTAGAAACAAAATGGTCACCTCCCTACAGCACACACACAACAACACTGCCGAATACCTCGTGCAATCTGTTTTCTTCGTAGAAGGCATGGATTTTTTTCTCTATTTATACTCTCTCAATTCCACTGACCCAACACACACTGTGAGCTGGGCGACCAACCCATGAAGGCAGCCAGAGGCCATGGCGCCAGCTGGCCCCTTTAGGGTCAGCCCTTGAATACTGCCACTATGTCAGCTAGCCACAGACTCCAGGGGCCTCGCCGCGACATGCGCAGGTGCACACTTTGTGCTCATCACAGCCCTGCTAGCTCCCACACCTGGCACCTGCTGGAGCCAGGACGGGGTGCCCCGCAGAGCTCTGCCCCTCACCCCCCCGCCTCCCCCGTCATCGACCAACTGGGCCTCGGCGAGAAAACACCAGACCGGATCCGTCACCTCTAACAACTCACGGGAACAGATTCTCCATTTCCTTTGTTATGCTATGAATATTCTGCAGCTTCTCCGGTTTTATTAAGAAGCCTTTCCCTGGCTTTCTCTTTGTTCTTCTCATCTAATCTCTTAATGGAAGCTGCTAATTAAATTCCTATAGCCATTTTTTTTACAGTGTTTTGAATAGCAAAGTCTGTCAACTGCAGAAAGTGTATATTCTTATCAACACGCCTGTTGCCTGGAGGAGCGAAGGCCGCGCTGACAGATGGCTGCCGAGGAGGGCCCGGCAGGGCTCACAGCTGCAGCACCTGTCAGCCCGGCCCCAGCGAGGAGTGAGCTCGGGCTGCAGAGGGCCCGGCTGGGCTCACTCAGTACAAGCCAGGCTGCCCGAGTGTGTCCGTGAGCCTCCAGTGGAACCTGGCAAACTTGAAGCCAAGTACCCTGGGCAGGTGCTTGTCTTGAAGCATCCTTTGATGCCGCCGCATTAACGGGCTCGTATGCCTTTAAATTTCAGTGGTATCAAGTCTCTGACGGAAAATGTAAAAGCAGCTGAGTGCCTGACATGTATGCCAACACATCCTTTAATCAGACACAAGTCATCCAATTGAGTTCCGTTAAATGTACTTGTTGCTGGCTGGTAGGCGGTTTCAAGGCCTTTGCGAACACGCAGAATCGTCTCTTATGCTAAATGTACATGGAAATTATAGACACAAATACGCTCCCTCAAACCGATCTCCCTTTTACCCCCACACAGGTCGTCTGCTGCACAGCATCATATGGTCGTGAGTGGTTAATTGCAGGGTACTCCACCCCCACAGAACCCAGTGCCAAATCCGTCTCTATAAAGAGACACTGTCTTTGATCAAATGCTGGTACCTGCCTAAAGCAAAACTCGTCTATTCTCTCAACACAGACTTTGCCATGCATAGCACTGATCAAGAAATGGGCATGAGACTGGGTGTGGTTGTCACCCTTTTGCTCAAGAGAGCAGACTAAGCACACAGGTCTACCCCTCTCCCTGTCCCCCGCCCCTCAAATTTCACAAGTCACAGAAGGTGTGTGTGTGTGTGTGTGTGTGTGTGTGTGTGTCTTCACAACAGTGCTGGAAAATAAGAGATACTGACCAGGGTTTTTGAGGAATTAATGGAAGATAGAAAGAAGGGATCAAATCAAAGGAGAAATAAATTTAGGGTCTAGCAGAACTATAACTCAAAAAGGAGGAAAGTGCTCTGAGATAGGATCAATTCCGGGAGAGAAAGCGCTCCTGCGGAAATGGATAGCTGAATACTCAACTGAGCAAGTATGTCCTTCCAGAAGAAATACTTCCGTGTGCAGCGGTATGCAGGAATGAGATGGGCCTTGCTGCCTGACTCGGAACACTGAGAACAGCCTGACTGTCCATCTACGGCTGAGTGTGTTACTGTGAAACTATGCAGAGCACTAGGTCCTGACATGAAAGATCTCCAAGACACGGTGTTAAAGGAAAAAAGCAAGTTGTAAAAAAGCAGAGTGAAATTAAATATTAGATATATGCCCTGGCCAGTGTGGCTCAGTTGGTTGAGTGTTGTCCCATGCACTGAAAGGTTGCCAGTTCAACTCTGCTCAGGGCATATGCCCAGGCTGTGGGTTTGATCCCTGGTCAGGGTGTGTGCAGGAGGCAGCTGACTGATGTTTCTCTCTCACAAAGATGTTTCTCTCTCTCCCTCTCTCTTCCTCTCTAAAATCAATAAAAACATATTATCAAAAAAGATTAGATATATAATAGATGGATGGATGGGTGGATAAAATGTACACATTTATGAATGCAAAGATAAAGGTCTGGAAGGAAACTTGCCAAATGGTTATCAGAATTTACCTTTGGGACACAGAATGAGAGTACCATTAGGGTGGGGGGGGGTTCACTTTTTACTCTCATGTTTATATCACAACTGAAACTCTTCTGAGCCATATCAATGTGTCGTCACATGACTCCACACACCTAAAGCACCCAGAAGTGATGAAAGCAGAGCCAGGAGGCCGATGTGGGGGAAAGGCGGGAAGGAGTAACGTGATTGGCAGGTCAGGGAAACAGGGGCTCTGGTTGAGCTCTGCCGAAGGCACAGAAGCCCGGCCGGATCAGCGAGGGCTTCCCCAAGGCAGATGGCCACGCTGACCTCGGAGGGAGGGTGGCATTGGTCAGACGGAGGGGAAGCAGGGATGAGAAGCAGGAGCCAGTCAGCAAAGCTGAGCTGTCCAGATGGAAGTGGGGTATTTAAAAACAAGCCTGGAGAGGGGCCAGCAGGGACCTGAGAAGCCACGTCCAGGTGCCTCGCCTCCCTCCTGGTCCCGCTGGAGGAAGTGGTGTGTCCGAGGCAGACGCTGAGGATGAGAGCTGTGGGGGGAAGCCACAACTCTGACTATTTTGTCTCTCAGTTTTCCTTCTTCCAACCAGACACTGGGAGCTGGAACAGGGTCACCTGTGAAATTCTTTCCTCACAGTCTGGCCTGTTGGCCACCCCCGTGACATCTTTACGCTTTCCCACCTGACGAGGTGGCCATGAAGATGCAGGAACCAAGAGCAGAAGAGGCCTCCCTCCCTCCATCCTTTTTCTCTGTCTTCCACAGAGGTCAGCCAATGACTCACAGTAACCCGCCTGGAAAACTTCACCTCCTGCGGCCTAACACCTTCCGAACGTGTGCAGGTGGACCAGCCACTCCTTAAGCAACATGGATGTAAGTCAAATGCATGGCGGTGCCATGCTCCTGTGAAAAGGGAGGAGAGGTGTACTTCCCTCCCCTTAAGTAGCAGCTCATACATGTCCAGCAGCACTGCGGCTTTCCTGTATGTCTACGGTTGCTCTTTCTTGAGTCAAAAACTGGTATCCAAAGAGAAGAGATGTGGCAGTCTATGCCTGGCATGGCCCTATGTAGCCTGCAGACAGTCTGTGCCCATGCCCCTCTGGGGCAGTCACCCTGGCACTGTATTTGTCTCCTAGAACTGCTGTAACAACTTCCCACAGCCTCAGCGATGGGAAGTTATTCTCTCACAGTCTGGAGGCTGCAAGTCCAAGGGCAAGGTGTCTACTTAGTACTTTCTGGCTTGAGTCTCAGCTTGTCCCAGTTCTAGGGCGCAACTTTTGTGTCTTCCAGCTTCTGGTAGCTTCACATGTTCCTTGGCTGGTGGTGGCATCACTCCAATCTCCACCTCTGTCTTCATCTTGCCTTCTCCTTGGCGTCTGTGCCTTCTCCTTTTCTGTCTCTTATGAGGACATTTGCCATTGGATAGAGGGCCCACCTAGACCAGGATGATTTTGTCTCAAGATCTTTAACTTTGCTGCAAAGACCCTTTTTCTAAATGAGGTCACAGTCATGGGTTCTAGGAGTTCGGAAGTGGACATACCTTTTGAGGAGACATAATTCAGTTACTACAGATGCTTGGTTAGCTTCCTTGGTATTCTCAAGGCCTTTGTTTCTCCGCCAGGTTTGGGGCGAGGTGGGGGGGTCAGCCAGACGTCACAGTTGACTTGCCATCTCTAGCTAGGATGTTGTTTGGGGCAGAAGGGGAACAGTGGAGATAACAAAATTACATTTTGGAGATGAGATTCAACATCCTCATTATTTAGATGGAAAGACTGGCCAGTAAAATCCAGTTGTTTGTCCAAAGGCTTCTGTTTCACCTTGGTTACAGGTTGGGTATTGGTATTAGATTGGGGACTATGTTTGACCTTGGTTACAGGTGGGTATTATTAGGTATTAGATGCCGTTACTCTGAGGAAGAAATGTTAAAAGTAGTTATCATTCACCTTGCAACTCCTTATCCAGTAGCAGGAGCTTGAAAATCCACTCCTGGCGGGCACAACAAACCAGATTTCCTCCCTCCCTCCTTCCCTCCTTTCCTCTCTCCATGGATCTATACTTAAAGTTCTATTTCCTTCCTCCCTTCCTTCCTTCCTTCCTTCCTTCCTTCCTTCCTTCCTTCCTTCCTTCCTTCCTTCCTTCTAGGGTGACTCAGACTGCTTAATACTTTCTTGTTGAGGTCTCTTCTTGTCCCAATAAAATAAATATCTCCTTATTTCAGTTTAGTTTTGGTGAACTAAACAGTGCTTTGCTATAATTAGAAAAAAAAACAAAACACCCCAAATGTTATAAAACCAAAACATTTTAGTCCAATTAGTTCACTGGAAGAAGTGTTATCGAGGCCTTTAGTTCAGTCTGGTAAACCAAGGAGTATGATAGCATACTTCAAAGACTGGGCAGTATTTTCTTGGGACCTGAATTAGGAAAGAATGGGGTGTGTGTGTTGGGGAGGGGGGGGTCCTTTGGACTCACTTACAAGGTTTGGCTTGATAGGAACACTGGGTGCCTGCGACTATCTGTTATGTAATACACACCCCAAGCAGTTGTAAAGTCATTCAGACAATGGCCCAACTTGGGAAGTTCCCAGCTCATGAATATTGCAGATAGCCCATTTTCTTCACCTTCAGTTGAATCTGATACTTTTGAATAGGCTGTGAGGTGTTCAGGTCTTTATCTGAGCCAGTGCCGCGGAGCTGAAAGGGGACTTGAATGGATGAGGGAGTCATTCAAAAAATGCTTTTATTTGGTTTCAGAAACACTGTCTTTGTTTTGATGTGCTCAGAACATCATCTATTTGAAGTCTGGCTCCACTAGAGTTTTTATCTCCAAAGCAAGAAAAATATGGTAATTTTAAATAAGCGAGCCACCACAACAAAATGTATTTAAAAAAAAACAAAAAAAAAAACCTGTTTCCAAGAGATGTGTGCATTTTGAACATGGGTAATGCCTGTATAAAAGTCGAAACGAATGAATCTCCGCTATGGCCCGTCTTTGCCTTTGTTCTTTATGAAAATATTCACATGTATCCAACTAAATTAACATATATTATCACCGACGTGTCATTCTCAAATTTCCTGAGCCCGGCTTATCACTCCCCGCTCTTTTTCTTGCTCATGACTGTCTTTCTGAAAACAAAACAACATTATTCACACCAATAAGTGTAACGGGCACAATGGGAGAAAGTACTGGAAGCAACTTCTTTGTACTTATCAGGGTGACCTCTCACTCTTGGCTTTTCCTTTCCTCGCCTCTCTGGAGTCGCCTCTCTGAGAAGGAGCTGTGGGACTCTGTGTTCCATTAGCGCACCCCATGCTCATTGGTCCCCCGCCATCCCTTTGTGCTGCGGAGAAATCAGCCTCCAGGCAAAATCTAACTCCTGCCTTTATTCTGCAACTGAAAGCAGTATATCTTGTGGAGAGAGAAAAACTCCATTCTTCTATCTTAACTCATAGGTGGTTTAAAGGGCTAGTGGGAAAAAGCCTGAGGAGATGGTCTGATACTTAAATAAAAAATAACCTACTTACTTAAAGCTTCATGCGAAGCCAGAGCCCCTTTGGAGAATTTGGGCAGACCCGAAGTCATGTGTAAGATGGGGGAGAATGATATTTGTATACATGCCCACACCTGGGCGTGAGTGTGTAATAAACACCCTGATATCTACCAGGGGGAAACAGAAGTTGGGGGTGTCCAGAAGGATAGGGGGAAATATGTTACCCACTCTGAGTTCTAATTCAGGCCAGGAAAACAAGGTCCCCTGGAAAGATGCCTGCTACGTCCAAATTTAGGACCCAGAACCAACAACAAAGAGAGATGTTAGATTAGAATGTTCTAATACCAGTGGGATAGTAAGCGATTACTTTTAGATTCATTATTTAAAGCAACTCACCACTAAAAATATCTTCTGATTTAAATGGAATGACTGTAGGAATGATAAGGAACAGGGTACAGTGTTCTGATATATTAAGATAGATTTCTTTGTGTTACTTAATGGAAAATACCATTTACATAGGTGGTCAAATACTTATCTATATACATAAAAACCTATGTGACCGTTATGACCGAACGACCGGTCGCTATGATGCGCACTGACCACCAGGGGGCAGATGCTCAACACAGGAGCTGCCCTAGTCTGCAGGCTCCAATTGGGTGATCAGGGCCTCTGGCCAACCTCCCGGTCCCTCCCCCTGGCCGGGCCCCAGGAATAGGCTGTGAGGGACAGGGAATCAGGGGTGGGTGGCAGTGGACATAGGTGGCAAGGGAAGGAGGAGAGGGGGAGGTGGGGAACCTGATCAGCCCTGATCACCAGCCAGGCCTAGGGACCCCACCTGTGCATGAATTTCATGCACCAGGCCTCTAGTGATTATCATAATGACATGAAAAAGCTTGAGCTTTGCCATTTTTGCAGCATAAAAATTTAGATATAGAGCAACAGTTCATTTTTTAAATCAATATATTACCAAGCCCTATAGGCTGTACAGGTGAAAAATAAAGACATTTTAACCATGACTGTCACAGACACACCAGTGACCAAAAATCAACTTTAACGATGACTGTCAGAACCCTGCACTTTGTTCAGAATGACCAGACCAGACATGAACTTTGATATGCACTAGATTTTTATTTCGGTTTTAACAAACCCTACCTCTTTCTCCACCATCTTAGCAATATGTGTAGATTCACTTACCATTATCCTTACATATTCATCCCTCTCCAAGAGAAATTCAAGATTCCCTCCATCACTCTGCCCAGGATGGCCTGGTTCCATTCCTATCTTTGCCAGATGTTGGCATATAATTCACCTGTGATGAGCAGAAGGTGTATGCAAACTCCTTCAAGAGGGGGCAGGTAAATTGTCTCTCATTCTGCTCAGTCACCACGGATCAACATTTATTACTCTTGCTCCAAATTACCAAGTTGGTTCACGCCTGGCTGCTTGTTAAGCCTGAGGTGGCTCAAGAACTCTAAACCCTACCGGCATTGACGGGCAGAATGTCTGTAAAATTACTCTGAAAACATTCAATCTTCATGGCTTGGAGATTAAGACTCTCCCCCTTCGTGGAGGCATTTTCTAGCGCGGACGGTTAAAATGGACTCGCCTTTGTTAAAGCATCGATGTCCCCGCATTTGCCATCGAAGCTATTCAGGAGACGAACAGACATGGAGATATATTTTTTTTTTTTTGGTGCGAGACCTCTGTAGAGACTTCCCCTCCGTCAGGGGCAAACACGGAGTCTTTTTTGAAGAAAAACAAAAAGACGTTAGGTGTGTAAGCCTTCTTCTGAAATAAGGCTTGGGGGAAACAAGAAGAAGAAAGAAAGAAAAAAAAAGCTACCATTCTGATTAAGCTCACAAAGAGACTACAGTGCCCCACATTATCTTGAGAAAAACAGAAGCCGCAAAGCGCAGCCCCCAGCCTTCCCAGTCAGGCAGGCAGACATTAAAGTACATTAGCACTATCATTTGGATGTCTATAAATATCAATAAAGTATGTGATTTGGCTTCACTTGCGCACAAAGGAGGAGACGATCCTTTTCAGGGCATTTCACAGAGACACTCACCAACAAAAGTTGGGTAACCTGATCTTTGGAAAGCTCCAGCGCGCTAAGTTGGAAATTGCAGGTTTTAAACTAATGTACCTGATAAGCGATGATGGCAATACTAAAGCGACCCATTATTAGGTAACCCGATCGCCCGGGGCCCAGTTATCTGTAACGGAGAAGAGGCTCCCTAAAACAGAACTAATGGGTCCGCATCAACATTCATCTCTGGAGTCAGAAAGAGGCTTTCTTCGCGGGCTTTATCTGCTCCCAAATGTCTGCCTCCACCAGGAGCCATTTCGCACTCCCGAGGCCAAGGCCGAGGCCGCTGCGCAAATGACTCCAATAGCTTTGTCCCCGACGCGCTGGTTCTTAGGCCTCCGCGGGGTACCGTCCCGCAGACACTTCCACGGCCATCTGACTGTTACGTGTACCTGGACTTAGCGACCCTGAGCCCAAGGGGACCAGGGCAACTAGACCATGAAGGACCTGAGGCTTGAACTGGTCTGTGTGGAGGTGGGGTGGGCGAGGGGGGGGGGACAGTCGGTGAGGCCTTTGTCCTCTTCTTAGGTGTCACACCACTTCCAGCTCTTTGTCCAGCACCAGTTTCCTCTTGCAAGGCGTTCGGTGCCAAGAGAAGCCATTGGTAGAGCCTCCCTCTTTCAAATGGATTCGGGCAGGGCCGCGGACCACGGCTAGTGGTTTGAAACCGCTAGCATTTCTCTCCTTCCGAGTTGCAGGCCTTATTTCCAGAGCTGAAATAAACAGGGCCCGCAAACCACTTGTGTATTCAGTAACACGTCAGGAGGTAACTTGAAAAAGGTATAACTTAATTCAAGATGACCCGTTTTTCCTGCCTCCTTCCTATGGCGACAGGAAGAGCAATTCCGGTAAATATATTTTTATTTTGTATGTTCTTGTTGGAACTTAAATAACTCCCCTTTTTAAATAGTGTTTTTTAAACCTGAATGAAGATCACCTCAGTGAGAGCCAGTGGGTAGGATGGTGGGTAGATAACTTAGAATGATTGTCCAATCTCCACTGGTTCTTGCCAGGAAATCCACATTTCCGCGAATGAGGGTATTAGCAGAGGGGAATTTGCATGTTGGCTCTTACACGTCCAACAGAATTAAGTTAATAAGTACGATCCTTGGCAAATACATTCAAGGCAAGTGTTTAACGTCCCTGCAGGTGGGGGGGGAGGGGTGACAGTAGCCTGCTGAGTAGAACATTAGTTTTACTTCACCAACCTCTCAACCTGGGACAGTTCCCAAGAGACACTGCAGGAGGGCAGAAAAGGATAAAATGAAGACTCTCTCTCGAAAATGGAGCTATCATAATTTCTTCATGAGCCTCTTAAGGTTCTGCAATTCCTTGAATACAGAAGCTGTGTCTCTGAAATAGGAATTCCTTTTTGTAATGACCATGCAAAGCAGGCATTGTGTTTCCTAGTAAGAGTGAAAACAAAGTAAAGAGCAACCTCCTGTTTGCTCGGAATGATTTGGGAATAGTTAACTATTCCCTATTAAGAGTTATCATGTATATCCATGTGGAGTACCAATTTTTTAAAGAACCTTAGTAAATGACATCAAATTCCAAAACTATCCAGAATAAAATGCCCCTAAACATTCAGAAATGTGCTGTACTGCCCAGTTAAAGCTGGATCTATCTGTTAACTTCCATAATCCTATAGTTGTGGAAAATGTATGAGACGGAGCTGAAGACATGCTGAATTTATTAGGCTATACCAACAAGGATGGCCTTTCAAACAAATCGGAGACGTTAGCTTATTATTGTCACCTGTTTATTCCAATAAAATTGGAGCATAGAATGTGAAAAAAAACATCAAACTAAAGTGCTAGCGACACAAGAGAGTGGACACAATAGGTACAGGGTTACACCTAGAGAGAGGTTCTCAAGCAAGCATGGACGTGAGAATAACAGGGCCTGTGCAGACAGAGTGTGGGCTCACCCTTAGGGGTCCGGACTTAGTAAGTTTAGGATGAGGTCCAAGAATTTGCATTTTTTAATCCTCACCTGAGGAGATTTTTCCATTGATTTTAAGAGAGAGTGGAAGGAAGGGAGGAAAGAGGAGGGGGCGGGGAGAGAGAGAAATATCCATGTGAGAGAGACACATTGATTGGTTGCCTCCTGAATGTACCTCTCCTGGGGCCAGAGATGGAGCCTGCAACCGAGGTATGTGCCCTTGACTGGGAATCAAACCTTTGGTCTGCGGGCTGACGCTCTAACCACTGAGACACCCGGCCAGGGCAAGAATTTGCATTTTTAAGATTCCCAGGGGATGCTGATGCCATCCATCTGGGGACCACATTTTGAGAACCGTTGTCGAGGGTCAAGTGAAGGGCTGCTTGTTGTTTGTTTGTTTGTTCCTCAGTTAACTTGATCCAGTTCATGTCAACTCAAATAATTCTGCCCATAAAAATTCCTTTTCTGCCCTCAGAAATTAGATTGGCCAGACTGCTGAACAGATCTTTATTTCATTCTGTGCCACCTTGACAGGGAGTCATAAACATGTCCCCCTAGGACCACAGAGAACATTTGAGCATTTCAGTACATCCACACAGAATGTAAGCCAGACAGATTCATGTGTAGCTATGCCCTCTCCGGCTCTATAACCCTGGGCAGGTCATTGAGGAGCTCTAAACCACAGCCAGACACATACTGCGTGTTTCCACACATGTGAGGTTCCTGCACAGTCACACTCACAGAGCTGAGAATAGAGTGGTGGTTGCCAAGAGATAGGGGAGAGGGAAGTAGGGAGTTGTTACTCAATGGGTATAAGGTCTTAGTCGTGCAAGAAGAGTAAGTTCCAAAGATCTGCTGTACAACATAGTACATATATGTATGGTTAACAATGTGGTATTGCACACTTTAAAATATGTTAGGAGGATAAGAGGATAGTTGTCACATTAAATGTTCTTACCAAAACACACACACACACACACACACACACACAAAAAAAAAACCCAAGGAAATTTTGGAGATGAGGTATATCTGGTACCTTGATTGTAGTTATGGTGTCACATGTAAAAACACAACAGAATGTATACATTAAATATTTTCATTTTTGTATATTAATTACACCATAACAAAACTTTGAAAAAGTCTGCCAACCACTGTGTTAGAGAGC
>NW_005370286.1:2844201-2858347 GCF_000412655.1 Myotis brandtii | reverse complement strand
TGGTGGCTCAAGCAGCGGAGACCTGAAGGCCACTTCCGCCCCCACCAGCTGTGTGACCCTGCAGCTCCCATCCTTGTTTGTAAAACATCTGGGTTTTACAACCCCAGCTCCTTCCTTCCCTGAAACCCTGCAGACCTGCTCCTCTGCCTGCTGACCACAGTGTGTCCCCACCGCTACTTCCCTTTCGTCACCCGTTTCATCGGCACGAAGAAGAAACAGCCTCAGCACTAGAGAGGTTGCAACTCCCCTCCTTTGCACACATCACACCATTCGGCGAAACTCGCAGAAGTCCCGTAAATAGGAGTTCTAGCGTGAGCCTCCAATACCCTGACCAGACGTTCGGGAAGTGTGCAAACGTTCCTCAGAGCCCCAGCCCAATGCCTCCAATCTCCCAAACAGGACGGAAACGCAGCCCGCACTGGGCTCTGAATGATTGTGGCCTTTCAAAGGCGATACAGAGTAATATGCAAGGAGACAAAGCTATTTTACCAGGCAGGCAGATATTCCAAATTACCGGTTCTTAACAAGCATGGTAATACACCAGTCAAAAGCAATAAATTTAAACTTAATGAAATCTCAATTCGCCTACAGTGCATTTCACTTTGACATTTTCTATATTGCCACGGTGCTTTGATAAAGTTTTTTAAAATGCAAAGAAAGTGTCCGCGAGGCTAAAGACCAGACTTGGTGGCATTGTGGCCCAGGCAACATTACAGTACTTAAGTTTCATCACTCCATGCCCGGCGGCGGGCAGAGCCCCCGCGCTCACACAGGTTCAGTTTTCATTATCATCCTATGATTATGCATTTTACTGCATTTAACTGATAATACAACTACCAGCTCACCTTAAAAGAATTAGCTTGGAGGTTTCATTGCTTTCCAAATGGAATTCATTTGACAAACAAATGACAATTAGCCTGGTCTCCCCGCTCTGCGTCAGGATGCTTTTTGATTGAACCTAGACCAATTTACAATTTTTAAATGAGTTTAGACATTTACATTTCAAATGTCTAGAGGAAATTAGCCCTGGGACATCCGACAGCCAAAACGCTTTTTGAAGTTGATTATTATTTGATCTAGGCCCCTCTACCTGGACATTGTGTTCCGACTTCAAAGTTTGGGAATGTAAATGCCACCTCACCTCAAAGCACAGGGAGAAACTTAAAAGCGGTTTTGCTCATTACGTTATGCAAAGGAGCCCATATTTTAATATTCGTTTAATATGGTTAGTTAGCTTTAATGACACCAGTGTGCCCGTGTCATAGTTTTGGAATCTGAAAGCGCTGATTGAAGTTTCTGGCTGCCGCCTGCATTTTTCCGCACAGAGAGGAAGTGAGCCCTTCGCAGGACAGATGGGCTCCTGGGTGCGTCCGTCCCGGGGAGATCAGCGCTCACCTGCCCAGGTGAAGAAGGTCCAGGTGATGATGTCAGGGACCACAGGGACACTCGACCGTCATATCCCAACTCTTGAGGACGGGAGGCCCAGGCAGCCACGGGTGCCGAAGAAACTGCTGGAAATTCCATTATAAATACTGTACGCAGTGCTGGTAACCCGGCCTTGGACACTGGCATTGCTCTCAAACTCAAGTTCACTAATTTCTAGCCACGGGCATATGTTATTTATTTATTTTATTGAGATTGCCACATTGTTGTCAAAATGAGAAAGTGACAGCCCTTTGCCATTCCACGTTGTTCCAGGACAAAAATAAAATACAGTAAGGGGAGAGGCCACAGATGTATGATCACATCACCATCCTGTTCTGGATTTTACTTTTATTTTTACTGATTGCAGAGAGGGAGGGAGAGGGAGAGAGAGAGATAGAAACCTCAAGGATGAGAGAATCATCGATCAGCTGCCTTCTGCACGCCCCACACTGGGGATCGAGCCCACAATGCAGGCATGTGCCCTGACCAGGAACTGACCTCCTGGTTCATAGTTTGATGCTAAACCACTGAGCCATGCTGGTCGGGTTAGATGTTACTTCTAAAGGCCTGAACATCAGTATTATCCACAACACAGTCAGAGGAATACTCTAGAAAAAAGCGCATGAGACACAGGGCCAAGGAGTCTTCCCATCTCTGCATGGAATCATCATGGCTTTCCTGGGCCATCCTGGGGGGTTCCCCTGAATATTCTGGATTTCTGGTTTCATCTCACCCTCTAAGACACACGCCACATGTTTACAAAATAACTCCGAGTTCGAAAGTTCCCAAATGATGACCCCGGATCCTCCCAGCATAGAATGAATGGCTTTGAAGACGCTTCTGTCTAAACAGTAGATGCTGGATTAATGGTCCAGCCCCTCATTAGAGTTCACAACGGTGTTAGGAGGCAAGAATGCCAGGAAAGAGTGAATCAGCCCCGGTCACAAACATTAGAAAATGGCAGGGAAGGAAGAAAACCTGGTGTCCTACCGCTGGGTTCCTGATCTCACCCCCACGTACTGTAAAGACCATGGTGGCTAGGATGGCTTAAGTTTGTTGCTGGAGGGATGAAACTTCCCCCAGGTCCCTTCACTTGTAAACTCTGTGGTTTCATGTCACTCCGCCCCCCCTTCCTCCTCCCTCCTCTCATTCTCATTTTCCTTAATGAAAACAGAATCAGAGTGTCCTGGATAGAAACTGTTTTGATGCTGAAATTAACAATTTTTCTCACATACACAATGTCCACACTATGCTAGGGACATGCCTTGAAAGTCCTTCTTTCAAGGCTTTTTCATTTTCTATTTCTTCCTGCACACACAGGAATTTGTAATTCCTGTACTAAGGGCTTGGCAACAACCATCTTACACAGACAGCACCCACAGACCATGGCTCTGAGGGCACCAGAGTCGCCCCAAGCCCAGGCAGCCGGATGGGAAAGCTGGAGACTTCTGTTACGTCGTCTGCCCCCTGCTGGACGGATCGCCAGCTGCGCACGGGGGAGCTGGAAACCTCAGGAAGGTTTTGTCCTAAGGCCAGTGGGTTTTCCCTAAGCCACAGGGAAGCATTCTTATTAAGAATGTTATTAAGAAATAACACTGCCTTTTCTGCCAGAGCATCTTAGAAATGCACTTTTCTCTACACCAGTTTATCTGGCCTCTTCCATTTTTAAGCACAACTATTTTTTAAAGGTATTTTTTAAAGGATGAGATTATTTTTATTATTGATTGTACAGAGAGGGAGAGAGAAACATCGATTTGTTGTCCCACTTATTTATACATTCATTGGTTGCCTCCTGTATGTGCCCCACCTGGAGATCGAACCCATAACCTTGGCTTAGCCGGACGACGCTCTAACCAACTGAGCTATCCGGCCAAGGCCACAGCTACTTTAAAACAAAACGAACAAAAAATGGAGGAATTCTAACCTCTCTCTCTGACATTCAAGTGCTAGACAAGCCTCCACCTGGCACCAGTGATCTAGCAACGAGGGGGGAAATTATTACCAATCCTCATAATATTCTCACAGGATTAAGAAGTACAATGCCACAGGGCTTAAGACCATGGCACAGGCTCACTCGCTGCTGGTGGGAATGTAAACTGGGGCAGTCACTATGGAAAACACTATGGAGTTTCTGTAAAAAAAATTAAGACCCAGAAACCCCTCCTCTGTGTATCTACCTGAAAAATTTGAAGACATTTATTCACAAAGATATATGTGTGCCTATGTTCATGGCAGCATTGTTCACGGTGGTTAAGATATAGAAACAACTGAAGTGTCCTTCAATAGACTGGATAAAGAAGATGTGATACATATATACAACGGAATACTACTCAGCCATGCGAAAAGAATAAATACAGCCATTTGTGACAACATGGATGGACTTTGAGAATATCGTGCTAAGCGAAATAAGCCAGTCAGAAAAATTAAAAATCATATGTAGGATATAAAATGGAAAGCAACAAATGAACAAACAAGCAAAAACTTACAGGCAGAGACAACCGTATGGTGGTTACCAGAGGGATGGGGCAGGGGTGCTGAAGGGTAAAGGGGGTCAAATATATGGTGAGAGAAGATGATCTGACTTTGGGTGGAGGGCACATAATGCAATATACAGATCGTGGATAACAGAAATCTACACTTGAGACCTGTATAATCTTATTAACCACTGTCACCCCACTAAATGTAACTTTTAAAAAAGGCCATGGGCCAGACTACAAATTCTCCTCAGATGCTTATGAACTGGGTGACATTGAGCAGGTTAAATAACCTCTCCATTTCCTCCTCCACAGTATGAAGTTACAGTTTGCCTCTTATGGTTACTGTAAAGAGTTAACACATATAGCCCTAGTCGGTTTGGCTCAGTGGATAGAGCATTGGCCTTTGGACCAAAGGGTCCCGGTTCGATTCTGGTCAAGGGCACCTACCTTGGTTGCAGGCTCCTCCCCAGCCTAGGCCCTGGTCATGGCTCATGCAGGAGGCAACCAATTGATGCGTTTCTCTCATATCAGTATTTCTCCCTATCTTTCCCTCTCTCTTCCCCTCTCTCTAAAATCAATAGAAAAATATCCTCGGGTGAGGATTTCAAAAGAGTTAACACATATAAATAACTTAGACCAGTCCTTGGCATGCAGAGAACACTACGTAAATGTTGGATAGAATCATGAGCATGGCAGGCACACAGTTCTAAGTTACATGCCCATCGAAGACAGGAGTGGCGATTTTCCAGATCTCTGCTTTAAGGATTTTTTGTATTTACTTGAAGGGGATGGGTGTTATAGCCTCTAAATTGAAAATAGACGCATCTTCAAGAAAAGGAATGAAACTGTGAGCGGATCCTTACTCAGAGAAGTGACTTTCCTTTGCCTTCTCTGCCAACAAGATACTGAAGTATGCAACTGACAATTCACTTTATATTAATTCTTGGGCAAAGGGATAGTGTCTCAGGAATTGTTGATCTCTTCTTTGCAGGGCTTTGAAAAGGAAGGCTAAAAGTTTAAATGTCTTTTACATCTTAAGCATGCACTAAGGGAGGAACTATGCATCCATTTACTTGTTCAATGAATATCTATTGGGTGCCACTGTGTGCCTACAGGCCCTGGGCTAAGTAGAGAGGACCCAGATGTAAAGACAACAGACTCAGGCCGGGCAATATGGAGTTTACAGACTGATGGGAAATACAGACAGTAAACAAGTGATTAAACGTGAAGAATGGTCTCCAAGGAGAAGGACCGGGAGCCATGGAATACACCCCCTCATCTGGAGATCCACTTTCTAATTTTACAGAAGATTCCTTTGCATGGAGAGATCGCTATGTGGGAAATGTCATACCGTTCTTCAAAAGTCATAGAAGACCTATAAAGTCCTCATTATCCAGATTCAGGGTATGGGCAGGGGGAGGGTACGGGACACTGCATATTTAGGAAAACCAACAATTGGAAAGGACAGATTTGCCCATGAGAAAGTCACACGAGATTTGCAACACCAGTTCAGGAATACACCAGAGCGAAACATTGCATCCCCGTGCTCCAAGTTTCATCCACATGAAGTAGGATTGCATTTTCAGCGCTTGATAAAAACTGCATGCCACTGCGGTGTGGAATATTCCTCAAGGGTTCTCAGAATTAGAGTGGGCTGCTAGGCTCATGCAGGTGCTAACTCAAACACTCTTAAGGGTTGCTGAAGAGTAACTGGGGATATTGCAGATCTGCCAGGAGGTATTTTTTCTCTTCTAAGCAGTGGAGCATTTGCAGGTATAAGATACAAATATATGCAATGTCTACTCTATACAGTGAATCCCTCTTATCAATTTTTCCAAATAGCTGAGTGATACCAGGGAAATAATTGCCAGTGGTTCATGAGGCCAACGTAAACCATAGCTGTGTGAAACCTCAAGTTAAGCGATTAGAATCTACTCTCTATGTGGTTGTTTTTCTTTATTTAATGAAGTTTCATGGAAGGAAACAACTTGTTGTTAACAATCTTGTGTCACAGAACAAGCCCACGATGACAGCCCATTTTCATCAGTGTATGTGAAACCCCTATTTTTAGTAACCCACCTTCTGCTCTTGCTGATTTTTCTCACTCCCTTAATCTCCTTCCTCAATAACTCATCATTTTCAGGTCAAAGCTATAAACATACAGTCAAGTAAAGACGAGATACATATGAGAATATTATTGCTCAAGCATCTAAATCATTGGATTAAATGATCCACATGATTTCCCAATACTCTACACACACACACACACACACACACACACAATCTTAGACAAACAGCCAAATGTAAACATGTTTGGCATGATAATTGGTGTGCAGAGACCAGTGGGAGAAAGTTGGTTCAAATTCAAAGAAAATGTATTTCAGAGACTTATTCTTCCAGAAAAAAAATTGCAGAAATAGAAAACCTTATAACTAGGTAAAACGGTTAACCTGCTAACACTGACTGAGAACCTAGGATATATGGGTTGATGGTTTTAATGTAATTTAATGAGAAAAAAATATATAAATTCTCGTTATGTTAGTACATCACCCATTTGGGGAAATGTTTTGTTAAATTTCCCAGAAGAGGTTTTAATTAAAACCAAAAGAAGATATTTATTTTTATGTAAAAGTTATTATCTATACCAGGGGTGGGAATGTCTAGCCCATGGGGCATATAAGGCCCTCGAAATTATTTGGTCTGTTCCCGCCAAGGCATGAAGGGCAAGTTAATTAAATGTTCGACCAAACATAGCAGGCTAATGTTTTAAGTTAATAATTCTGTATGGTCTGAGAATGATGTTATAAATATCCAAATGGCCGTTGGCAGAAAAAAGGTTCCCCACCCCTGTTATACTTCCATATTAGAAACACACACATATACATATGCCTATGTATACATGCATGAACACACACATACATTTATCCTATGGAAAGCGAGGATCTCATGGACCAAATAGGCCCACGGAAAATGGCTCAAGACCATTACCTTTGATGAAAACATGGTAAAATAAGCAAACTCCACCGAAGCCAGAAACAGCTGCCTTTTCTCGCCTTTAAAAGCCACCATCTGAGAGAGATGAGAGTCTGAAGTCTCACAATTAAGGTGTGCTGATTCCTAGGGTAGCTTGACATTTGCATAAAATATTAAACCTCTCTTGAGATGTATTAATATTTTGATTGCATTGAAAGCTCTCTAATGAGTCACTGCAGTTAGGCGGCCTGCTGATTGGTGCCCTCCCCTGGAACGTAGGTTTCTCCATCCACATGCATAAATTACACTTGGCGATGTTGTAATAGAGATTAGTAGCGCTACGGTTCGGTCAAACTAATTCTTAAGCGCAGATAAAGAGCCATTCCATTCACGGGGGAAAGATCCGCAATGAAAGTAGCCATTCATGGGCCTGGTGCAGACATCAGCCATCTCCTCCTCAGCGTGGCTGCAGGTCCCCACTCTCAAGGCGGAGTGTAAGTGAGACCCGGGACCTCTCCCTTGACAAATGCTTTTTCATGTGAAATACATGAACTCCTTTTCCCTCTAGACGGAGTTGGTTCAGATCATTGTCTCTTCCGTAGCACAGGAAGAGGAGCTAATCTATAAAACAAGGAGACTTCACTCTGGATGCCAAAATCTGCAATTATATTGTGCAGAGGGGCTTCATGAATAATTCCTGGGCTGTGACCTGACATTAATCCGGACAGGTAATGCAGAGCTGGGGCCTTGCCAGCACGGAGCTGAGTGACTTCTTTATAACAGGGCACTCGCTCTGCGTGGGGACGCAGCCTCTTCTCTACGTGAGACCCTCTCTCCAGACCGAGCGCGGAGCTATCAGCGTTCCGTCTTGTGTTTCCTCCTGGGTTGCACGTCTAGGTGTTGGCCACAGGGTCCCTACCATCTTAGAAAGAAGGCACTTCCGTTAGGCAAGGCAGCTTCAAGGTCTTAGCTATTGCTCACATATTGGGTATTTTGAAGTGATCTTGTTGTGTAAAAAATAAATAAATAGATAAATAAATAAATAAATAATCACCCCATGTGCCATCGCCACACATTTGTCCTTGTTCCTGGCCAGGACGTCAATCAAGACCAGCTCGTTCTTGGAACTGGTCGCTTATGAAAGCAGGTCCAGAAAAAAACCACTTCAGAAATTCTTTTTCGGGAGTGATTAGATCGGATAATTTTGATACCCCCTCTTGAAGGGACCCAGAATTATGACAAATAATAGTCTTTTCTTAGTTAAATTGTTCCATTGATTCAAGTACATTTTTACAGGGTGTGTAGCTTACGTGCATCGTTGTGACAGAAATGGTGAGAAATTCTTAAAAGTAAAAAAATTAAAACCAACCAATGACAAGAACACGCTTTCTGCTCTAGGGATGGTCCTATCAAGTTAGAGAAATATGAACAGAAACATAGCAGTGTTCAGAGGAAGAAGTGAGTAGGACAAAAGGCAGGAAGGAGGCTGCGTTTGGATTGAGCTTTGAAGCATGATGATAAGGGAGTGGGTTGGGGAAGAGAATAGAGGAAGTATTTTTTGTTTGTTTTTCTTTAATCCTTACCTGAGGACATATTTTTGTTTTGTTGCATTGTTTTGTTTTTTAGAGAGAGAGGAAGGGGGGGAGAAAGAGAAACATCATCAGTAGCATCCTGTACATGCCCCGACCAGGGATTGAACCCATAACCTAGATATGCGCCCTGACCAGGGATTGAACCCACAACCTAAGTATGTGCCCCGACCGGGGAAAAACCTACAACCTATTGGTGTATAAAATGACGTTCCAACTAATTGAACCACCTAATCAGGGCTGGGGAAATGTTTTTAACAATAATAATAACCAAGCAAAAGTGTGGACATATGCCACTTTCCCTGTGTAATGTCTACAGTATTTAACTACAGATATTGGCACAAGCGATGGCCCATCTGAGTGAGTACCACCTGCCAGTAACAACCACTACAGCAGCAGCGGATGTCAGCCTGGCTGGAGAGTGTTCGAAACGTTCTTGTTCTTCTGTGTGTCCACTTGTCTATTGTCCGCCTCCCTCCTCTAGAACATAAATGTACCTGCAGCGCCTGAATTAGTGCCTGAGCACGGCTGTTTCTCAGGCAGTGTTTGTTCGGTGGCTGAATGTTTACCTAACCGTGCATAAAAAAATCTCAACTAATGCAGGAAACATTTTAGGGAGTGAAAGATGGAATGAGATAGATGGGATGGGCGAAATGATGGAGGTCTTTAATGATCAAGATTAGATGTTTGAACAATTTTCTGTGAATAGTGGAGAAGCACTGAAAATACACACACAGGGATAGAGCAACGTCATTCCCAACCTCATCGCTTCCAAAGTCACTGTTACTTTCCATGACCTTCATGAGCTCTCCCTCGGAGCCAGGCATTATGAGCACTGGGTGTTTCACACGCATTACCTCACTCAACTCTCGTAACAACTCTATGAAGTGGACCCTGTTATTATCTCCTTCTCACAAATGGGCAAACCGAAGCTTAAAGGTCTCCAGTAGCCTATTCAAGGCCACCTAATTACTACCCACTGCACTATAAGCCTGCACGCACGCCACTCACCACTGATCAAAACAGTTTTCCCAACAAAATTAAATAACACTTTAATAAGGAAAAATGGTCCATCATTTTGCATGATGCCACTCTTTATGTTTTCTGACTTTGGGGAGGGCCACTGTCCTCATTTTATATCGTTGTAACTACAGCTATTATACAATTTTATGATATGCGTTTTCTACTTAGAGCTATCAAGTAAAACTTCTCTCTGTTGTATAATATTTATAATCACAATTTGTAATGATGGTTATTTAGTTCCTTTTTTCCTTTGTTGGCTTTTTTAGTCTTTTGCTGTTATAAATGATACTTCAGTAGACATGTTTTGCCGCATACAATATTCTGCTAATTATTTCCTTTGCATTTATTCCCAAGAGTGGTTATACTATGTCAAAAGTATATGTTGTAGGTCTTAAATTGTATTGCCAAATTGTTTTTCAAGTGGATTCTACTTGAAAATAATTATTATTCACCAATTTTACTAAAAGCCTCATGATCATCAATATTAGATCATTTTACTTAATAAAAAATATTTTTCATTTGCATATTTGTTACTAATTTAAACATTTTCAAACAAATTATGTGTATTTCTTCATACTTAAATTGTCAAGACAAGACACTGGTCCATTTACTTATTGGAGTTTTATTATCCTAACAAAGCTGATTGAGATCTTTACATACTATAGATAGTACTATAATTTGTCATTTTCGATATAAATATATTTTATAACAGGCTGCTTTATTTTTACTTTCTATATTTTCACTATAGAGGCATTTTGAAATTTCTTTACAGTCTATTTGTATTTTCTTCAGTTGTTTCAATTGCTAGAAAGTTCCCGCCCTTCCAAACACCTGTGATTCTATTTTATTTTGGGCTGATTTTCACTGACTGGACTTTTCATTTAATCTTTTTTTCACATGGAGATTATTTTTGGTCTACAGGAAGGAACCAATAAAGCAAATTTCCTCACTCTAAATATTTATTAAATAATTCTTTGTTTCTTATTGCTTACGATACTTTACTACATACTAATTTTTTCTACTTCATTTATGAGCTTCTATCCTGTTTCACTGAACTATTTGTTCGTATTCTAGTCTTTTCTTTTTTACTAGTATTGTTTTATAGCATTATTTTATATTTGAGTAGGACTGATTTAAAAAAAATTTTTTGAGAACCACACCCATTTAATTTTCCCAAATAAATGAAGTCATGAATTACCTTTGGTTGTTTTTTTTTTCTAAAATAACCTGGAATTTCAACTAAGATTGCTTTAACCTATTGTGAACTTAGGATAAGTCAACATTATTGTATACCTCATTTATTCTAACCTTTTCTAGATCATTTATTCTAGCTTCCTATATTTCCCAATAAAGATTTTTTATGTAGGTCACTCATACCTTTTATTACGCTATTTCTTAAGTTTTTTATATATTTAATGTTATTGTCAACAAGATCCTTGTGTAACTTTTAATGACTATTTTTGTTGGTATAAAAGAATATAATTTGTTTTGTATGCTTCATTTGTACTTAGCAAATATTATAGATAAACTAGAAGGATTGTAGTTAACTATTATAAAACCTAAACTTCAGCCGTCATCTTAATGGACATTCCTCACTTTAACTTTACAGCCCAAAGTCTCCCATAGCAAGTTATCTTACTTGGTTATCTGAATAGCTTTTTTGAAAGGTATATAGAGGACTAGTTTTTAATTAACCAATGTGGATGTTAGGTTCCTATTCCTTTAAAAATTAACTAAGCTAAAATGCTGATGGTCATGGATGTTAGGACCTAGCTCACTTATTTACCTGTGTATTAGAGTCAACTCAAAATTATTCCTCGAGAATTTTATCACTTTGGATAAGATTCAGGGGTGAGTAAGAGAGACCCAGAAAACCGCAACTCAACATGACACTCTGACGAGGGTCTTGACCGCAGGAGGGGGAGGCAGCCACACGTTCCGGCCCCGGTCCATTGTAAACCCAGCCTTGCCCCGCACCCCAATGCAATTGTCAAAAGTAAACTACAGTGATAGAGTTCATTCTGCCTTCCACGTTGTCCCAACATCACTGACATCATTATTTGGAGCAGTGGGTCTCCGGAGATGCATTCTGGGAAGATCTTGGGAGGAGCAGTGAGCGGCCTGCTTGCACTGAGGACTGACGAAAATGAAAATTTCAGAGCTCTTACTAGCGAAGCGGACGTATTTCACCAAGGCCAGATTAATTTAGCAGCTACGTCCCCATTCCTGCGTGCTCGTAAGTAAAAACAGACCTACAGAACAGTCAGAAGTGATTCTCTAAACACACATAGTGTGCAGAGGCCCTGGCCAGCACAGAGGGTCCCAGCGGGGTCCCTTGGGGCTATGTGATGACACATCACAGCAGAGATGAAGGCTTTCCGTGCCGCAATCAGTTATATAAACGTTGTGTAGAAATGCTTAAAAACAATCCATCAGGTCTGCTTTGGGGTCACTAAAAGAAAAGGCCCCAAGATATTGTACGTTAGATGGAATTGGGAATCATATGTATACCACTTTCGCCTGACTCTACCAAAGCAACAACCAACCAGACATTCCAATGCTGTGACCTCTTATTGTTGCCCAGCAACTGACTTGGGCTGTCGCCTGAGGAAAGCCACACCATCCTCTCACTTCTCCCATCTTTTGAAAGTGCTGCTTTACAAAGCACATCCATGTCTCATCCTGCAGATATTCTTTTATTTTTAATATATTTTATTGATTTTTTACAGAGAGGAAGGGAGAGGGATAGAGAGTTAGAAACATCGATGTGAGAGAAACATCGATGATCAGCTGCCTCCTGCACACCCCCTACTGGGGATGTGCCCACAACCAAGGTACATGCCCTTGACTGGAATCGAACCTGGGACCCTTCAGTTCACAGGCCACGTGATATCCAGGGGTGGGCAAACTTTCTGACTCGAGGGCCACAATGGGTTCTTAAACTGGACCGGAGGGCCGGAACAAAAGCATGGATGGAGTGTTTGTGTGAACTAATATAAATTCAAAGTAAACATCATTACATAAAAGGGTACGGTCTTTTTTTTTTTTAGTTTTATTCATTTCAAACGGGCCGGATTCGGCCCGTGGGCCGTAGTTTGCCCACGGCTGCATCCACTGAGCCAAACCGGTTAGGGCCCTACAGATATTCTTGAGGACCTTCATTGTCACAGAGATATTGAGGCCGGTGGTATGAATGACCCTGTGCCTGCCCTCCAGGAATGTACAGAATAGGTGCCAGACAGGCACCATGAATCCATACGGCAGGTGAGGGGTCAGTGGGAGATCACATACAACGGAGTCAGTGGAAAAGTGGACGTGGGTAGGGGATGGGAAGAAGAGCAGCCAGGCTATGTGAGGGACATTTGTGTCCCTGGTAATGCAGACGGCCCCTTCCTTCTCTGGTCCCTGGTGCGTTGCCCATTTGCCCCCTGAGCATTGACAGCACTGATTATAAATCATTTACTCTTAGGTCATCTCTGCAACTCATACGGGATCTTCGAAGTCAGGCACCATGTCTTACTCACTTTTCCCACGGCACCTAGTATATACCATGTGCTCAATCACGATATGGTCAATAAGTAAAAGAATGAACAACACTTTATCTTCAAAGTGGGAATGAATCTGCCATGTCCACTAACATAGCAAAGGCTGGTTTCCTTCTCTCAGGCCAGTGGGTACAGGAAATGGTCTGGGCGGGCAATGCCTGATGGAGAAGGGCTTGAAAGGTGTGTGTGTGTGTGTGTGTGCATGCATATGCACTCATGCACACAAGGGGAGTTTCTAGTGGATCTTGCCCTCAGGAAAGAGCCAAAGGTTGAAAGATAAAAGTCATCAGTCAGGCAGTACAACTGGAGAGGCTGAGCAAATGTGGGAATTAAAGAACAACAACAAGGGATGATGAAGATGGGAAAATCAGGTAAAGCAAGCAGATGACTTGGGGTGGGTGAGTCCATAAATTACAAAGGGCTTCATGGGGTGGCCTGGTACAAACTCTTTGGGCTGAGGAGAAAGCCTTAAAGTCACATTAAATATATCCCCAATATTCCACGGGACATCTTATACCAAACACTCTTGGAACACAGTTACGCTAAAGAAAATATTCATTGTCCATCTGGAATTCTAATTTAGCTAGGCACCTTGCATATTTATTTGCTAAATTTGGCAACCCTGTCTTAATGGAACAACCAGAATGGGAATAAGGGTGGGCAGGTCTGGTTTCGGAATGAGATTACGGAAAGTTAAATCCCATGAGGCTTCACGTGGCAATTGTATTCAAACATTACTGGGTGATTAAGAAGTCTCTCTAACCCGGTCCGTGTGGCCTACGAACCAAGAGGTCACGGGTTCGATTCCCAGTCAGGGCTCGATCCCCAGCTGGGGATGCACAGGAGGCAGCCAATCAGTGATTCTCTCTTATCATTGATGTTTCTGTCTCTCTATCCCTCTCCCTTTCTCTCTCTAAAAAGAAAAAAAAATCTCTCCAAACTCAAGAATGGATTTAGTGACTAAGATAATAGAGTGATTCTCAAGCAACAAAAATGTTGTGGGGTTTCCTTTTCCTCTCATGAGACTTTCCCACCTGTGCCCAGGGGCACTGGAACTTCCATCCCACACTTGGCCTCTGTCCAGGAGCAGAGCAGCCCTCCAGCAGGTATGACC
>NW_005370286.1:2835826-2841740 GCF_000412655.1 Myotis brandtii | reverse complement strand
GTGTGTGTGTGTGTGTGTGTGTGCATGCATATGCACTCATGCACACAAGGGGAGTTTCTAGTGGATCTTGCCCTCAGGAAAGAGCCAAAGGTTGAAAGATAAAAGTCATCAGTCAGGCAGTACAACTGGAGAGGCTGAGCAAATGTGGGAATTAAAGAACAACAACAAGGGATGATGAAGATGGGAAAATCAGGTAAAGCAAGCAGATGACTTGGGGTGGGTGAGTCCATAAATTACAAAGGGCTTCATGGGGTGGCCTGGTACAAACTCTTTGGGCTGAGGAGAAAGCCTTAAAGTCACATTAAATATATCCCCAATATTCCACGGGACATCTTATACCAAACACTCTTGGAACACAGTTACGCTAAAGAAAATATTCATTGTCCATCTGGAATTCTAATTTAGCTAGGCACCTTGCATATTTATTTGCTAAATTTGGCAACCCTGTCTTAATGGAACAACCAGAATGGGAATAAGAGTGGGCAGGTCTGGTTTCGGAATGAGATTACGGAAAGTTAAATCCCATGAGGCTTCACGTGGCAATTGTATTCAAACATTACTGGGTGATTAAGAAGTCTCTCTAACCCGGTCCGTGTGGCCTACGAAAGAAGAGGTCACGGGTTCGATTCCCAGTCAGGGCTCGATCCCCAGCTGGGGATGCACAGGAGGCAGCCAATCAGTGATTCTCTATCATTGATGATGTTTCTGTCTCTCTATCCCTCTCCCTTTCTCTCTCTAAAAAGAAAAAAAAATCTCTCCAAACTCAAGAATGGATTTAGTGACTAAGATAATAGAGTGATTCTCAAGCAACAAAAATGTTGTGGGGTTTCCTTTTCCTCTCATGAGACTTTCCCACCTGTGCCCAGGGGCACTGGAACTTCCATCCCACACTTGGCCTCTGTCCAGGAGCAGAGCAGCCCTCCAGCAGGTATGACCCCCCCCCCCCCCCCCTCGGCCTCCCCCAGGCTCAGGGGAAGAAAACCTTGCCTCTGCCTCTCCTGTGAGAAACAAGAAACGGAATGGATTTTCCGGAGGTGAGTCGTGGGTGTGTCTCAGGGGACAGTGGGCTGTAAGACCCCTTCTCAAAACATCTTAAGCAGAAGTGTGTTTTTCTTATGTAACAAGCCATTTGGAGGTAGGAAGCTGGGTTAGCTGTTTAGCAAAATCTAGATCTCATGCCTGAGATGCTCTGCGTCTGCCTCCTGGTTGCAAGATGGCCACAGCAGCACCAACCACCACATTTTTCTTTTTTCTTTTTAAATATATTTTTACTGATTTCAGAGAAGGAGGAAGAGGGAGAGATAGAATCAATGATGAGAGAGAATCATTGATCGGCTGCCTCCTGCACGCCTCCTACTGGGGATCAAGCCCACAACCCGGGCATGTGCCCTTGACTGGAATCAAACCCGGGACCCTTCAGTCTGCAGGCTGTTGCTCTAGCTACAGAGCCAAAGCGGCCAGGGCCACCACCACATTTCCGTCCAAGGCAGGACGAAGGTAAAGAGGCTAGAGCCACTCAATTCCTTCTGAGCCTGCTCTTCCTTTCTTAACGATGAACAAGTGGCTTCTGAAACCCTGCCCCTCCAGCAGACTCTGGGTTATATCTCAGGAAAGATTTGTTTCTCTGGTGGGAGATAAGTAGAAAGAAGAAAATGGGGGCTTCCGGGTGGGCACAAAACAATTAAAAGGAGCCCTCATCTGGCCAGGCTCCTGGGAACAGCTCCATGAAGCACCAAAAAGAATCCAGGCTCTGAAATGCAACAAACCCTGGTTCAAATGCAAGCTCTACCCTTCACGACTCATTCATCCTTGAGCAAGGCACGCAATCTTTCTGAAGAATGAGGGTAATAATGGTGACCTCAAAGTAAACAGGAGGTGAAGATGGGCCATAATGTACCTGGCATAGTATGTGGCGGTAGGTACAAAATGAAGAGTGGCTATTATTATTTGGAGACACCAGCAAATGAAACATGAGGGTTGTTGTTTTTTTAATGTGGATAAAATGCACCTTCAATTAGGTATATATTTTAAAAAATGAAGTTCCAGATTGTGTGCATCTTAACTCTACAGTGAATTGGCAATTCAACAGAGCCATTATCAAACAATTTAAAAGGGGACTCTGCAGTCAGAGAAAGACAAGTATCACATGATCGCACTCATACGTGGAATCTAAGTAACAAAACAAACTGATGAATGGAGTGGATCCAGAGACATGGAAAGAAAAATTTCAAAGAGGAGTTCTACTTAAATTAAAAAGGATACATGTGGAGTGGGAGGTAACTAACCAAAGACCTTGTATGCATATATGCATAACCCATGGACACAGACAATAGGGTGCTGAAGACCTGGGGTGGGGGTGGGGGGCTGAAGGGGGTCAATGGGAGAAAAAAGGGGACATATGTAATACTTTCAACAATAAAGAATTATTTTTAAAAAGTGACTCTGGTTGTCTGGATTCATCACAGTCATTCATCTACATACTCAGGTCATTATCAGAAAATGTAAGTATTACAAAAAGGCACTTCTGTAGACATACAGGTTTGAGGCACTGCTCTGCTATTTGTAAGTTGTCATTTCTTTCTTAAAATTCGTGAAAAGAAGTTTTGATTTGAAGGATGTTTATTCTTTCATGAGACAAGTGAGTGCCATCTTGAAAGCCCTTCATTTTAAAACATATTTTATTTTTGAGTTCCCACTGGAATAAGGCTATAGAACTCAAGATGATCAAAATGGTTTCAAAGGCCAAATAGGACATATGGGCTCAATGTGATGATTGTCTATAAAATGGTTCTCAAAGCCTATTGGCATTTACTCCATTTGACAATTGAAGTTCAATGAACTCTTCATAAGGATGAAAGAGGATCATATATGTTATTGCAATATTTGGATATTAAAAGTCTAAACATGAGCTAGAGAAATTAGGATAAACTATTACACACACACAGATGTTTGAAATTTACCAGTAATGAACTCACATGCCAGAACTTGAGAAAATGAAAGAAGAAACGGCATTATAATCCCTTATTATTTGTAAAAACGTCTTCTCTACAAGCCAATTTAATACATACAAGGCAAATAGCAATGACTTGTCCAAGAAAATATTGAAATCCATTAGGACTGCATGTGCATAATCTGATTCAACAAGTCGGTATATTTTTCTCAAAAAACAAAATAATCTTTTCTGCATTGTGTGAGATGAAGGTTAGATTACATTTCTTGCCTGTGCAATAATTCCCACATCATAAATTCTGATGAAATTATATCAATATATAAAGCAAATGGATGTCTGACCTACCATGGTTTTCTAGTTCTCAGAGAGAGAGGCTGACATACAAGCAATCCCCCAGCTGCTCGGAGCGATGCTATTACAGCGTGCCTTTGCCTGGGAACTGTTATTAACTATCTTGACCAGGAGCGGCTGCTCGAGTTTGTGGTTTCTGCTCTGAATATTAAACTTGGGCATACAAGAGTCCTTATTGTGGGGAGCACTTGGAAATGGTAATACAAAATTGCTTTATATTTGCGGGATTTGATTGCTTCAGATGATACAGCCCTAGCTGGTGGGCCTCTCTCGCTGCTTGTATTTCCAGATGATAAATCATTCCTTTGACAGGGTATCTGCCACAACCAGGTCTCAGTTTCGTGGTATCATTTTTTATATTACAACTGGCAACTGCTCTTCTGGGCTGTTCATATAAGTGACACATTTTGCATAATTTATGAGAATGGGGTCAAAATCAAAGCTAACAAAAGCCTCCTCGACTTTTCTTGTACATGTCAAGGCATCCCGGGCTTGGAGTTTTGAGAGGACTGAGTCGTGGATAGAGGATGTTAGATGTCTGTACGGTGACGGTGGGCATTGTGTTTATCAACACTGAAATTCAATATCACAAAAGTCAGCATGAGGCAAAGCTACAGCCACAGTTAGCCCATTAGTTACTGATAGTCACCCTTCCCTCCAAGAGTGAAATAATATCTCCTTAACATTTATGTAAAGAGACAGAAGCATTTAATGAATCCTCACATGGAAAAGGTAGCTAGCAGCGCATTTCCTATTTTCTTCTTCTGGAAATGAGGGCACTGGACGAGATGGTCTGCAGTCTTTCTTCCCATTCGAACATTCTGCTCAGGCTACAAAATTCATGGGCAGAATGAAAAGCACAAGGAACACAGATGATGGTGATGAACCTATGCCACTCCCTTGTTGCAAACAAATTGAGGTTCAGACCTAAGAATGAAGAAGCTGGAGGTGTCTTTCGATCCTGGAACCCATACACCAGCTCGATCATAGAACCCATTCCTAAAGTTACATGTTTTGAAGTCCCAAAGCACAGCCGACTTCTGGTTGTGCCTGAGATTGTCTCTCTGTGAATTTAGGGAGATATTAATGCAGAAGATGATACCCAACAAGTATAATGAGATCCAGGTAATAGTGTGAGATGCCTTCCAAACTCTGCTCTGATGAATTTATGAATGAAGGAATCAAGAGTTTAAAAGACTGTTTTGAAAGAACCTTGGCCCAGAAATAAGAAGCTCTCAAACACACACACACACACACACACACACACACACCCCAATCCCACCCCAGGGGCCTGGCTTACTCTGGGTCTCCTTGGTTGCTTTTATTAGATCAATGCTTCTTTGACGTTCCATTAGTCATAATACAAAGCAGGAACTGTGAGTGGCCCAAGACTCAATGTTAGCTGGGAGTGGTTTCCAAATTAACCAAGTTCAGCATTTCCTGAGCAATTACTTGTCCTTCCCCAACCACCCTCCCCCGCCACCAAGAGGGGGATTTGTATATATTTTCTAATATAACCAAAATATAAGGGTAGGGTTACCAGAGAAATCTGGTATAAAACTTCTGTTGGAAACTCAAAAGAGATTGTCCCTCGGCCAAGTCGGCTTATTGAAGTAGCTTCCATCCTCATGGGCTGGGCTCCTCTGCGTGCTCCGCCCACCGCACAGCTATTTGGGAAATCGCGTCTTTCCCAAATGTGGAAGGAGAATTTTTTTACTGATCAATACTGAATGCTGAAATTAAATCCTTTGGGGAATTTTACTTAATCATTGGATTTCAGGACTGAGGAGACTTTAGAGACAATCCCTTCATTTTTTCAGATGACAAACTGACACCCATAAGGGTACAAAGTCTTGCCCAAGGTCATAGAGACAACACAAGAATTAGGACTAGAACCCAAAGACTCCTGACTCGTATATGCAAACAGTGACTTTCAAGCCTTCTTGACTATGACCTGCCATATGCAATGTACTTCCCATTGTAACCCAGTCCTATGTACATCCAGGCAACTGAAGCAAAATTTCAAAAACGGATTCTTACCCTTATTATGTGAGATATGCTCTGACCCAGTCTGTTCTGCTCTATTTCACTTTCTTTTTAACACTGGTCATGAACTACTTCCGGTTACAACCTAGTTTTAAAAGCACTGTTCTAGATGACGTTTGCTCAAAAATGGCTAATTGGATTTCCTTTCGACAAGAAGCTGCTCTTCTCCCTCCCTGTCCAATAGACAGAGTGGAATGCGCTTTCTCATCCGAACCCAGGATTCTGCAGACCTACTGCATTTTATAGAAACCAACTCGACTCCTCCAACAAGTTATTGGATTTTCCTTAATATTAATGACGAGAAAAGCTTAAACGGACTGGGAAAAGGAAACCGAAAAAATACAAGATGCAGAAGAGATCAGAAGCCACAATGCTACCCAAATGCGAGCCGTTGAGACAATAGGAGGGAACTGCCCAGCAGAGATGCTCATGTGGGCTCCTGGCTGAATCGTAGGGCTCTGTGTCTCAGAAAACATAGCTTTTGTTAATAACTGCTCCACAAAACTCAGTGCAGTGTTTTGGCTTATTTGGGTGACTGTGGCAAACACCCAAGTTTATTTACCCAGT
>NW_005370286.1:2832063-2835473 GCF_000412655.1 Myotis brandtii | reverse complement strand
GGGGGGGGGGGGGGGGGGGGGGGGGGGGGAGGGAAGGTGGTTTTGCAAGGCCGGGTTGTGAACCTATCAGAGAATGGGGGAGACATCGCCCCCAGAGTGGTTTTTCGGTATTTGCTCGTGGGGTTGCCAATGGTGCGCCCAGGTGATCAGTACCTCCCACTTCTCTCTAGCCAAGCACACGGCATCCTAGTTTCAGAATATTCGCTGTCGAACATGTGGCGAGTTTTTCCTCTCCGGGGTGAAGAGCAGCCAGCGGATCTGAGCCGCGCAGAACACTGAATCCCCCGGATGCCAGGGGCAGGAAACGTGGAAGCAGTTCTCAGAAGACAGGCCCTCAGCACGGCCAACTCCTGGCCGCTGATGAGATGCACGCTCCGCATCTGAGGGGGCCGCCTGCCAGGAGCGTGACCACAACAAGCAGGAACCCCTCTGTCCACTTCCCCCGCGGGACACGGCACGGACCTGCATCCCATCAGTTCGGCAAATGCCTGGTGCCCGCCCTGGGCTCATCCTTGCAGCCGGGGATGGAACAGCTTAGCATCCCTTCCTGGAAGCCCTCCTGCCTCCATCCTATGGCAACGCGGAGCCAGCCAAGCCTCGTTTTCCACTCGGGGCTGATGTCTGGCCCGATTCCCACGGCGGGACTCTGGCATTGACAGAGGTTAATGGGTACCATTACCCACCCTCGGCGGCAGGGGTTTGATCTTCTTGGCTCTGATACTCTCCCTCCTCTTGGCACAAGAAAATTCAGCTTTTGCCCTTGACCTTGTTATCCAAGAGCCTGAGTGCCCGTGACAGCCGTGGAGGCACATGCTGCCCCTTCTAAGTCCTTGGCAGAGCCGTCCAATCCAGGCCCACGCAGGCAGCGTGCGCCCAGCTCTTTATTTTCCCCCCCGAACAGCCAGCTGGCCCGTTGCTGAAAACCAAGACCAATCGGGAAAGACACACACGCATCTGTGGCTGGTCCTGCCTCGTTTCCTCCTCCAGCGAGACAGACAGAGGACCAGATAGGGGCTGGAGGGAGCGGTGCCTCAGTCTTCCTAAGGCAGTGGTTCTCAACCTTCTGGCCCTTTCAATACAGTTCCTCATGTTGTGACCCAACCATAAAATTATTTTCGTTGCTACTTCATAACTGTAATGTCGCTACTGTTATGAATCGTAATGTAAATATCTGATATGCAGGATGGTCTTAGGCGACCCCTGGGAAAGGGTCCTTCGACCGCCAAAGGGGTCACGACCCACAGGTTGAGAACCGCTGTCCTAAGGGAAGCTGGCTAAAGCTGCCCTGAATCCAAGGACCTCTGGACTCCCCTGAGCCCCTCAGTCCCCAGACTGCGGGATCCGCCCACAGGGTGGCCCATGAACAGGACTTTGGGAGAAAAACGCCAAGTAAACTTCACCGCCTCCTGGCAACCCAGTCAGTGCACATCAGTTCCAGCTACAAACCACGGCCCGCCCTCTGCTGGAGAGCCCGCTGCTCCCTAAGACCCCCCAGAGGCTCCTGGCCCTCAGCCTCAGACCCCAGCACAGAGGAGGAGGAGGAGGAACACCAGGGGTCCACAGAGGTCAGAGGTCAGGGCCTCCGGCCAAAGTGCTCTTGAGGTGCTGACCGGCCTCTGCGGAGGGCGCGCGGGCTCATCAGTGCGTTTAGCGCGGGCGCTTCTCCCCCAGCCCCGGAACGGATCGCCGTGTCTCTGCTCGGGCACCAGAGGAAGGAGCTGGCGTGCATTCGGGACCACAACGTGCTTATCTTTTTAACCCGCGACTCACACTTGGAGAAGCAAGAAGCTCGAAGGTGGGATGGGACCCGCTGAGGACGCTGCATCCGTCACCCGGCAGATGCCCATGCGTGGAGCGGCACACGGGGCGGCCCGAGCACGCGAACACACCGTGACTCAGTTTCCCTGGCAGCACCCTCCTGCCTGGCCTCCTCTCTTCTGCCTTTTCTAAGCTTAGAGCTGGCTTTGCCCGTGTTTGGGAATCAGTCTTCGCTCCCAAATGACAGTCGGGAAGGGAGCTCAGCTTCCTATTTAGAATTCCTGCCCTTTACCCCACCATGAAGATTCCAGAAGTATCCAGAGTAATTCCAGTTTCTACCTACATGTAGGCTCTGAAAGGTCAAACGTTCGGGTGAGGATATTCAGACATCAAAATTCTGCTCCTGAAATCCACAGATGAACTAAGAGCCGAGGGGCCCTGGGGGCGGCCCGGCCTCCATCTCACAGATCTGAGATGGGCGTAGCCACACCCTCCGTGGAAAAGGTGGAATCAGATTAATTAATTGGCTTTCTCAGAGCAGAAAATGTGTCATCCTCTTCAAAACCTTAAGATGAAAGGTGTGAAATGGTGTCATTGTTTCATAAATTGCTACATCAAACGTGGGACGCCCATAAACCTGCAACAGGTAATTATCGTAAAAATAGCACGCTGTTAATCGCCCCAGAGCAGGGCCCATGTACTTGCTGGAGGAGGCACACACGTGGTCCTGAGCAAAGGACCCACCTCCCACCCGCCTCCCAGGACCCGGCCACGCTGCCTGCCCTCCAATTTCTCCAACAGCCTCCCAGAGACTCTCGCCGGCGCCCCCCAAACTGCGACACAGTGGTTTATAATAAATGTACAGCTGCCTCTGTCCCCAGGTAAAACCCTAGGAATTCCCTCAGCCACGAGAGCAGCAAAGGAGTTTGTATGCTAATGAGGTGGTCAGGGGAAGCAGCCCAGTGATTAGAGGTTGGAACTTTCAGTCCCGCCCCCTCGACCTCTCGGAGGACAGAGGACTCCAGGTTGAGTCGGTAGCCAACAGCCATTGATTTGATCAATTGCGCCTATGCCGTGGTCGGCAAACCACAGCTCACGAGCCACATGCGGCTCTTTGGCCCCTTCAGTGTGGCTCTTCCACAAAATACCGACTTCTGCGCACGGGCCACGAAGTTTCAATCGCACTGTACATGCGCGCCTGCACGTGGTATTTTGTGGAAGAGCCACACTCAAGGGGCCAAAGAGCCGCATGTGGCTCGAGAGCCGCAGTTTGCCGAGCCGCAGTTTGCCGACCACTGGCCTATAGGATGAAGCCTCCACTGAGAACCAAAAGGACGGGGTTCCCAGGGCTTCTGGTTGGTGAACACATGGAGGCTGCGAGGGGGGCAGCCTGGCGGGTGGCGGGGCATGGCAGCTTGAGCCCTCTCCCACACCCTGCCCTGCGCACCTGTTCCACCTGGCTCTTCCTGAGTTCTATCTATTTCTAATAAAGTTATATCTATTGATCTAGTGAGCTGATCTAGCAAATGAATCGGACCCAAGGAGGGGGGTTACTGGAACCTTTGATCGATAGCCGCTGGGTCAGACATGGTGGGGAGGGGGTGGGCACAGCATAGTCTTGTGGACTAACCCTGAACCTGTGGAACCTGATG
>NW_005370286.1:2811633-2831792 GCF_000412655.1 Myotis brandtii | reverse complement strand
GGGTGACCTCCCTGTGACCCTCGAGGGTGAGCAGGCTCCTGCCCTGGGTCTTGGCCATGTTCCCACGCTCCCCCTCGACGCTGCCTTTGTGTGGCTCGCTGCTTCCTCTCCGCTGGGTCTTTGCTCAATGCTGTCTCCTCAGTGACACCTTCCCTGAGGCCCTTATTTAAAGCGGCAGCCCTCACCTCCAGGCCCCCGCCCCACTCCCAGTTAACTGCTCTTGCAATTCTTACTCCAACGACCTGCTACTTCTTGTTCATGTTCTGCTCCTGAAAGGCCCCCTCGGCTCACTGTTCTGCTCACTCTACACCCCCGACCACCACCAAGTGCCCAGATCAGCGCCTGACATGTTAGTCCTTCCCAACGTAAGGGCCTTCTGCACTTTCCACAAGATTCTCCCCGTCGGACCCTCTTGTCATTTCTGCGCCTGCCCCTCTATTTCCAAACGCTCACATCTGCCTTGGAGGGAAGTATCTGACACAGGTGGGGGGAGCCAAAAAGAAATGCCGCCGATCTAACTCACTTGCTTTCCCACAGGTGGGCACTCCGCCTTCTGCTCTTTCTCAGCCCAGTTCTTCGTGTTCCATCTGATACAGCCTTGGGCTAATTAGCAGCCTCTCTGATGAAGACGTAGTTGAATGGGTGGGTGAGCGGTTAGACCCTGACCATGCACCACTCTGTGCTGAGACCCAACAGAACCCCTTTGTTAAGACGGCTCAGGGTAGAGGACTAACACCCATATGTGTGTCTTATGGAAGGCCCTTGGGTTGCAAGTAGCAATCCATTCCAGCTGGCTCAGGCAACAAAGTGGGTTTTATTGGAAGGACACAGGGTTAGCTCAGAGGAGGACTCACAAGGGACTGAAATCATGAACGAGAGAGCTGGCATAAGGCGTGTTTACTCTCTCGACCCCTGGTCTCTCTTCACAGCTGGCTGCTTTGTCCCTATTTCATGCATTTAGCATTTAGCACTTTCTGTGTCTTAGATTAGACCAGGGGTGGGCAAACTTTTTGACTCGAGGGCCACAATGGGTTCTTAAACTGGACCGGAGGGCCGGAACAAAAGCATGGATAGAGTGTTTGTGTGAACTAATATAAATTCAAAGTAAACATCATTACATAAAAGAGTACGGTCTTTTTTTTTTTTTTAGTTTTATTCATTTCAAACGGGCCGGATTCGGCCCGCGGGCCGTAGTTTGCCCACGGCTGGATTAGACGTTGCTGCCCAGCTGAGTCTATGGTCCTCTCGGGTCAAGTAGCATCCAAGCCCTACCAGCAGCCCAGAGACCCCAGTCCTCACCCCAGGGAGAGAACATCTGATCGGCCTGCTCAGGGCAGACATCCACCCTGTGGAAATTTCCGCGGGCGACGGAGGGGAAGTCTCCCAGGTCTGCAAATGCTTATCTGAAATTCGTGGGTCCGAATGTGCTTCAGGTTTGACAGCTCTTCATATTGTAAAATGATGATGTGGTTCCTACACGCTCTATTACATAACCCCACCCGAGTCTGGGGCCATATTCTAAAATCAAAGACACGAACATTTCTGTAGGAACATGTACGAATTTCCATAATCAGTGGGACACATGAAGATTGTAAACAGCTCCAGGTCGGGCCAGGTCAGCATTTGCTATCAAATGAATTCAGACCGGGTTTGAATTGGCCCCAAATGAGTTGGAAAATCTTTCCATTTTCAGAGTCCTTGGGTGTCTGGTTAAGGATAAGTAGAGCAACCAAGTAATTTATTGTCCCAACTTCATTTCTGAGAGTAAAGCAGAGGATATGCAGTGTCGTTATTTTAATCTCTCCAACCTCCGTCATTACAGTCAGGGCAACAAGAGCAGCAGAATCAAAACCCAGAACAACCTCTACCCAAAAGACTGAGTGACAGGTGTCCCCAGAAACGTCAGAGAGCAATCAAATACTCAACAGCTACAAGATCTGTGTGGCATTTGTATTAGAGGGAGAAGATATGGCTATAGGGCATCAAAGAACAGTAGAATCCCCAATAGGTACATACTGGAGATGTGGCAGGTCAACATCAAAACAGAAATTGAGAGGGATTTTTGCACCATCAGATTCTCAGGGGTGTGCAAAGGTTTATGAAAATGTCTGAAGGGGTTGCAATAGTCTGGGCCCTATCAACACTCAAAAAAACAAAGCAAAATGTCCTTCCAGGATAAAGCTCCTCGCAGAGTAGAATCCAGAGGAGGACAGGGACAGCAAAGAAAATTTAAAAAAAGAAAGAAAGAAAAAGATCCAGATTAAACTGTGGGCTGGCAACACAGGGGACCGTTCTCTGTGGGAAAAAAAAACACAAAAAAACAGAGGAGAGCGTTCGAGAGATATGAAGGTAGAAAAAAATGTTTTAACACCCCCTACCCGCTACCTAAAAGTAAAGGAAAACTCATTCTACATGATAATTACCAACAAAATATGATTGCGGTCGAGTCACATACAAAGTTATTACTTTTTAAAAGAGAATAAGAGACTAAGTAGCAGGTCAGAAAGACATGCCCACAGAGTACATAAGAAATGCAGCCAATATTTTAAAATGAGCTGAAAGAAATAAAGTATGAAAAATATGAAAGAAAATCAAAAGTCAGAATCATAGAAATTCAGACATGAGGTTATAGAACTCGGGGAAAATTTAGAAATAAAATAATAAATCATTTCCTAAATGAGGACCACGTTGTAAAAAAAATAAATGAGAAAATACAACATATAATGACATGAGATATAAAGCTAAAAAGGCAAACTGTTTCAATTAGGACGAAATAAAGAGATAAAAAGGATTCAAAAGAAAATGGCATATATAGGTGATAGGGAAAAAAAGTGACATATGTACCATAGAAGGTCTCCATCCCCATCAAAGAAGGAAACAAAGGAGTGAACCAGATTAAACACTGGAAATTCAAGAAAAGATTCTTGACATGAAAAGTCACTTGAAACTACATATTGAAAGGACATACCCTGGGCCTGAAAAACAGAAAGGGGGGGAAACCCCAGAAGAACAACATTGAAACGTAGTCTTGAAAAATGACTCGACTTTAAGGGAGAGAAAAAGAAAATCCTTCGAGCATCCGAAAAAGTCCAAGTCACTTGGAAAGAAACTCAGATTATCAGCAGACTGCTCAGCAGCAATGCTTTATGCCAGAAGAAAATGGAGTGACATCGTTAACATAATGAAGGAACGAAAATATGATTTTATAGTTTCATCCAATCAAATGGCTAGGAAAGTAGCAATACTGCAGACAAACTGTCATAAACATGAAAGAACCCAAAATATTTTTCTCACGCGTCCCTCCTGAGGAATCTATTAGACAACAAGCTTCATGCGACCAGAACGGCAGGAGAGGCACTGCCCTGAGGACGCAGGACTCGGTATTCCTGGCCTAAGAAAACGGAGCTACCAATGGAAGACAAAAGTTATAAGTAAAAATCCTGTCATCCTGAACTTAAATTGGAAGTATCAGTATCAACCCATAATGGGCTTTATCTCTGAGAGTTTCTTAGCAGTCTCCATGAAAAGGCCTAGAAACCACAATGAAACGATAGGAATGAGCACCCCGAGTGCCCAGGCTGTGGTCTCTAAATACCGAGTCCTGCTAAAGGGGAACAGGGCCGCTTGGAGCAGTAGCTGATTCCAGGGCTGGAGCAGGACGTGTGCAAGAACAACCTGGAACCTTGTATTACGTTAGAAACAAGGAGTTTATCAAAGGATGGTGGGATCTTGTCAAAACACTCAAGAGACAAGCTGAAGGAGTTCCCACTGGCCAAACATGGAACAATGTGAACATCACTAACAATAATCATTGTAACCAACTGAAACACATAAAATATACTTAACCCCAAGAATGAAGGATGTGAAAAAAAAAATCAACTGAACGCAAAAAGAGATAGAGGGAACCTATAAATGGAAGGAGACTTAATAGATATGCCAGAATACTGCAATGTGTGTCCTTATTTGCATGCAAGTTTCAACGAACAAACTGAAACAAAGAAGACAGCCCTGGCCTGTGTGGCTCAGTTGTTTGGAGCATTGTCCCATAGACCAAAAGGTTGTGGTTCGATCCCCGGTCAGGGCACATATGGAAGGCAGCCAATCACTGTTCTCTCTCACATCAATGTTTCTCCCTCCCTCTCCTTCTCTCCCACTCTTTCTCTCTCTCTCTTCCTTCTCCTCTCTCTAAAATCAATAAGCATATTCTCAGATAAAGATTTTTTTTAAAGAATACATTTATAACATTTTTAAGAAAAGTGAAAATGTTAACACTAACGATATTTGGTTGTGTTGGGAAATTGTAGTTCCTTATTTTAGGTGTGGTAAGCATACTGTGGTTATACTTGTTTCAAAAAGTTCTTATCTTTTATAATTATGGTGACTGGGATTTGTTTAAAAATAGTACAGGAGGAGAAATAAGGATGCAGGCATCTTTCTTGTTCTATTGTGTGTGTTTCTGCATATTTTGGAAATGTTCCATAAGAAAAGTTCTGTGTGTTTTTATGTAACAGGATAATAGATATAAACGGAGACTGTGCCAGGCACAAGCTGTAGTTCACCCTGTAGGTAAGGGGTTGTGGATCTTCGGGCCAAACGTGGTTACAGGGGCCCTGAGAGGCCTGTCCGACACCCCAAAAAGTGTCCGGTCTGATGCCTGCCGCTCATCTAGCATCTTGACATTACAGCTGACCTCCTTGGATCTTCATCTTGGCCCGCATCCCTCCACCTTTCATTTGTGTAATAACGATTTCTTGTTTTCTGGAAGTTCCGCCATGTGCTTCTTATTTAATTATTTATTTTAATGTAGCTCAGTTTCTCCAAAAGAGCCTCTAGCAGACGGGCCACTAAAATTTGGCAGCTTTATTGTTGAATGCATTCAATTATCATTTTTTAAGTCTAGCACCGCATTCCTTTAATGATTTAGGACCTCGCACGGTTTTAAATGTCTCCCAAAGCTTTCATTGTAAATTGCGTTCAACATCAAAGGCGCCTAGTGATGCCCAGATGCTGTTTACCTCCTGCGAATTTCACGCTGCACAGGACGGCAGCCCTCGGAATCGGAGCCGGGTAGGAAGGAACGACCTTCACCGTGGGAGGCTCGTCCCAAAACCTCGCACTGAGGATGAAAACCGCGTTAGAGAATCTTTTTAAAGCCCGCCTTCTGCAGTCATTCCTCTGCTTTTATTCCCAGTCCCATCAAGAAACACGGTGGCAGCCCTGGCCGGGCAGCTCAGTTGGGTGGAACATCGTCCTGATATGCCAAGGTTGCAGGTTCGATCCCTGGTCAGGGAACATACAATAAGCAGCCAATGAGTGCATAAGTGAGTGGAACAACAAAAATCTTTCATGAATGAATGAATGAATGAATGAATGCAGATCAGAGGCAGCTGAGAGCACAGGACCTCCCACCTCAGGGAAAGGAGAAAGGAAAGCACCAGAGGCTGGGAGAGGGGTCCCAGGGAGCCGAGGGGCAGCAAGGAACTGGGATGAGATGGAGGTTTTTTATTGTTGTTGTTTTTTAAGGGAGGAAAATGATTTGGGGAGAAAGATAAATAACGGAGAGATCTAAGAAGTCTGACTGTGCTGGGTGCCACTCTTCCCTCTGCTGCCATTTCGAGAAAGGGCTCCGTCGGGCAGGACCTGTGTGTCTTCGGGATTCTGTGAACAGGAGAGCCCTGATTTGTTAGGGTTGCAACTGCAAAAGCAGCTGAGTACCCCCTGTGCCCCAGCCACTCTGCTGCGGCCTCGGGCAGCGGCCTCATCCTCACAGCAGCCTGCAGCGCAGGCAGGGTTTCCCCCCTTTTGCTGGAACTCAGTTCCACTTAAGTTCAACAGCCTGCACTGGACCAAACAGCTAAGGAGAGACGGAGCTGGGCCTGGAACCAGGTCTATCTCACTCCAGTGCCTGCAGCCTTTCACTCCACTGATCCGCACATGAGCCTTATGGTGGGTGTGGAAAAGCACCCGCTATCTTCTCGTTACTACTGTGTTACATGTCCGTGGCGTGCCTCTGGCGACACCTGTACATGCATCCCCAATGTGTTGTCTTGGGCCCGTGGTCGGCAAACCATGGCTCTCGAGCCACATGCGGCTCTTTGGCCCCTTCAGTGTGGCTCTTCCACAAAATACCACGTGCGGGCGCTCATGTACAGTGGGATTGAAACTTCGTGGCCCATGCGCAGAAGTCGGTATTTTGTGGAAGAGCTGGTATTTTGTGGAAGAGCCACACTGAAGGGGCCAAAGAGCTGCATGTGGCTCTCGAGCCGCGGTCTGCCGACCACTGTACTTGGGCTCTTTTGAGTTGGATTATCATTGGAGTCCATCAATGCTTGTGATGGAGTAGTTAATGGCGCTTCCTGTCAAAACTGCCTCTCCACACGTCAGACATGAGACGCAAGGAAATGGATCATTTTTCAAATATTTTCTTGCACGTGAGTACGCAGCAGCCGCGAAAGACGGGCTCTCGGGAGCCTGTTTAAGATTTTAGTGCAGCTCCTTAAAAATAAGCACATAATGTTGTTTGATTTCCGAGGGGCCTAAAAGGATAGTAAACAAATCGGGCGGGCAGCCCTCTGCCGCGCACTACCTGGGAAAAGCACTGTTTGTTCACGGCAAATATGTAACCACAAAACACATTAAAATGCAGAAAAAGCATCTGACCAAACAAAATAACGATAAATCAGCTTGAAACTTGTTGCCTTTACAGGATGTCAAATAAGCTCATCCAGGGAAGAATGTGCCCTGGTCACCTCGTTAATTGTGCACATAATTAAAGGGGTTGTGCACTATGATTTATAGGTTGGATCTTCTAATTACTTAGCTGTAGCAATTAGGATTTTCTTTGTATTACACTTCTCCGGGCCAAAGATGCCTTCTATCGCTCGGGCCAGACTGAGGAGGGCGAGTTCTGGCTGCCGTCCCATCCTCCACGACGCCCCTCGGTTGAAGTTGTTCCCAACTGGGGATCCTAACAGCGCGTCTAACTGTTGGGAGGAGAGGGGAGGAAAGTCCTTGTGGTGCCTGCAGCGCCCTCTCCTGGGAAGGCCATTTGCTCTGGGGTCTCGGCAGCTTTGGGAGGCCGTTGCCTTAGCGCAGCGGTTTTCAGCCGGTGTGCGCAAGAATTTCTAAAACATGCAATACCTGACTGTTTAGTCAGGGGCACTGACCTCTTTCCCCTGAGATTGTCAAAAAAAAAAAAAAAAATGAAGGCCAACACACCAATAGCCTTCCAGTGTGAATGAATCCAAATTATAACTTTTTTTTTTGTCAGATCGGCAAAACATGATTTTTGTGCCACAGAATTTTAGTAATTAGTTATGTGTGCCAGGAGATGAAAAAGGTTGAAAATCACTGCTTTAGAGACTCGGGGTCCTGTCTTCATCTAGTACAGGAACTTCCAGACCAGGGGTCCTCAAACTTTTTAAACAGGGGCCAGTTCACTGTCCCTCAGACCGTTGGAGGGCCGGACTATAGTTTAAAAAAAAAACTATGAACAAATTCCTATGCACACTGCACATATCTTATTTTGAAGTAAAAAAAAAAACGGGAACAAATACAATATTTGTATTTGCATGTGGCCCGCGGGCCGTAGTTTGAGGACCCCTGTTCCAGACATTTCCTAACTAGGGAAAGAGCAGAAGGGCCAGGAGTTGAAGACAAATGTATATAACATGTTTAAAAATGTGTGGGGTTCTTTTTTAAGGCTTTAGGAAACAGTACAGGAGGCTCAGGAGTTATTTATCGACGTGTTTCATGCGTCGGGAACTCTGCTATCTTTGCAGACGTTAAAAGCCCAGGCTCCGAAGCCAAAATGCCAGGGTTCGAATCATGGCTCAGACACTTACGAGCTGTGTGGCACCAGGATACTTACCTAACCTCTCTGAGCTTCAGCTTTCTGATCTGTAAAATGGAGCTAACATGAGTGCTTGCCTCAGAGTTTTAAAGATGAAATGAGATAAAACTTTAAAGCGAGATCACTTAGCATAGCTCCTGGCACAAAGCAAGCACGTAATGCACGCAGCATTTCAGTGCATTTCACACTCTCAACCCTGTGAGTCATTTCTGTCTTCCCTCACACAGCAAACATTTGAGGACCTATTAATTGACGCAGATGGCCATGTTCTTCTCATTACCCTTCCTTGCCCTCCCAGGACAAGCCTTAAACTCCTGGGTACAGGAAAACCATTTGTTACATTGAGTGAGAAAAATTCAACTTTTTGAAGTGTCAAAAGGCCAGGATTTAAGCTCCTGTAAATCAGTTTTCGGGCATCGCCGAGCGCTGGAGGACACACACAGACAGAAGGCCGGCACCGAGCAGAGCCATGTGGCCGACACTCCCGGCAGCACAGCAGCCGGCTGGGGTTCACCGTGATGGTTACGGGAACGCTTGGAGGTGCTTCCAAAGATCGGGTATGGAGGCTGCGGAGGGAGGATTGACCTTCCCTTCAATTCGGGAAATCCTGGCTTTTACTGGGCGCCAACTCTGGGCTGGTGGTGGGGACCCAAAGATGGGCAGCAACCCACTGTCTCTGCTCTCCATGGCCTGTGGTCCAACAGGGGTGAATATGCAAACCAGCACTGGCCACACCGGGGTAAGGGCGAGGGAAACTGGGTAGCTGAAGCGCCTGGAGAAATCTCGGGAAGCATCCTGGAGGAGGGGACGTTTGAGCTGAGGTTCCAGCTCATGTTTGCCCTGAGGACACATGTGGAGGACTTTCATGGGGAACCCACAGAAGGCCTCTCCACCGAAGTTTCTGCCCAGCCGGCGTGGCTCAGTGGTTGAGCACCGACCTGTGAACCAGGAGGTCAGAGTTCGATTCCCAGTCAGAGCATGTAGGCCTGGGTTCAGGCTCCATCCCCAGTGGGGGATGTGCAGGAGGCAGCTGATGGGTGATTCTCCCTCATCACTGATGTTTCTCTCTCTCCCTCTCCCTTCCTCTCTGAACTCAATAAAAATAAATAAATTTTAAAAAGAAGTTTCTAACTAAAGAATCATCATAACAAACATAGCTACTGTATTCTGAGTCAAGTTCAAGTTCCATAGTGAACGCTGTCCTTCCAATGACCTTCTCTTCTAGCTGTTGGGATGACTTCCTCCACTGGAAGACATCGCTCCCACACGAGATTCAGTTCATTAACGCCCAGCAGCGGCCCCGCGAAGCCTCACTCAGTGCAGAACCACTGGCCGATGTGCTGAGTGGTAGGTACTCCCCCCCCCACCCCTCCCATGGAAGGCGCCACACCTCTGTTCTTCTACGCAGCCTGAATGAAAACTACATCGGTCTCTTGGCTTGTTTCCTTTGGCAGAGAGAATTATAGAACGTGTTCCTCTCTCTACTTATGAAAAATGAGCTCCCTAGAAAAGCATGCTGTTTGTGTTGGCAATACAAGCAAAGGTGGACGGGTTGCCTCCAAATAGTGCTCAGGCCATGAAATATACACCCGTCGACTTTCAATTAAAGAAACAGGACCCTTTATCGGTGGGAACAAGATCGTGTGGTCAGCTAGAAAACAGCCCAGGAGGAAACAGGACCCTGTCTCACTTGGTGGGTCACCTGACTTTCACTCGGGTGTCTGAGATTCTGATAAGTGGCTGGAGTGGGCTTTTTCCTTTTTAATTTCATTAAACAGCATTTCCTTGTGGCAAAAGTCAAAGGTTTGATCTCACGAATGAGGAAGTAAGCTTCTCTTTCACCATGCTGGGGCGGGGAGGGAATACTTCAACTGAGATAAGGCCAGCAGGAAACACCGTCTGAAATAGCAGCTGAAAAACAGCTCTCTCCCCGCAAAACCGTTCGAACCTGCTGGGCACACTGAACAAGGAATGGTTGCAGCGGGAAGAAACCAAGACCGATTTCCTCCTTTGCCTGAAGAAGCCAGTGGGATGCTCGTGCTCGGTCTGCCCTCTGGTGGCTGGTTTTGGAAAGTGCATCTGGAAGACTACATTGTAAGCCAGACTGACTTTATTATTTTTTTTTCATGATTCATATGATTTCATGTAATTCTTATCTACAGTTACAGCGCCCTAAAGCTGCTATCTTCTGCCCAATAAACCTCAGATTCCTTTCCTAATAAAATTGACTGAAATCTTGACTTTTATTTCATTAAACACAGAAAGAGTGTTTAAAAATGTGTTTCAAAGTTCAGGTTTAAGCTAGTTCAGGTGAGTGGCAGGTGAATTCTTTTAATGAGTGAATTCATCTGGTGGGTGAAACCCAGTACAGTCTATTATCAGCCCTTGAATATTTCAAAGGTCAGTGTATTTCATTTATCAGACAACACGTTATTTAGTAATTATTGGCATGAGAAGGCTAAAATCTATATGACCGAGTAACAGAAGCCAAGTGAAGAATAAAAAAAGCATGACTTGCTTAGCTTATTATAAAGATACATTAAGTCAGTACTGCCACAAGAAGAGACAAAGTTCAGAAACAAATATACAAATATATGGAAACTTAATGCAGGAGAGAATGGGGCTTATAAATCAGAGTAGGAAGGACACACTCATAAGAAATGCTACTGCGAGAATTCGTTATTCTTTTGTGCAAAAATAAATTTAGATCACACTTCAAACAATGGGAAAATAATATATTTCATATGTACTATATGCCTATGTGTGAAAACTAAAATCTAAAAGTTTATAATAAAGTATAGGAAACTATCTATAAATGAAATGCAAAAATACCTAGCCAGAAAAAGCAAAGGTAAATGTATGCAATTATATGGCGTAAGACTTTTGTAAATGTCATCTTGAAGTTAACAGAGAAGATCAGAAGAAACCATTTGCAGCACATGGCCAATGAAATCTTCGTGTCCAGGCTACATAAACAATTCCTATAATTCCTATAAATTTTTAACAGGCGAATAACGCAATAGAAAAAAAAGAGAAATACATGAACAGGCAATTCACAGAAGAGGAAACCTAGCTGGCCAGTATACTACACAGCCTCTAAGCAATGAAAGAAATGTATATCAAAACATTGGCGAGATGGAATTCAGCTCCCATCACACTGTCCATAAAAAAAAAAAAATTTAAAAGCTGACAATACCAAATCCAGGTGTAGACAAAGATGTGCAGAAAGTGGAAATTCTTGACATTACTGGTGGAATTTAAAATTGGCACAATTTAATATTTAATACTTAACTAAAATTATAAAGAACCAATTAATACCTAATTGGCATTCAATACTAATAATTGGTGAATATCTAATAAATCTATAATGAACATATATCAAACACCTCAGTAATACCTAATCAAGCTGATAATACACGTTCTGGGTCTAGAGTTTGGTTTTGGTTTTTTGCACACACGGAGTTGGCAATGATGAGATTGATGGGACATTATTATCCAATCAATACCCCAGAGCTACTGTCAACTTCTGTGAGAGTTCAGCGTGGGCTTTGGGTACCACAGACTTGGGGTTCTTACACTTTGTAGCTGTGTGACCTCTGGCAGTTTCATAATCTCTCTAGACCCCAATTTCCTTATTTGTCAGTGGGCACAGCAATGTCTTACCCTAAAATTATTGGGCAAATTAAATGACAGATCTATAAAGTATTTTGCATAGTGCCTGGAATATGGCCGATGCTCAATAAATGGCTAGTATTATTTTCATTATGTTATGATTAGCTGCTCCGGGGATTAATAATAATTGATGGCTAAGGAGGAGCTATCTTTTCTGACTAGGAAGGTGGATATCAAGAAAGACCACTGAATAATAACATATTCTTAGGACAGTAAGAGCGGCAGTCAGAGTGTTCCAGTAGGAAAACAGCCAGGGCTTCATGAACAACTTTACCTCCTAGTAGATTACAAACCAAAGAATCTCATCCACCCCAAGTGCTCACCCTCCTGGAGCCACTATGGCCCCTCCCATTGGCCCTGGAGCCCAGGAGACACCGTACTTCCTCATTGACAGGCCTGGTTTCTGATCGTCAATGAGGTACACACACTAAGGTTGTGAGGCTCCCTGCTATTCACTAAGGAAAGACTAAGACAGTGACCTTGTTTAGTGCTCCATCCCTGCCCCGCTCAAAGGGAAGACCTTGAGGAAGGTCCGACACGCCCCGGGACTAGGGTCTGAAGGAAGAGGAAAAGGAATCAGACTGAAGTCAGAAAAGGACTGTTCACCCTGGAGAATGAGGCTTCCCAGCTGCAAACACTCCCCAGGTAGGAAGCTGGGGCACAGCAGCTACAACTCTCTCGGTCATTTCCTGTGAGCTGAGGTTCTGTTAGAACCAATTCGCCAGGTTTACATTAAACACAGAGCAAAGCACCTTCTGACGTTGTCTTTGCTTTTGCTTCTCTCTATCCTCAAAGCTCATAGCTCCAAGGCCTCTCAAAATGTGAAAGCCACATAGAAGTAACATAATGAACTATACACTCTATAAAGAATTTCTCTCCAGAAATCACAAATATAGTTGCAAATTAAAACCCTTTCACCTGTCTTAACTGGAAAGTTTCATCTAGGGCAGTGATGGCGAACCTTTTGAGCTCGGCGTGTCAGCATTTTGAAAAACCCTAACTTAACTCTGGTGCCGTGTCACATATGGAAATTTTTTGATATTTGCAACCATAGTAAAACAAAGATTTATATTTTTGATATTTATTTTATATATTTAAATGCCATTTAACAAAGAAAAATCAACCAAAAAAATGAGTTCGAGTGTCACCTCTGACACGCGTGTCATAGGTTCGCCATCACTGATCTAGGGCATAAATAAGTATTTTACATGAGATACTTTCCCCAGGTCTCCCAAATGTTCACGATCCCTTTACAGTGTACTAGTATGTAAGTAAAATTGCTCTATGTTTAGCTTTCATGGGGAAGTTAACCCCCAGCTGAGACCTATAAATGCCACAGCTTTGTCCTTGAGGGGAAGTCACTAAAACATCCTTTTATATATTACCCCCCGGGAAGATTCAGGCAGAGATCTCCCTGTGAAGGAAGACACCTGCTTGTACTGCTGTCACTGTTTCTGAAACGCATTTGCGGGACCATCGGTGGCGAAGATCGACAACAATGTGAAATTTTACCCGGCATGCCAACTGCAACAGGACTGTTCAACAAGCAAAGAAACCAGTATCGGGTCAAATAATTGCACATGCACGTAAACTGGCTAGACACGGGCCGGTCTGCCGTCACTTCTGTACCAGACGTCGAATGCTGCAAGGCAGTCAGAGCCGTAGACAAGACTGGGTGCAGCCAAACAAATTCACTCCTTCAACAACAACCAGTGCCCACCATCCTCTGAGAGCCGGGCTGTGCCAACCTCCACAGCTCCCCGGTCAGGCTGCAGGCGCCCTTCCACACTGGTTTGTTCACGTATTCATACGTCAGTCGTTAACTAAGCACCTACTACATGCGAACACAGAGATCCGGTACCTGCCAGGAGATGTTTGGGCTTAAGAAGGAAGGAGAGTCTCAGGACTTACCTCCAGAACTTCCATCTCTTCGCTAGTCCTCTTCCTAGCCAGGTGACAGCACTCTCCTGCTCTGTCTCCTGCTGGCTCCAGGCTGCCCACCCCTGATCGTGGCAACCTGCCCCAGAGCACACATCAAGAGCACCTACTGGAGTGTGGCATCAGGCTACTCGCCCGTCTGGTCACCACGCCCGGTCCTGTCTTCCTGACTCTCCAGAATTCTGCCCGCTCGCCTGGCCAGCAGGTGCCGGTGGACTCCTTAATCCCGATGCACAAAACCGTGAGCACCTGTTGTCGGCAAAGCCTTCCTGCTCTCCTTGGCACGTTCACAGTCCTCTCCCACCGCTGCTGGTTGGGTTTTCCCGGCGGATGTGTGACAGCGTTTGGGCTGTTTGTTGGGGATCAAGACCAGTGAAAGGCGCGCTCGGAGTGATGCCTGGTAGAGTTGTCCCGCGTTGAGGTTAAAGGACTCGGCCTTTACACTCCTGCCTGGATGAGGCAGTCACTAGATGCGGGCTTCCCCAAGGAAGGGCGTGACCTTGGCCCAGGTGGCTGCCTACAGCTGGGGGAGCCCTGGAGGAGCCACGGCTGGTGCTGCCTGCTGACCCACTCCCACAGCTGGCGGCCTGGGGCCATGCCTCCCTGTTGGTACATTGTCATCTGCAGTGCAGACTCCTGCTGGCCTGGACCTCCCGCCTGTTTCTGGTCTTTGTCTACAGACTCTCTTGACTTCGGGTGCAGAGGCTTAGATTGTCACGTGAACACCCTTGTGGCCAAGGATCTGGGAAGCTCTGCTGTCAGCCCATCCCCACCCCGACTCTCACACCCCCAGTCCAGCCTGCACCCCGGGTCCCGTGGCTGGTTGATATCCCCCAAGCACTCCCGGTGAAGAAAACGGGATTGGAAGAGGGAGACTGCTTCATGCCACGCTGGACTCGCCCCCACACATGGCTACAAACACTGGGCTAAAGCGTAAGAGAAAGAGAAGCGGGTTCTATGTGCCAATATCTGCAGGAGTTTCCACTCCTCACAAGTGACCCTGAAAGAACCCATTTTATCTGGGGGACTCCCGGGGCCTGTGGTCTATCTGAAGCTTTGTAGGCACGAAAAAGCATCGGAGTGTCTTGAGTCCTCAGGACATCTTGCTCTTCCTCCAACACTGTCCTCACTTCTCAGCCCAGGACCTCAGCCCGTCTCCTGGAGTCATTTCCCTTTACCCCTGGCCAGCCTTTACGCAGAGATAACCTTCCTGGCCTCGTTTTTCCTCCTCTTCTAAAATAAACGAAATAAAATAAAAATCACCCCTGCCTGATTAGATCTCCTAATTCTGATTATGAGATTACTCTGCGCATTCCCGGTGTTGGCTTCATATGAAAACCAAATGGCATTGTATAAAGTTTCAAAGCCTTGCCCCAGCAATTATTTTTATTGCATCAGTTCCTTCCTTAAGTCAATTAACCAGCAAAGAGGCGAGGGAACATGTTCGTGCCATGGGGGACACCTTAGGTGGTGGTTCTTTGCTTCTCTAAACTGGCTTTGTTGTAATGAGATTTGACCTGCTGGTTGTTTGCATGTGGTTATTTGCTGAAGGTCTGCAGTTGTTCCTAGCAAAGGATCTCTGTGAAATTGGTCTGTCTCCGTCCCAATCAAGAGACCCCATCATGATGTAACAAGATTTCCTGTAATCCTATATGGGTTCTATTAAAACGCTACCCCCTGTTAGGAACCTTAAGGACAAAAAGGTGCCACTGTGTTTCAAATATCTGTCCTCATCTGTGTACGGCCTTCTCACCGCCCCCCATAAGCACGTCAGGCCAATGGCCACGCCTTTGTTGGACACTAGGGGGCGTCGGGAAGCATGCATTTCACATCCGCTCCCTGCCAGGCACTGCGTCAGGGGCTGGTGTGGACTAACGTAATGCCCCGGTGCTCCCAGGAGAGAAGTGAGATTCGCAAGGTTCAGGCTTTTGTCCAAGGACACACGGTGATGAGACAGGCAGGAATCTGGGTCCAGGTGTTCTCACTAAGCCCTCCTCCTTCTCCTCCCTCGCTGAGTTCCTGCCCACGACAGCGTTTGTCCGGGTCTCCAAAACCCAACAGCTCAACGTGGGGATCTAAGAGGTTTGGGAGAGAGAGGATGGTGCTCTCCTGACGCGCCAGGAATTAAAGGGCTGTGCTGAGAAAGGGTCCCTACAGCACACTGTGGCTTCTCTCTGTCTTGCACGCCGGCCTTTTCCTGATTTCTTGCTGCCGCACAAATGTCAGGCCGCGCCGGGGACAACGAAGAGCAGCATCAGAAACACCGTGCAGGCTGCCCGGGTCTTGGGTCAGAGCTTTCAGGAAAGCGACAGGGACGCCTCCAGGTGAACCTGGTAAGAAATCAGCACATGGCCTCTTGAAACCCATTCAATGAGCAGATGGCTGTTGCCTACAGTGACTATTATCAAGAAAACAGGTGTGGCTTCACCAAGTCACCTCCGAGATCCTTTGTGTTTAGTGCCATGCGACGACCCAGGTTTTCTCTCCCTAAAAAATTCTCCGTAAAATAGGAGTAAAGCGCGCTGGCCTCCCCACCCGCGAACGATGGACCGATGGACCAAAAACCCAGATCCCAAATAAGAACCCGAACGCACTTCCCCCGCGGAGGAGCCGCAGGGCTCAGCAGCCCCGCGCTGCACAGGCAAAAATGCAGAGTTTGTCTCTTTTGTCAGCCTGCAGATAAAATCCTATTCTTTGTAATCCCTGAAGAAACAAATCAAATAAACTCGAGCTGAGCTAACCATTTTCAATCCATCAAAGCAATCAAATTCTGTTTACCTGAATCACAATGATTTCTAAAATGTTATTAAAAAGTAAAATGGAGTTTAACTATTCCAAAAAAACGAAAATGATGTGCAAACACAAAAGGGATAAGACTTCTGTAATTATGTAGACACAAAGTCGGCGCCATCATCTGGGCCGCGTACCCCGCGGCTATGGCGCGCACAGATAGAGGCCTGGGTGCTGCGGGGGACGCAGCAACACGGTTAATGGAAGGGTCTTCCAAGGGCTCTTCATTTAGTTCATTTTATTGCTCTTTCGGGCAAACAAGGGTTTTGTCCTTTAATAAACCAATTAACTGATTCTGTGTCACCCAAAATATTTGTACGTCACCCGTTCTATCTCAAAACTCCTCCTCCCTTTTCTAATCCCCCCCCCCCCCCCCCCCCCCCCCCCCCCCCCTCTTAAAGGTGACTGATTGGCATATTTGGCAAATGTTTGGCCGGCAGGTTATTTGGAAGCAAATTCTTTGGGATTTTTGTCTCCAGGTGTTTTTGCAAACATTGGCAATGACTAGGGAAACCCCTCTCTTTCAGTGGCGTTAAACATTCAGATGCCACGTGATTAGGACAGTGTAGAGCCACTTGGGAGAAATAATGATCATGGCACCCGGCCGGCGTGGTCCAGTGGTTGAGCATCGACCTATGAACCACGAGGTCATGTTTCAATTCCGGGTCAGGACACATGCCCAGGTTGCGGGCGCCATCCTCAGTGTGGGGCGTGCAGGAGGCAGCCGGTCAATGATTCTCTCTCATCATGGATGTTTCTATCTCCCTCTCCCTTCCTCTGAAATCAATAAAAATATATTTAAAATAATAATAATGACTGTGGCCCTCCTTCTTTATTGCAGTTCTTCAACTTTCTGCGCAGCCCCTAAGCGTGGGATGCTTGATTACCCCTTCAAAACTGCTTCCTCTATTCAGCCAGGGTCGCTCTGTGGGCTTCGGACACCCAACTTACACACCAGGAATGAGAGATGGCCCCTATCCCCAGCGAGCAGGCGGTGCTGGGAAAACAAGGGCAGGTGTAATAAACGTGAGAGGGACGTCCACGCGCTCCATGACCACCTCCGAGGGCACCTGACTCGGGCACCTGACTCAGGCGCCAGGCCCCGGGGATGCACGAGTTCCCGCATTCCGGAACAACCAGCAGCTGAGGCGAGGACAGAAGCTGGGAGCTGAAGGGAGGGTCTTGCTGAAGGTGCAGGGTTGAGAGAAAATGTCCTTTTGAGGCCCCAGGAGCCCTTGAGTGAGGCAGGAGCCGGGACCATGAGGGCCAAGGGGTAGGCGAGGAAGTCAGAGGGTGGACAGGCCCCGACTTGGCAGGGCTTGAAGCCACAATAGGGAGTTTAAACTTCATCCTGGGAGGAATGTGGAGCATTAAAGGTTGTTATTGTTGTTTTGTTTTAATATATTTTTCTTGATTTCAGAGAAATGAGAGGGAGAGATAAAACATCAATGATGAGAATCATTGATCGGCTGCCTCCTGCATGTCCCACACTGGGGATGGAGCCCACAACCCGGACATGTGTCCTGACCAGGAATCAAACCGTGACCTCCTGGTTCATAGGTTGACGCTCAACCACTGAGCAATACTGGCCAGGCTGGAGCATTAAAGTTTTTAAGCAAGGAGTCATTGGGCCAGCTTTACATTCGGGAAACACAGGCTATCCCCCCAAAATGTATACACACACTTCGAATAATTACTAAGGCAGTGTTTATTAAAATACATTTCATTTTCAAGACTGAGCTATCAGCTGTTAAAGCGTGTATACTTTTGGGGGACACCCTGTATGTACCTACACTTTCAACACATCCCTCTCTGCTGTGCAAAGTCAAGTCCTAACAGCCCACGGTTAATACGGTCCCTGCAGCCCCGTGACTTCTGTTTATTTCACCTGTGAGCCGTTTGTGTCATTCTCGCTAAGGCTGCGGCAGGTGCACCGCCCTCCGGGGTACCGTCCACGTGTCATTAGCTCACACGGGCCTGCACCTTCTTTGGCGTCTGTGTGAGGGACCTGTCCCTCAAGCTGGGAGAGGAAACAGGAACTTTCTAGCACCCCTCACTGCCTCTCCACCAACCAGCAGGACTGGGAGAGCTGGAGAGAAAGGAATGACAGGGGGCCCAGGCACCACGGAATGCTCTTTGAACGACGGGTTTCAATAGGATTCCAAGGAACGGGAGGGACTTAGCAGGCCTTGGAAGACACTTTGCAAACTGGCCCCACCGTCCCGGCTTCATCTCTCCCCCGAGGCTGCCCGAGCCACAGGCATTCTGAGTCCTCACTCCTGGCTCCAGGCCCCTCCATGGGCCACGCCAACCGGCCAGGGCATCTACCAAGACCCAGGCAGCACCTGCTCTGGGAAGTCCTGCACCCAGACCCCTCCACGCCCCCAGGGCCCCCTCCAGGCTCATTGCTGGGAAAGCTCCATGTAGAACCTGGTTTCGCTAACCATTTGTTTACTTACTCTGGCCGACCTGTAGTCTGGGAGCATCTTAGTGGAGCGCAGCGGTTAAGAGCTTGGTCTCTGGTGGGCATCCCCGAGCCCCCCAGGACAGCACCCGACTGGAGCAGAAGCTCCATTAACGACTGACAAACGCCCGGCTGGATGAATGAACTCGGGGAGGGGAGAGGGTCCCTCGTATCAACCTGCCAACGGCAGGGATGCCTCTCAGTGCACATGGGAAAGGCCTGGGTCCTGGAGGGACTGCGTTTTCCAGCTCCAGAAACTGGCCGTGGCTCCTAGAATTTTCACTTCAAGGTGCTGTTAAAAAAAAAAGTGTTTTGGCTGTATCAACACTGCCCCCTAAACAACCATCCCATATAGACACTGTGGAAACAAACAAACAAACAAGAAAAAAAAAACACAGGAAAAACATTTGGCTCCAACTCAATTAAAAGGGTCACTCTCAGAGCCCTGGCTCTGGGTGTCGAGCCATATGACAGTTGCTCATGAATCCCTACAAGGCCCTTCCTCTGAGGAAGACGGCAAGCCTTAGCCGAGGGCCTCGACTCGATGCTCCCATGGCAGGGTGCGGCAGAACACCTGGACGCCTCATGAACACACCAACCGCCGGGCCCCAGCTTTGGGGTTTCTGATTCCGTAGGTTTAGGACGGAGCTCACAAAGCCCCATTTCCAACAAGCTCCCAGGTGCCGCTGATGCTGCCTGAGGCCGCCCTGGGAGGACCACTGCCTGAGACTGCACATCCCTCACCTATGAGCTCATTTATCAGCTCCCAGACATGGGGGCCGGACTCACTGACTTCAGCTTAGCAAGTGCCCAGGTAGCAACATCCAGGGAAGTCCTGGCACTCCCCTGGCCCAGATGGCTCCTCCTGTGGTTGAAGGCGGAGTGGCCACGCTCGGCTCCAGTCAGGTCCTGGGGCTGGAGAAGGCCAGGCCTGGGGGTATTTTTTCAAACATGCATCTCTGATATCAACTGCATGCAAATTACTCTTTGAGATGCTCCTGGATTTGAAAACGAGGTGAAGTAAAATCGAGTTCTGGCTCAGATTTCACAAAAGATGGGTTTTCACATCAAATCAGATGAAACCTGGAGGTGCATGGGACTGCTTTTCCCCTCCCCAAATGTGACCTCTCCTATTAAGAAGGGGAAAATGCTTGAAAACCCTCTTCAACATCAAATGGCAACCTAAGAGCATTTTCTGGTGATTTAAACGAATCAGAAACATCTGGGTTAAATTTTACTCAGATTCTACACAATCTAAACAATTAAGGTGGGGGAGGAAGCACTTGGCAAACTGGGCCTTGGGCTTAATCAAGTCTGGGGCATTTGAAAATTGGTCCGAGGTGTTGATGAGCGCTGAGTGACGCCCCAAGGCCTGGCGTTCCCACTCGGAAGGCTCCCAAGTAACAGGGCATCCCCTGCCTCCCCTCCCCTCCCACCCCACCC
>NW_005370286.1:2784314-2811490 GCF_000412655.1 Myotis brandtii | reverse complement strand
AGGCCTCCCTCCCATCCTCGTTTTCCCTGGCCCCGTTGGACAATTTGATGGTCCAGACAATCTGGATGCCTGATGACCAGAGGCAAACGGGAATTGCGAAGAGCACAGGGAGCGCCTAGGAGCCTGCCGGTGCCGATCAGGATAACAGCCCGGCGGGCGCAGTCCCGGAACCACAGGGCCTTTATGAACCTGAGTGCCTTTCCGCTCACGCCATCTGGGTTGGATGGCTCTGCAAGACGTCCCTCCTCCCGTCACTCAGGGTTCCTGGTGGCTCCTCACGCTGCGCATCTCTCCATGGCTGCCGCTGAGGGGGCGGGAGGGAGGAAGGACAGAGCGCCTGGCTTCGGACCTCAGACCTGTCCTTTGACAGCTGGGGAACAACCTGCAAGACCCTTGGCCTCTTTAAGAGGCAGCTTGTGTCTTTCCCTGTTCAATGGGGTGAAGGGAGCACCCGCCTCGTAGGATCCACGTAAGAACAAAAGGAAGTTCGGCCCAGGACCTTTGCCACTCAAAGTGTGGTCTGCTGATCGGTCACATTGGCACCCGCTGGGATCCTACTGGACAGGAGGACCCGCAGGGCCCACCTCAGACCTCTGGGGTCAGAACCTGCCTTTTCACCAGCCCCCGGTGCCTCGAGCACACATCAAAGTTTGGGAAGCACTGCTCTGCAGCGCCCGGCACATAGTAAATCCTCAATGAACGCTGGCTGCCCTTGTTATCATCTGAACTCCAGCTGCCGTTCCAGCCTGAAAAATCCCGGGTCAATGAGCCCCCCGCCCCCTCCAATCAGCAGGGACATCCGCGGAGACTGGCGGGTCCAGGGGACTGGCTCCTCCTCCCGAGAACAGTGACACTTCCTGCTGATGTCCTTTCATGAAAGGGTGGAGACGGGTCTTTATTTTAACTGACAAATCAAAGCAAGTCAGGACTAAGACTGCAATCATTTTATCCTCATTATCCCAAGGAATTTCAGCCCATATGGCATGCTGCCCCCATCATTACATGCTGATCACAGACCCTGTGTGTTACCTGGGATCAGCCCAGAAACATAAAAGGTAGGGAACGGACCCAGATTTCTAGACAGGCTGTCACGGAAAATTTCCTTCCTGGGGGGGCTGGGGCGGGGAGGATTAGGACCAATGTCAAGTAAATCATCCCCTCCCCGCCCCATCCTGGTGAAACACATTTCCACGGCCAGCCCGGCTTTCCCCAGCGAGGCCTGTCCGGCTCGCGTAGCCCGTGGCGGGCGCTCCGGGCGGGAGGATTCCTTTGGCTGGCTGCCTGCATGCCTAATGTCCGTGATTACACCCAATCGCCGTCCAGAAAGTGCCCTCTGCGAAATGACTAAACTCATATCAGGTGTCTCTCCTCCTCCCCTGCCCCCGCTCCCACCTCCCTCCACAAAGACCCCGTCTGAAATGCAGGACACGTGAGCGCTTTCCCGTGGTAATGGATCACACAACTTCTGCATCTCAATTTCCTTTCCTCGGCCCCCTGTCACCTCGGCCACATTGATCAATGTGAGGCCAGCATGCTCGGAGCAGCTTGCAGGCGGCCCTGCTCTCCCTCCCTTCTCCTCTCTTCTCCCTCTCCTTCCTCCCTCTCTTGCACACACACACACACACACACACACACACACACACGCAAAATACTCAGAACATTAAAGAAAGCTGTTAAGCTAATCTGGCGCATCTAAATGGGCAATATATATTGAATCCATGCTCCATTGATCATAATTATTGCGGTGCTCTTTATCAAGTAGCCATCTTAAACCATTATTTAGAGATCATTTTGCTTTCCATTACTGCCACTATATTGCGGAGTTCGCTGGGAATTGGATGCCTGGTGATAGAGGGGTGTGCGCAGTATGAGCTGGGAATCTGCCCGTGTCATCCAGGAGTGTTTCCACACGGAGCCTGAGCGCCACAGTCACTGAACTTCTGAGGAGCCCCCTGTCAGCCTCGTGGCAGAAAAATAAATCCTCCACCCGGGTCTGATTTCCCCACCAAGGCTCTGCAAACAATGTCACCATTCTTCCCGCCTCCCGGTAATCCCGGTAAGACCCTCGACACACAAAGCCCCCAGCACACTGGGCACTGGTTCTGCAGATGAGGTGCAACGTGCCTGGAGAAGGCATCTGGCTGTGGGGAAGACAAGGGTGCCTTATCCGGAATGGGCCAGCTTCTGTATGGGAACGTGTATACCAAAACCGGCCTCCCTTCCTCCCTCTCCTGAGGGTGCCCGTGGGGATGAGCTGCTTCATCTCCTCCAAAGCCCTGGACCTGCGTCAGCATCATCTCCTCCCCATCCATCCCTCCAGGGAAGGCACTCACATCAGCATCATCTCCTCCCCATCCATCCCTCCAGGGAAGGCACTCACATCAGCATCATCTCCTCCCCATCCATCCCTTCTGTGAGGCATTCACATCAGCATCATCTCCTCCCCATCCATCCCTTCTGGGAAGGCACTCACATCAGCATCATCTCCTCCCCATCCATCCCTTCTGTGAGGCACTCACATCTGCATCATCTCCTCCCCATCCATCCCTCCTGGGAGGCACTCACAGAGAATGGACACCACGGATGCTCAACATGCTGAGGGGAGGGCAGACCAGCCTGGTGTCTAGGGAACTCGGCTCCAGAGCCGAATACAAATCCAGACTTCAAGGTCAGCTCCTTGCAGAGCCTCAGGCAATCCATTCCCCCTCCTTCAGGTTCCGACAGAGCTTCTGTGAGAATCGGAATTAAGAGGATTATCAATGCCTGCCTGCAGGGCCCCTGGTGGAAAGGTTCAGATCTGGTGCAGAGTGAGTCCTCGGCACTGGTGGGCGGTCATCACCCTTACTTAGCTGGGGACCTGGCTCTCAAAGGCTAACGTGCACCAGAACCCCAGGAGGGCGTCTTCAAACAGAGATGGCGCCACACCCCAGTTTCCAATGTCGTCGGTCCTGTTTTCTTGACAACAGGACCCAAGACTGTCCTGTTGTCAAGAAAAAGCCTACGATTTGGAATCAGACAGACCTGAATCTGCCTCCTGGTTCTCCCACTTATTCGCTGTGTGACTTTAAATGCCTTCTCTGAGCTTGTTCTCCCATCTGTAGACTGGAACAATAGTTCCCACCTCATGGAGTTACCATGGAAATAAAATTACATGACCTGCAGAAAACACCAAAACAGTTGCTGGTATAGGAAAGATAAGAAATGATCATTATTCCTAATGTCGGGTTGGATCATATGACATTGCTGATATTTGACCATATTTTAGCTACAAAAATGGCAGTTTCATGTGGATCAAACCAACCAATATAATAATCTATATATATAAAAGGCTAAGTGACCGACCGTACGTCCATCTGACCATCCAACCGACTGACCCATACATATGACGCACACTGACAATCTATACATATATATAAAAGGCTAAGTGACAAACTGTACACCCAACTGTCCGACTGACCTACCAGCCGGTACATATGACGCACACTGACAATTTAAAAATAAACATTGACTCTCGCGTGCACGATACGTATAAAGCTCTTGCTGGTGCCAATCGCACATGTGTGTTTCGATCTGTCATTGTTGATCGTGAATTTGGTTGTTTTTGTTGACATTCTGATACTGAAAAAAAGCAGCGTTGTTGACAGACTATGTCTGAAGACCAACTATTGGCACAATGTACCTCTGACACTTCTATTATAGAGAAAGGGCGAATAGCAATATTAAGATATTTCTTCTCATTAATTTCCTTTCCATGTGCACGAATCCGTGCACCGGGCCACTAGTGGTAATATAACAGCAAACTGTAGCCACCCCAGTTTCGTAAAAACAACCAGCTAACAACACCCACTGAGGAAAGTGGAGGACATCGGTTGGTTCAACTGCACCATCATTTCAGCCCTGTGCTTATCAATCTAGAGGCCTGACTTCCATCTCCCCACGGCGCCCAACACACACACACACATACACACACACACACACACACACACACACACACACACACACACTGATTAATAGGCACACACATCATTTTCTTTGTTTGTTTGTCTATTTTGTTTTGTTTTGTAAGAGATTCTTTGAGTGATCCCAGTGAGTGGCCAATGTGAACCACAGAGACATGTGTCTGTGTGGGTCCTTTGGCCTTTCCTGGCCACAGCTGAATGAGGGCCCCTGCCTCTGTCCAGCCATTCTTCTCTCTTCGGTGGCTGCTAATTTTCTAAAAGCCGGGAAATCAAATAACGTGGTTTTTCCAGTTTGTTTTTGTCTCTCTGTTTGTTTGTTTTTTGTGTGTGTGTGTGTGTGTGTGTGTGTATGTGTGTGTTTGTTTTTTTCAGTAAAATGGCTAGTAACATAGTAGATATTCAACAAACGTTGACTGAAAAGTAATTGTTCACTAGGGCCATGAAAGAAAACCACGTTATCATTGCTAGAGAGCCCGAAAGGACATCTGATAAAATGTAATGTCTGTGTTTAAAAAAAACAAAAAAAAAATACTCCTAGTAAACCAACAATGTAAGCTATTAAAATACATGATGGATAAATAGATGTGTGTGTGTGTGTGTGCATAATATGTTTTTTCAAACTAACATCCAGCATCATGACTAACTGTACAATGGAAGACACTGCCATTAAAAGACAGGAACAAAACAAAATACCCACTCATTATGACCGTTTAGCGTTGCTCTAGAACAGGGGTGGGGAACCATTCTTCTGCCCAGAACCATTTGGACATTTATAACATCATTCGCTTAATATAATTCACTGAATATAAATGTATGTTGCTATGAAGAAATCTCCCAGATTTATTGAATTTTGAGTCCCACCTGCGGTTGCCTTGGCAGGGCCAGACCAAATGATTTCGAGGGCCTTATCCGGCCCGTGGGCTGGACCGTCCCCACCCTGTTCTAGAAGTATCCACTATTACAACAGAAAAGTAACATGAAACAACAGGAATAACCACTGGAAGCTGCAGACAAGAATCATCACCGCTGTCCACCTGGAAACCTAGAGGAAAGCTCAGAACTAAGAAGAGGCTGCTATGAGTTATAAAATTAGTTTACAGAAACCAATAATGGGTCTGTAACCACTGAGGAAATGTGTTTCCTAACAGCCATGAAATGGAATGCCTAGAAATGAACGTATAAAACAGTGACTAAAATCTACATAAGAATCATAAAACTCTACTCAGGACTACAAAAGTCTATCTGAATAATTGTAGAAAACATACCATGTTTCACAATGGAAAGACGTGCTATTTCAAGATATTAATACTGACAGTCACGCTACGAACTTAACGTAATGCAAGTCAAAATTCTAATACTTCTTTTCAAACTTGACTAAAGTTTATTTGTGGACTGTGGTGTGAGAATAACCAGAAAAAATTTCTGAGGGTTCAGGGGGTTTGGGGGATGACTATTGAGAAAGCATTTGCCTTTCCAATAATTAAAATAAATTAAAATTCTGATAATCAAAACTGACTCCAAAAGAGACATAGTAATTAAATATGCTGGAAAATTCAGAAGCAGACCCAAGTACATAAAAAAATTTACATATAATAAGGCTAGAATTTCAGATCAAGCAAGAAAGCTAGGACTATTAATAAAGAATCTAGGGATTCGCCATTTAGGAAAAAAATACAATTTACACCAATATAAATTCCACATGGATTAAACAGTTTAATGTAATAGTGCTAACAAAAACATATGTAAACATTTTTATAAAACTTGATGAGAAATTCCTTTCAAAGAATGGTACCAGAACCAAATTTTGTGATAAAATTTAAAACTTATTCTAAATGGCAAAAAATAAATAACATTAAAATGCAAACAAGTCAAAAAATATATTTCCAATATATGTGATATTCAATGGGATTAGTATCCTTACTAATTAAAGATATATCAAATTCTACCATAAATAAATAAATATATATACTATAACCCAATAGAAATCTGGGTAAAGGAGATAAACTAGATATTCACAAATGAAGGAATATCAATAAATAACCACATAGATATGTGTAATATCATCAGTAATCAAAGAAATATAAATTAAAACACAATGGTCTACATTTTACTTGTATTATTATAGATTTTTTAAAGAATGGCCAGGCCCTGGACATTGTGGCTCAGTTTGTGGCTCAGAGCACCCAAAGGTCGCCAGTTTGTTTCCTGGCCAGGGCACATGCCCGGGTTGGGGGTTCGATCCCCAATAGGGAACATGCAGGGGACAGCTGATCCATGTTCCACTCTCACATAGATGTTTCTCTCTCTCTCCCTCCACCTTCCTCTCTCTCTAAAAGCTGATGAAAATAAAAAGAATGGCCAGAATGTCAAAAATATAGGCAATAGCCCTAGCCGGTTTGGCTCAATGGACAGAACGTCAGGCTGTGGACTGAAGGGTCCCGGGTTTGATTCCAGTCAAGAGCATATGCCGGGTTGCGGGCTCTATCCGCAGTAGGGGGCGTGCAGGAGGCAGCCGATCAATGATTCTCCCTCTTCACTGATGTTTCTATCTCTCTCCTTCTCCCTTCCTCTCTGAATTCAATAAAAATATATGTATTTTTTTTAAATGTAGGGCAATTGACAGGTATTCTCATAGGTCTTTTGTATGTAGGAGTATAAATTAAGGTCTTTTGGAGTAAGTATCTAAGGCCTTAGACTTTGACCCAGCAACACTTCTGGGAATGTGTCAGAGAAAATAATTAAACAGGTAGACACACAATAGTACAAGGATGGTCTCTGCAGCATTACTTATAGCAGCCAACACAGTCACGGCCCAGCAGGGGTCCTAGGACTTGAGTGAGCATCAGAGTCATGGGGCAGCTTGTTAAAGCAAGACTGATGGCCCCGTCCCCAGAGTCCTCACTCAGTCAGCCTGGATGGGGCTCTAGAATTTGCACTCAGACATGCCCAGGTAACACTGATGCTGATGGTCCAGCCACTGTGACAGAGCATCCCTGAGTGAGAAAAGCAAATGACAAGAGTCGCAAAATGACGAGAGAGCAAAATCCAGTTTCTCTACGTACTTTGTACGTGCATAGAAAAACAACCCTCTCAAGGATAACCCTTACGATGTTACCGATGATTAAAATGTTAACAATGATGTCAAGATTATGGGTGCTTTTAATTTTTTATGCTCAACATAAATCATTTATATAAATGTAATTAATCGGCCACTTCTCCTTCTAATAAGTGAACGTTATGAAACCCACATGTGCCTGAGTCCTCTAGATCTGCCTCTCTGTCCTGAGACACTGGGGACCAGACTCCACACTCTGGAAGTTTTTATTATTAATAACTACTTTATTAAGATGTAATTCGCATACCATACAATTCGCCCATTTAAAGTGTACACGTCAATGGTTTTTCGTATATCCATAGAGGTGTGCAACCAACAGCACAATTAATTTTAGAATATTTTCACACCCCCAAAAGAAACTCATACTCCCCAGCAGTCTCCCATTTCCCCCTAAGCCCCTCCCCCCAGTTCCTGGCAACCATTAATGCACTTCCCGTCCCTATGAATTTGCCTATTCTGGATACTTCATATACTGTAAGTGGAATCATACAATCTGAGGTCCTTTGTGACTGGCTTCTCTCACTCAGCACGTTGTGTGTGTTTTTTTTACAAAACCCCTCCCTTGTAGGGTATTCTCACCACCCACCTTGTCTTGCATGCCCCACTCAAGCAAAGCCCAAGGTCCCACCTTGGGAAGATTCTACAGGCACGGAGTAAAGTGCATGCAATTTAATGCATTCTGTGTGTCACTCCTCCCTCCCCCAGGTAATTTTATTTAGCTGAGAGTTGGGCTCTCCCCTCTGTTTTGGAGGAGTTGAATTTGAGGCCCAAGTCACCTCCCAACAGACATGATGAAGAGACAGCATCACCTCACAGCCAGAGGCCCAAGGCCCTGCCACCACTCTCTCTCTGTGGCCCCCAGCAAGCTGCTGGCTGGCCCTGGGTCCCACGCTAGGAATTGTGGGAGAACTCAATAAATTCATGCACAGCCAGTGCTCAGAGCAGCGCCTGCTACCACACAGATGCTCACACGTGTTAGCTATTAGCATTATTATAACAGTTCATTGGATTTCAATACCTGGCAAAGTTTCTTTGTCATGAAGCTCTGATATGGTCGCAGAAGCAGATGCCTGGAATAGATTTAGCAAAATCTTCTCTTACGATAATATCCTGCCTTCTTGTCCTTGAAGGGATGGGAGAGTTGGGCTGATTCCAGCCCAAGCACTTGCCCCAAGCTGAGAGATTAATGCTTAGGGAGGGCTTTGGGGAAGTTATTAGATCAAATATGAAGACAGACCATAATCATCGTAATAGTCACAATACCAATAAAAATGAGTGTCAATATCAACTCCCTCATAGGTATGTTTCTCCCAAAGAGATGTCTGCAATCATTACAGGGCACAAGACACTCTCTAGGGCAGTTACTAATGTGGTGGCCCCACCCCATAACAAAGAAACAGAATTTCCGGAGGATGAGGCCCAGAAATCAGGATTTTAAAAAGATTCCCAGGTGATTCTAATGTGCAGCCAAGGTTGAGAACCACTGCTCTAGGGGGTCACCAGAAACGTCTGTGGGCTCCTGGATTAGCAAGGTCAGTTGTAAGTCCTGGGAAAAACCAGGGACAATTGTATGACACGAGAAGATATGCCTGGCCAAGCATCCCAGAGCGAGGACTAAGCCTTACCAGGTCAGCATTGCTAACTAAACACTATGAGACACAGCAAGGTTACTTGACCAGAATCGGACTTTTTATTTATTTATTTATTTTCAGAGAGGAAGGGAGAGGGAGAGAGAGAGAGAGAAACATCAATGATGAGAGAGAATCATTGATCGGCTGCCTCCTGCACGCCCCCTACTGGTGATCGAGCCCACAACCCAGGCATGTGCCCTGACCAGGAATCAAACCGTGACCTCCTGGTTCATAGGTCAATGCTCAATCACTAAGCCACACCAGCCGAGCGCTCAGAATCATTCTTGTGGTAGTTGGGGCCTTTTACCATTTATTTATTATTTTTGTTCCTTCTCTAACTCAAAGCTATCACTGCCCTTAACTTTTAAAATTCAGCCTGATCAATAGATAGCTTTAGTGAGGGACCGTGTTAGGAGGTTTGGCAGAATTTGACTTTTCTAGGCAACACTATTCTTTTTGGTGAAAACGTCTAAAATGTTTCAAATAGCTTGGACCCCCCTCCAGAGAGAGGGACAAGGCAGTTTCATTTTCCTGATCTGTAAGGTGTCCCGGGAAAGGACTTTCTCCTCTCCCTTCTCTAGCCCCTCCCTCTCCTCCTGCTCTCTCCCTCTTTTCTTTTCTTAAATATATTTTTATTGATTTCAGAAAGGAAAGAAGGGGGAGAGAGAGATAGAAGCACCAATGATGAGAATGAATCATTGATCGGCTGCCTCCTGCACACCCCACACTAGGATCGAGCCCACAACCTGGGCATGTGCCCTGACCAGGAATCAAACTGTGACCCCCTGGTTCACAGGTTGGCACTCAATCACTGAGCCATGCTGGCCGGGCATCTCCCTCTTTTCTTATCACCAATAACTCTTCTTGTTGAGTAGATGATTATAGGTATACATCTTTATAATGCCAGTTTGATCTACTTTTCCTTAATCCCTAGAAAGTAGTTCTAATTAATTTTCATAGCTGGTATCTCACAAGTGAACCTCAACAGCCCCACAGTGCTCTGAACTAATAATAACATCCAATCACACCACCATATTTCATCAGTCATCGCAGTAGGGCTATTCAGGGCGAGAGCAAGTAGGCCTTCCGTGCCTCAAAATATCTGGACACGTTACTGTGATACTAGTTCATAAAGTAATGTTGACTCTTGCTTCCCATACCAACAAACCTCACATTATGTTCAGCATTTTTCATATTTTCCAGTATGGCCTGAATGATAAAAAGTGGGTGAGTATATGTTTGCATTATTTTTTTTTAAGTTAAAATGATCAGAGTTTTTGCAATCGAAGAATCAAGATTCCGTTGTTTAAAAATGTACACACACACAAAAGGGCCTGTTTCAGTGACAATCAGATAACAGATAACTGAAGTATTACTGCACTTATTTTAACTAATAAAATGCAAATGCGTCATTGTTTCCCTTGAGTCATTACATGTTCTTGTTATTAGCACCTTTCAGAAAATGTGAAAGATTGATGAAACTCAGTAATGCACAATTAATATTTTAAGACATTTTCCCGGTCTGCTAAGCTTCCCCTTTGCCACGTGTGAAACTGACTTAGTCGGTTACACAAAAGATGGCAGTGCACCCTTTCACTCTTGATGTGGGGAAATGTTCGTTAGGGAACTTGCTAATGGGCAGTTGCGAAAGAGCTTTGCCCCTCCAAGATATAATTATGTTTATTTATTCAAAACAAAGTTGAGACTGCTAGGCTGTACAAACAATGGCCACCAAGGGTCATGAAATTGCTTGGTGACATCCACTGTTTGCAAATCTAAGGACAGAAGACAAATGAATCAGCTGGAATTCAACTATTTTTGGTAGAAGGGCTTTGGAAAGCACCGATCACAAAGCACTGCTGTAAGAATTAAACTTACTTTTATTTCTAACTTACATAGTGCGTGCATGTGTCCGTCATTAAAATAAGGCTACCTGTTACTATTACCTAGTTTAATCCTCAGAACCACACTTCGATGTTAGTTCTATTACCTTCACTTCACAGATGAGGAAACTCAGGCACAGAAAGTGTCTACGCTCACTGCCTCTTATGTGGGGGTGAACTGACTCATGCCCAGAATTTAGCAAACTTGAGGGACCACTTCCCCCCAGGTCACACTGACTCCCCGAGTTGAAAAATGGATGAAAGCAGTGTCGACATTAGCAGGCCCAGGAGAAAAGCTGGATATTTCTAATATTTCACAAAAATTTTAGGACCCAGATAGAATATGGGATACATACAGCTCAACCTGTCTGCTATTTCTTATTCAAAGGGAACTGAGACACTGGAAAAGAAAAATTGAGCGAAGAGACAGATTACTGATTTTTTTCGATATCCTTATTGGGAATAAGGCATCTGTTCTCAAATCTCGTTGACTCTCCAAACATACTTGATTAGAGAAATCTTTTTCTAAAAATTTACTGTTGAACATGCTGTACCTGTTGCATTGTTTTTTATCATTCTACTGAAGGTATTTTAAGAGAAACAGCTACTATCAATGGGTGTGTTTGTCCAAATGGGGTTCTATAGTGCCTGGTTCAGTGATAATTAGCCATCTGCCTCCAGAATGTAATCATAAGCACTTGAAATTCATCACCACCAAACAGGTGAGTATAATAAGTGCACAGATATATCTCATACCTGCTCTGTAAGGACTTTAGCCTAAGGCACCAAAGAACGGAACAGAGACCAGGGCCTTCAAAGGCATAAGAAGCTAAGACAGAGGCATATTCCGAGATAACCAGTGGAGGAGTAGGGAAGGACCATGGCAAGGGCAGAATAGGGTTGGTGACGGCTTAGAGAGTTCAGAGCAGGGGCAAGGCCACAGTGGACAGGGCTGGCTGGACAGGACTGGGCAGGAGAGAGCAGGAGGACTGGGACCTTGATGGGCTCCCGGGACGTCTGCCGGATCCCGTGGGAGGAAGAGAGAGGGCAGTCCAGGCTGAACTGCTCATTATCACACCAATGCACATTGCGGTGAGCCCCTCGGTGTGATTTCTATTTCTGCTCTTTAAGTAGAATAATCCAGATGTAATTTTCCTGCCTATAATGCTCTGCTCCTTTGCTGTCGTTTGTGGCTTAGTCTCTCTTTGTGCTCCATCCATCTCCTAAGTGGCCGTGTTTACTTTGCTCTCTCACTGCCTTTATGGCTCGTGAATAACAAAATTACAGAAACAGATCGAACATGCTTGAAACCATTCACGTGGTGCTGAGCCTTTTGGGCTGACTGTCTCCCGGGCATTATCCCTTTATCTCTCTCCTTTCTCCTTCTGCCCACTGTGCCTCAGACATTAACGGCTAATGGGCAGTTGCAATAGAGCTTTGCCTCTCCAAAGAAATGCCACAAGAAAGAGCTCAAAAGGAATCGTTAATATATGTCTCATTGCACACTCTAGGTCTTACGGCATTTAAAGAAATGTTTTTCTTTAGTTTTCTGTCTGATATGGGCGCCCATATCAGACATACAGCAGCTGATGGGTGGGAACTGTGCCCATCTGGGTCGGGGGAGTGTGCTGCGTGGTTGGGGCTCATCAACATGGCCCAGTGGGCAGTGACAGGAAGCTGGGGCCAGGGGGTAGGTGAAGGGACTCACCTGCGGAACTGCTCCTCAGAGGTCCAGAAGTCCCATAGGTGGTGTCAGCGAGGCCCGTCAGCCATCAGGAGGGTCCACCAGGCAGTGGGCATGGCAAGAGGCTCCAGAAAGTGGGGGTCCTCATACGCAGGTCACACCGGCATGGTTCAAGATCAGTCCATTCGAGACCCATGACTGTAGGGACTGTAGGTGGGAAGGACACCTGGGGGGGAAGATGCTGGTAAGAGAAAGGTGTGGCATCAGTGCCCCAAGCAGTGGGGTCAAGGCAAAGCTACCAGCCACTGGGAAGCTGCCCCTGAGAAAATACGGCATGAGCAGCACGGTGAGGAGTCACCGGGCACAAAGATGCCAAGAATGAGCCACAGGCACCCACACGCCGGACGCCTGGTGTGACTGACGCCATGCATTCCTGCTGGATCCAGGCTGCCCACTGGGTCAGACGTGACCTCAGAACAACATAGTGGGAGGGTTTTGCAAGGGGTAACCTTAGAGACCTCGGGTCAACTGGCAGGAGTCAACACCAACTCCCAACAACTCTGTGTTCTTGAGTGTTTTTAGTTGCATGTTAAAAATTGAGGTACACATGAGGCGCGTACATCTTAAGAGACGGATTTTTACATATGTGTACACTCATGTAACCACCACCTGGGTCAATATACAGAATATCCCCAGTACCCAGTGGGTTCCCTGTATCTCTTCCAAGTCGACAACCACCATACATCACACCCCAGTTACACAAGGGGAACCACACAGCATATACTCTTTAGCGTCTGTTTTCTTTTGCTCACCAGTCTGTCTGCAAGGCATTTCCGCACTGATGCACGCGGCTCCAATGCGCTCGCTCTCACTACGTGCTATCCAGTGTTGCATTTTACAACTCGAGCACAGTGTAGCCTTGCCAGCGGTCATTTGGGTTGTCCCCGGCTTTGGGCTCTTATCACTAAAGCTTCTGCAAACACTCTTGGATGTGTCTTTTTAAAAAATATTTTTATTGATATCAGAGAGGAAGAGAGAGGGGGAGAGAGATAGAAACATCAATGATGAGAGAGAATCATTAATCAGCTGACTCCTGCACACCCCCTACTGGGGATTGAGCCTGCAACCTGGGCATGTGCCCTTGACTGGAATCGAACCCAGGACCCTTCAGTCCGCAGGCTGATGCTCTATTCGCTGAGCCAAACCGGCTAGGGCTTGGACGTGTCTTTTAATGAACATGAGCACTCGTTTCTGTGGTCACATAGCCCGTGTGCCCTGCTGAGTCATAGTGTAGATGTCCCTTCGCTTTAGTCCCTTGAACACTTTTTTTTAAATGAATTTTTTTTTAGCACTTTTAGGTTTACAATAAAATTGAGGGGAAGGCACTGAGATTTCTTATACCCCCTGGCCCACACATGCGTGGTCTCCCCATTATGAACCTCCCCACCAGAGTGGTGCCTTATTACCAAGGATGAACCTATGTCGACACATCATAATCACCCAAAGTCCATAGTTTACCTCAAGTTCACTCTTGGTATTGTACCTTCTGTGGGTTTGGACAAATGTATAATGATACATATCCATCCTTACAATGTCATACAAAATCCTCTGTGCTCTGCCTATTGATCCCTCCTACCCTCCACTCCCATCTCACCCCTGGCAACCACTGATCTTTTCATTGTCGCCATGGTTTTACATTTTCCAGAATGTCATACTGTTGTGCTGTCTTCTTCCTCCGTATCTTTTCATGGTTTGGTAGCTTATACGTTTTTAGCGCTGAAAAATATTCCATTCTCTGCACGTCCTTGAGCACTTTTCAGAGTTATTTCCCCACCGGCCAGTTTAGAAAAGAGATGATCACTAAGAGGGCTAACCCACAAAGAATGTTGGAAGCCAGCATAACCTTAGATACGATAAACTTTATAGACTAAAGTAATCCATCATTGCTACTACACCATGTTGTACAAGACAACACGTATTTCATGAAGGTAATTCCTGGGCTCAGAGTAGCTCTGGTCACAACAGAGAAATTGGGGGAGGGGCGGGGTGCTGATTAAACCGATGGAATACAGCAACATCACATTGGGTCTAGAGTTTGCATTTCTGCTCAGTGATGGACTGGAGAGATGGAGTTAGACTTAGGAGTGAGGCACAGCCGGGTTCCCATTCTGGCCCTACCTGTTCCCAGCACCTGGTCATAGCCAAGCCCATTGGGAAAATTAGAATAAGGAATTAACTCTAGACCATTCTACTATCCTTTTTAATTTATTTTATTTTTTTCAGAGAGGAAGGGAGAGGGAAAAATAGAAATGAGAATCATTGATCGGCTGCCTCCTGCATGCCCCCCACTGGGGATCGAGCCTGTAGCCCAAGCATGTGCCCTGACCAGGAGTCAAACCATGACCTCCTGGTTCATAGGTCAATGCTCAACCACTGAGCCACGCAGGCCGGGCAATGATGCTGTCCTTAGTAGAAGAAAAGACAGTGTCATGAAGACCATAAAATATAGCAACCTTTCTAAATAAGTGCATGGAGCCAGCCATGCCGGAAGATGGACAGGAGCCAGGATAAAACTCGAATCTGCCATTTCCAGGACTTGTGCCTGCTCTGGCTAAAAGCTCAGAAGGAAAAGAAGATGAAAACGCTCCTTCATCAGTCTGCTGGCCCTGTTAATGACAGATAAACCGGAAGTTGAGATTCTGTATGGATATCAACCAAGACCCACTGTCTTGGGCTGACACCAAACACTTAAAAGCCTCATGAAAATCCTTGGAAGGAAATGTCTGAGCATGAGAAGAACAAGGGATTCTGGGAGGAGTCACAGTCAGCTCTAACCCCTCTCCAGCCCCACACATCCCACCTCCTTGGATTCCAGTGTGGCCACAGGGACCCCACTTGGGCGATGCTTGAGGCCCTTCAGGAATTCAGGGTGGGGAGAGGGCCTTGAACAAACCTGAGGAAAAGTGCTTCAACGTGCTTTTCAAATGACCTCAGGCATCCAACTGCTCCTGTGTCTCATTTCCTGTAAATGAATTACGGCTACAAGAATTAACCTTTCCTTGGGGAGAAAAACAAAACTTCATGTAGGTTTTTTGCTGAGGTGGAAGAGAAGAGAAGACGAAGAGGAGGAGGAGGAGGAGGAAAGAGCAAAGTTAGTTGGATCAGTGTTCGCTGGGACAGGACGTTTGCCCCACCCCTCCTCTCAGTGGGCATGGCCGGCCGGACCCCCCAAGTGGGCAGGTGGAATGTGCCCCGGATCTCAGCAGCGCTCCCCTCCGCTGCATGCCTTGAAGAATGCAGTCTGTGCAGCTGCACACAGCAGCCTGGATGCCAGCTTTCCTCCCTTCCTTTCTCATTTTGAGCCCAAGCATTTGAGAGAAAAAATTATTTGGAGGGGGCACGGGGGAAACAAGGCAGCATTTGTTTCGGCCAACTCTTGAGGGGCATGGGGAAAAAAGGAAAGAAATGGCCAGTCAAAGGGCATCCTTCCCGGAGCCAGCCATGAAAGATTAAACAGGCTGGTCCAGATAGGGCATCTCATTGGTTCTTTACTCATTCATGACTCGGAGTGGATCAGGGATGTGATTTAGCTAAGGAGACGAAGGGCAAAGGGAGGGTCTGGGTCTGGATGAAGCTAATAGAGAAACGCAGCTCTCCCTGCAAATGCCACATCCAGCTGGCATTCTCAAAGGAGGTGGATGTCAGTAAACCCAGCAGGGCCGTGGCCACGCCGCCATTTCTTCTTCTATTTCAAACAGATTCAGATCATGCAATGACACTGCCGTTGTCCAGAAAATGTCAATGCCGTGTGGACATCATCCGGTAATCCCAGGTGGCCTGCGCTCTAAGTTGACCCACTTAGAAGGATGATTATGGATCCAATTTATGTGGGTTAGCCTGGGCCATAAAATGTTATCTATGGGAAAATGCAGGGGGACGGGAAGTTAGAAGGAAACGAACTTTCCCCCTGGAAAATAATAAGTAATAAGGCAGATTTTTGCACACCGTGTCTTAAATCATATTCTTCATCAAATCTTATAGGATCCTCTGCCTTGAAAAGAAGCTAGTGGGCATTGCTTGTGGGAAGCCTAAAAAAACACGTATTCTTTGCAACTAAACTATTTCCAAGATGGCTCCCTCACACAGTTCCTCACCAGGAGGCCCTCTCCTCGGGGCTACTTGAGCATCTTCATGACATGGCTGCTGTCTTCCCTTCGATCACTCAAAGGGAGAGCATCGTGGAAGCCACCGTGTATCTTAAAACTTCGTTTCAAAAGTCACACTCTATCATTTCAGCAATACCCACCCCCGCGCCCCCCCCCCGAGATACACAGGACATCCTGATGGATGTGAGTGTGCCCACACAGGACACGAACACCTGCAGGCAGGACCCTGAGGCTGGCTGTCAGACTTCCCCTATGGCCAGACCCGATGAATGTCTGTCAGTGCTTCTCTCGCTTCCCATGATGCTGAGTCTCCTGGTTCTCCTCCTTCCTCTACTCTTCCTTCTCCTGATCCCCCACCCCCCACCCCTGTCCAGGGCTTCCATAATGGTATTTTCCAAGCTGGGGCTTTCCCATAAATGCATACATACACACCCATACAAAGGGATGACTCCCTGATCTTGATGTTTAACCTAGATTTCTCTCAGATGCTCCCAGCCTATGTTAGCATCTCCTTGCTGGACTAGAAAGGCCAGTGGAATGCATTGCACCCAGCCTAGGGGAAGGAGGGCCAAGGTCATGACCTTTGTCATCTCCAGATGACGCTAGCTTTGGCTGTGAGGGTAAGGATAGAGAACAAAGGTCATAGCGGCTCCCTATGCCTTGGGTACCATATGCCTCATTTTTCTTGGAACGGTCCTGGTTTCTGTCCCTTGTCCCAGGGTAATTATTAATATTGATTCATTTTACTATCTAAAGTATCCTTTCCAGAAGATTATAGTATATGGTCACCCTATAGCCCTATTACAACGCTGGGCCATTTTTCATTGTTTTGTAACTGGCAAATGTTAAACAGGCATCTATAGGCTGGATTTAGACTGAAGCAGGGTGTCAACGGTGCCAGTAAAACTAACCATCAGAAACAATTAAACGATGCGTTATGGAATATTACTCTCCTAATGTTTCTGTGGTATTTAACATTTCTCTGGCATTTCAATGACCTTTCATGAGGCAGAACACAGGTTGATGGATTCATTTATTCCAGGATCATCATATTGTGTCCAGGAGAAAACGAGAGACCCAAAGCAGGTGTCCTGAGCTGAGTGCAGATTGCATTTCAGAACCTATTGGCCGGATGCTAATTTCTGCCATTTGCATGGGGGCCCTGTCCGATCGTTCCTACCACAGTATCCATGTCAGCTCAATTTTCCGAGCAGCTGTAGCTGAAACACTGGCCACCACCGATTACAGCGGTGTAATGAAGTGCAATGGGCCGGTAATTATTCCGCATTACCCTGATCAAGTAACATACGGCCAGAGTTATCACAATGAGATCCCAGCGCATGGTCAGAATGAAAAGGAAAAAAAAATGGCCATGAATGTTATTTAAAGGGTGTCATCAAAAATGAGTCTGCAAGGCTAGAAACGTAAGAGGCCCGGGCCCGAGATGCTATCTTGGCCTCCTGTCTCATAAGTGCCTCCCAGTCGGTGCACAGAGGACCCCTCCAGTAACTTAATGAAAAGTTACAGGTAAAAGCCACCTGTAAGTGGAGAAAGATATTTTGGTAGAGAAAAGGACTTAGGGGCAAGATGGAGGGAGGGGAGAAAGACCTATTAATGACATTTCAAGCAACTCCACATTCAAAGCATGCTGGCCCATCGCTTCCGGAAAGAGCATTGTTGCCTGGGTGGTGCCTTTAAAACTGAGGATGCTGGTGGGATGGGCCCTTAAAATCCCCTGCATGTGACTTCCGTATACAGCAAAGCCCGGGTTAGACTTGCTTTTACATGGGTGTGATAAGCTGCAAAGGATAAAGCAAACACACCAGGAGTTTGTTAGGCACTTGCTCGGGAGAGCTGAGTGGGTGACTATTTAACAACTGCCACCTCGTTATTGAAAGTCTGTCCACAGTTCGTTTCCCCTAAAGCATGAGGTTGGTTCTGGAGAATGCTACAGTTTGCATTTGCAACCTGTTGGGAAAATGTGGACCCATAAAGTTGTAATTGCAAAGAAAAGCAGAGGTACCCTACTTGGAGTGTTACTACATGGCACACCCCCCAGGCAACCCACTCATACGCACACATGCGCGTGCACACACAACCCACACACACACACACACACACACACACACACACAGTGTGGACCCTCATGAGAGCTTAAGAATAAGAACTCAGGCCCTGCCAGCGTGGCTCAGTGGTTGGGCATCGACCTATGAACCAGGTCACCGTTTGATTCCAGGTCAGGGCACAGGCCTGGGTTGCAGGCTCAGTCCCCAGTGTGGGGCTTGCAGAGGCAGCTGATCAATGATTCTCTCACATCATTGAGGTGTCTATCTCTCCCTCTCCCTTCCTCTCTGGAATGAATACAAATATGTTTTTAAAGAATAAGAACTCAAGTATTAACATCATACAGCATCAGCCCTGTGATGCTTGGAGTCCACTGTCAGTGGCTAGGAGCTGCCCCTCCTCCCCTACCTGTGACTCCTCCCACCCTTCTGCCCCGTTGTGTTCCTTCCCGGAATCGCCCCTAAGGTCTGGGCCTGCTGAGGTACCGCACAGCCTCTGTCTGTAGGGAAGAGAGAGAACAGACCACAGCTGACTCCAGACAACGGGCTGTTCTAAGCTTGGGCTCCAGACAGGGCTAGTGAAAGGCTTCTATAGGCTTTAGATGCCACACCATGTCAAATATTTTTTGTTGTTAATCCTCATCAAAAGCATATTTTTCCATTGATTTTTAGGAAGAGTGGAAGGGAGGGGGAGAGACAGAGAGAGAAAAACATCAATGTGTGAGAGACACATTGATTGGTTATCTCCTGCACTAGCCCTGACCAGGGACAGGGATGGATAACCTTGACCGGAATTGAACCCAAAACCCTTCAGTCCAAGGGCCGACGCTCTATCCACTGAACCAAACCAGCTAGAGCCATATCGAATATTTTTAACTGCACCCACAGCCTATGCTAACTGCAAAGATGTTTTTGAATGGTTTTTCCAGTGTTATTGGTGAAATCATTTGGCCAAAGGCAACTCAATTATAATTGCCTGTCATTTTGTAACAATCACCATGGGCAATCAGGAATTCCTGCAAACTGAGAAACTTTCATTGTTGTGAATCCTACACTTGCCGATAAAGTTAATATAATGTCACATTCTATGGGCACGTCATCCTACATTGATCAAGTGTGAGCTTGAATTTGGACTGAAGGCACTGTTTTGTTTTGTTTTTTAGGTTTCAAATTTTCGACAAGTCGTTGAAGAGCTTACAGGTTTGGCGTGCTTTGCCCAGAGAGCCTACAATTGGTTAAAACAGCCCTAGTGCGAGAGCCAGACAGCCTGGGTTCAAATCCCTCTCTCTGAGTGAGCAGGTTAATTGACCTCTGAGAGCCTCAGCTTCCTCATTTGCAAATTAAGGATAATAGCCGAGACCACCCTGCTGAAGGCACGGAAAGTATTTAGCACAGGGTCAGGTCAAAGAACATTAGCTATTATTCTTCGTCATCTATTTCTAAACTTTTTTTGCATAAGATTTATAATAACAGTAAAAGGTATTTGATGGAAAAATTACTCAGACTATTCTAATCAAACACTTTCTGTGCTGCATTCCACGCATAGAGAATTTTAAGAAGTTGTAATCTTTTCGTATTTAAATTTGGGTATTCTGAGTTTCTTCTTGCGGCTTTGGATCAGAGATACGTTTCTAAAATACACTGTTTTTGTTTTCATATAATTATTCTTAAAAGCTGTATAACAGTCCACGATGTTCATTTACCATAATTTGTTTAACTGTTCCCATACTGCTAATCATTTGGATTATTTTCATCGACATAATTTATGGCTGTGTCATTTATATTTTTTAATCCATTTATATTCCTCGCCCTCTCTGCTTTCAGAACGAGGCAAATTCCGCAAGGTTACGTTCTACCCTGTAAAGCAACATTTCCTTTAATTTGTCTAAAGTGTAACTGGATCCAGTTTCAAAGAATTCCTTGCCGCTGGCCCTCCTCTCCTCTCTGTACCTCAGATAAAGGCCATGAGCAAAAGGAGGAGAAGAAAGGAGTCGCATTTCCTATGCCTTTTAAGTGTGCAGGCCGTGACCTGACCGCAGACCCAGGTTGCTGGGCATGGCCCCATCTGACTCTGTGTACAAGGGACCCAGTCATTGCTGACCCGGCCACGCTCACCGTGTGACCTCACCCCTGGACAAGGCTGACTGACCAGAGAGGTGGCCGCCCAAACCGAGGCTGGGTGTATATAGCCAGGTGCAAAGGAACAGGCTGGGTTGATTACTTCCTTTCTCTGGAACCTGAACGACAGAAATACCGAGAAAATGGACGGGCCAAACGCAGTAAGAGATTCGGCTGGAAATGGTGGTGTGGAGGACTGACCGTAGGGTGACCCCATGACCCACCTCCTGGTGTTCATGCCCCGGGGTAGCCCCACCCTTGAGTATGGGTGACATCTCTGACTTGCTTGTAATCAATAGAGCACAGCAGAGAGGGTAGGATGTGTGTGATTGTGTGAACGGGGTTCCATGATTACACGTGTACTGTCCATCTTGGGAAGAGACTTCTCTCTTGCTGGCTTTTTTGTTTTTAATATATTTTTATTGATTTCAGAGAGGAAGGGAGAGGGAGAGGGAGATAGAAACATCGATGATGAAAGAGAATCATTGATCGGCTGCCTCCTGCACGCCCCCTACTGGGATCAAGCCCACAACCCAGCACGTGCCCTGACCAGGAATCAAACCAATGATCTCTTGCTTCCTGGGTAGATGCTCAAACAGTGAGCTACACCAGCCTGGCTCTTGCTGGCTTCGAGGAGCAAGCAGCCCTCTGGGAAGGCCCAGGTGGCACAGAGCTGAAGGCAATCTCTAGCCAACAGCCATAAAGACAGGTGCTCAGTCCAATAACCTGCAAGGAACGAAATCCCTCCAGCAAACATACGTTTGGAAGCAGGCCCTTCTCCAGGCACACCTGGGACGAGACTGCAGCCACGGCGGGCACCTCGGTCGCAGCTCTGTGAGGCCCTGAAGCAGAGACACGGGGACATCTGTCCCATAGAAATCACGAGATGATCAATGTGTGCTATTTTAAGCCACTAAGTTTTTGGTGCTATTGTTATGCAACAGTGGGACATGAATACTGTTGCTAGAGAGAGAAGATGATCCACACTGGTCAGAATCACGGAGATGCAGAAACTCGGAGTAAGCGGAAAAGGGAATCACCGCGTAGAGAGCACGGACAGCAGTTGGCAGAGAGAAAGGGGTGAGACTTGTGGGAAGCCACGTTCCATGAGTGGTGGGTAGCTAGCATCTGAGCACGTCCTCTGAGTTTCCCACATTTCAGGGCTGTGCTGTCCAATACCGTAACCACTACCACGCGTGGTGATTAAATTTACAGTTAAATTAAATTAAATTTGAAACTCAGTTCCTCAGGAATATCACATTCTAAGTGCTCAACAAGCACCGTTGGCTAAAGGCTACTAAATTAGTGTAGAAGAGAACATCTCCAGCATTCCTGAAAGTTCTATTGGCCAGTGTTGCTCCGGAGGTCCTGGGGCTCCGTGGGTCCGTTCTAATTTCTGAGAGGTTCTGCCTTCCCACGCCTGACACTCCAGCCTTTTCTGGGCTGCTGGGCATGTGGACTTGAAATAATGTCCATTATTTTGATATCTATTCTTCTACCCAATGACCTACCACACAACACTTCTTCAGTGACAATCACCATCCCATCGTGTCCCACACACCAGCACTCACGAGCCTTCCTTTCTCATCGCCCAGGCTACTCCTCCCCATCTGCCCTCCATCCCTTGGGACAAGTCAGAGGACATTCTAGATGTTCACTGATTTTTTTTTCCCCTTTGGAACTTGGAGTGGGACTGTGGCACCGTCTGACAGGCAGCATTTCTCCCCTCGTGTGGGTCCCAGAGCTCTGGCTGAGTTACTGGGTTTACTTTCCCTGTTGACCTTTGCCCTCCCAAAGCCTGGTTAGCTCATTAACCAGCTTGCTATTACTGCGCCTTTAAATCAGTCACCAGGAAACCTATTCCCTTGCTGCTGTAGGTGTCTGGTGTAAAACTTTATCTTCCCCTCAGCTCAGGTAACAGGATATTGAAATATTTGTATCAAGCATGCTGAAAAGTTCAGCTGTCAAAAATAGTAATTTCGTGTCAAGTTCAAAATGAAATAGACAGTCCCCGAAGGACGATTTTGAAGAATCTGCTTTTGTGGAACCTGGTGGGGCGTGGGGAGGACTGGCAATGAATAAGAGCAGTGAAGTGAAAGGGGCAAGGGGAAGCGAGCAGGGGAAGGTCTGCATTTGATAGGGCTGGATTTTCACGTCCAGCTCATATGTAATTCACACGTAGTAACTCACGGAAAGCAGCAGAGCAGGTGATGGATCGGGTGGCACGTAAGCCGAGGGGATTTACTGTCTAATTGTCCACCACTAAAGGCTCCATTTCCAACTTAGCTCCAGTCGGTAGAGAAATAAGGTTTAAGAAATGAGAAATAAGGCGTGATGAAGAGGAGGGAGACGTGGAGGGCAAGACTGAATAAGGAGCAATGGGAAATGAAACTTATAGCCAGCCCAGCACTGCACATGTGTTCAATTGTCTGTGTTATCTCCAGATGGTGAGGGCTGAGGGCCTGTGGGCAGGAGCGGAGCCTGTGCGCTCTGGGTCCCAGTGCCAGGCATGTGGCAGGAGTCGACAAATGTTTTGTGTCAACTAGCGTACACTAAGATATTAAAGAACAGCCTTGACGTCAGCCCCAGTACCCCGCCCCAGATGCCCCCTTTTGTTCCTCTTATGGAAAATGTCTGGATTGCACCTCCCATCTGGAATGTGACTCCCCTCTTTGCTGGCAACATACCCTCGAAATTAAAGAGCATGAGTTTTGGCCCTAGCCGGTTTGGCTCAGTGGACAGAGCGTCGGCCTGTGGACCAAAGGTCCCAGGTTCGATTCTGGTCAAGGGCACGTAGCTCGGTTGCAGGCTCCTCCCCGGGCTCATGCAGGAGACAACCAATTGTTGTGCTTCTTTCACATCGATATTTCTCTCTGTCTTTCCTTCTCTCTTCCACTCTCTCTAAAAATTATGGGAAAATATCTTCAGGTGAGGATTAAAAAAGAGAGCATGGAGCCAGTCGTTGGTTCGAGCCTGGCTGTGCAACTCACCAGCTATGGCCCTTGAGCAAATGACTTCATTGTTCTTGCCCTCATCCCCTCATCAGTAGACACAGATATAATAGTAGCTACCTCGTAGGATTTGTAGAAACTAAATGAGATAAGACAGCATTTAATATACACTAAGGGTCAATAAACATTGGATGTTGCACTTGTTGACGATGTTATTATTGTCAAGGTCATTAGCGTCATTATTGTTCCTACCGGTAGTTCAACATCCAAGGAGTGACACTTCCTCTAACAAGCCATTCCCACCCTTCTAAGAGCAAACTCCAGTTCCCTCTTCTGACCATGGCATCTTTGTCTGAATCAAAGCTCTGTTGCCTGTGTTTACCATCCTATCACACTTTGAAAAAATACTTGCATGCACAATTACATATAAAAGCACACTACATTAAATGTATATCATATATATTGCATATTACATTAAAATGTTCTTGTACTGGCTTATTGTCTGTCTTGCCTCTATGAATAGAATGGGAGTCTTCTCTCATTTTAGAATTTTATTACATTTGACAACAGGGCCTGTGTTCTCTCAAATGACTGGGAAGCCCAGGGTGGCATCGCTGGATCCAGAGTTCAAACGAGGCCACCAGGGCTCTTGCACTCCTAACCTCTCAGCTCTACTTGATTTTCATCATCAGATACATTTTCCTTCCTGGTCCCTGGCAGTTCCAGAGAGAGAAGGGAATGTGTTTGCTAAAACCTCTAGGGAAAAGCCCTGTGGCAGACTCTGATTAGCCCATTTGGAGTCACATGTTCATGCCTGAACCAATCACAAATGGCTATGGGTGTGTGGCGTATTCCGATTGGCTAGTCAGGGGCAGACCTCACCCTGACTGGCAGGAAAATAGAGTCAGCCTTGACCAAATCTAATAGAGGGAACAGGAATATTACAGAAGGGGTGAGGGGCCGTTTCCCAAGGAATTCTGAGCAGACAGTGGTAATAAGCACCCCTCCACTGGGTCTCCACTGGATACACATGCCTAGCGGGAAGCAGCCACGGCATAGGTGCTCAATAAACACTTTTAGAACGAACAAGTCCTTTGCATGTCCAGTTCTTGCCTCCCGGGTGCCTAAAAAGACACGGGCAGGAAACTCGAGGGGAGGGTCATCCCAGCATCAAAGCTTGCCCTGGCACCAAATAGCAGAGCGATTTTGAATAAGTTCATTTCTCCCCTCCGAACATCTGTTTTTCCCTAAAAAAAAAACAACATAAAAAAAAACACATTCCATCTGTATCTCTCAGGAAAAAAGGCCTCTTAAAGTACAACAGGACACAAATGGGTGCTGCCGATAACAATGGAATTGGAAGCCTGTGTCTGGGCAGCCCCTTCGAGACTTGGCACTCGCTGGGCACAGAGGATGTGGTGGCAATAGGACCTCCATGCCTGTTCTCTCCTTTAATAACTGTGTAGTATTTATATGAACACTTTGGCTAAAGAAAATAATAATATGGGGTGCGTGTGTGTGTGTGTGTGTGTGTGTATGTGTGTGTGAGAGAGAAAGAGAGGGAGGGAGGGAGGGAGAAAGAGAGAGAGAGAGAGAGAGAGAGAGGAAACCAAGATTTAATGAAACCTCAGGAGTTTTCAATCTGCTTTCCTAATAAAGTTTACTCAGAAACATTGGATCGGCAGCGACTGTCGAGAGACCCCAGGGCTCTTTGTGTAAATTGAAAAGACTCCTGTGCTTGCTCCTGCTTTTATTATGGGAATCACACTAAATGTGATAATTTTTGTGAGGCGTGTTTGCTGTCAGCTTCTAATTGTGCTTGTTCATAAGCAGCGAATAGGAACGGGCCGTCTCAATCCATCTGTGATTACAGTCACCAAACATAGAAATCTTCCCATCAGACCTGAGAGAGAAACACCTCGCCTTTCAGTGTTTCGGGTCGCGTAAATGCCGGGTTCACAGCCTCTCGGAGGGAACGAGGCTTTTTTTTCAGCTGCAGCTCACGGCTCAAGTCGCGTGGGATGCCATTCGGGGCTGCATTCTCTCTGCCCAAATCCGAGATGCCATGCTAGGTACTCAAGCGTGGACCATGACCAGACTTGCTGACCTACTCTTAGCAGCCGTTATGTGGAACTCAGAATTAAGCTGATCGTCGGTACCCCATGTGCACTTGGCTATACTTTGTTTTATACACATCTTCTCGCAGTGAGAGTAAAACTATCCTCCCAGCAAAATTCAAAGCTCTTTTAGGATTTCCTCTAAGTTTAGAACTGGGGGGAGGGGGAACCCTCAGCTGCCATTTAGTCCAAGCTTGATTTAACAGGTGCGTACACTGAGGCTCGGATAAACTGTCTACCCATTGTTGTCTGAGGCACGGCCCTAAGCACATAGTAGATGCTAAATAAATCCTTGCTAGTGTGAACCGAGTTGAATTTCAGCCTGGCATTACTTTTTAGCATAGTTGGTGATTTGCCAGGAAAAGAATATGTAGAGATCAAACTCAGCGTGGTACCAGTGACACCACGGTGATGACAGGAGGTGGGGGGCAGCCGCGTGGCCCTGCAGGCAAGGCACACGGCTCCCCGTCTCGTGTCGGCCTGGCTCTTGCCCTTCCAGTGGGACCTGGCTCCCACCAGGAGCTGTTCAGAGGCTGGACCCCACCTGAGATCCAGAAAATTCCCTGAAAGCGATCTACAGGGAGACTTCCAACCTTGCCCCCCACACTTCGGATCTGTCCACGCCTTTGCTTTGCTGATCCCTCATCAGAAATGCTCTTACTCCCTTTACCTCTCACCCACCCGGTTCCCCCACCTCAACTTGTCCGTGGGTGCAGACCCAAGTGCAGCCTCTTCCCCCGAAAAGAGTCACAGTCACAGCTCAGTTCCTCGGGGCCTCCCAGGGTAGAAAGACCTCGGGCAAGGCCCTTTGCCCTCACTGTCTCATGTAATTATCCAGAAGACCCCATAAGGTCATATTATTTTATCCCTTTTCCAGATCTGAAAACTGAGACAGAGATCAGTAAATTATCCTCGCTCACACAACTATAAGTCATCAAATGAGTGTCCACACCCCTGGGTCTGACCCCAGGGCCTGAGGTCATGACCTCGTTCAGGACCCCTTGGCCTGGGTGGACCACCTTCAGAGGCTGTCGCTAAGTGGAGTCTGGCTCGCCTGAGTATGGAGCTGAGGTGCCTATGCCACCTCAGGGCACATCTGCTTTGAGCTGACAACCTATTTGGTCCCGGGCGTGGCTGAGATGCTGGCACCTTGTGGGAGCGAGGCCCCAAGCGAAGTTAAAAGCCTACAGAAATGATCTGTCGGCTGGGAGCCCGCAGTGATGTGCTCGACGCACAAGTCTCTGAGGTTTCACCACCTCTGGGCTCTGCACATGTCCCCCTCCGTGTCAAGTTATTATTTTTGGAGTGTTCAGGGCCGCGTGGAGCGGGAGTCCCGCCTGGGAGGCCTAAGCCGGGCTCTCTGTAGGACGCGGGCATGTCCCTGCATTGTTCAGGGCTGTGAGCATGAGGGGCCAGGAGTCCACTGGGAAAGGACTCGCCCTGAGGGACAGGAAGTGCACACAGCTTGGTGGGGAGGGGAGGGAAGTCT
>NW_005370286.1:2771957-2784244 GCF_000412655.1 Myotis brandtii | reverse complement strand
CCAGGAGCTCTGAGTCCAGGCAGAGGGCTCAGGAAAGGAGCAAATAAAAGAAAAAAGAGCTCGTTCACCAATATGGCCATGAGCGGGGACAACCCAAGACAGCACCCTGCCATTCACTCCCCGGGGGTGGCACTACTTCACTGTCACAGCACATGGCCACCCACACGTCTGCTCCAGTCACAGCAGAATGTGCCTGCGTCTGAACACACACCCCAACTGAAGACCAAATTACTGCCACCCTCTCTCGTGCGTCTTTGTGTCAAATGTGTCTTTCACATTAAATATAATTTTTCAAACCGTATTTCTGCACAGTTCTTGCTGGTTTTACACGCGGAGCTTGCCCACCCACCATCAGTCCCTTTGGGAGAAGAGCCCGCCCAATGCGACGGGCACTTGTCATTCAACAAGGAACCCACACATGACTGGGCTTCGAGGGCCACTTGGCTGTGGCTCCTTGAGGCTCAATGCCAGGCCCATGGCTCCCCCAAGCTCCCCTTCTTCAAGTGGTACAGCGGGTTCCCGCTTCCAACACACCTTTCCCCTTAGGCAAAGCTCCAACTACTGTGGGGCAAGTGCACACACTTCTCTTTTTTTGGTCATTGGAGTGCTTTTCTATCAGGTCTGGCTTGCACATGAGATTATAAATGTGTCCAGGTCAACAAGCATGTTATATGCCTCTTTGTATCTCTCACATGCCGAGGAGGAACAGATGCTCAATACATGTTGATTGAGCACGTTTTTGAAGAAAGGGATCACAAATAAACATTGTCCTGTTATTTGGGGGAACACAGGACTCTTACATTTCTTTGCCCCTTTCGAGTTTCTGCAACATGAAGCGTGCAACAGAGTGCATGTGCCCTGACCGGAATCGAACTGTGACCTCCTGGTTCTTAGGTCAGTGCCCAACCACTGAGCCACACTGGCCAGGTGAATTATAAAGCCTTTAAAAATAAAACTCTGTTGCACGCTTCATGCTGCAGAAACTCGAAAGGGGGTGTGCAGGAGACAGCCGATCAATGATTCTCTCTCATCATTGAAGTATTTATCTCTCCCTCTCCCTTCCTCTCTGAAATCAATACAAATACATTTTTCTGAAAAAAGGATTTATAATTCACACGTGAAAGCAGGTTTTTCTCGGCCTTCTCCTTACAGCTACCATTCAGAAAAGAAGGCGGGCTCCTAAGTTTGGTGACCACACTCACTGTCTGTCACTAGCTCCTCTGGTGCCACTGTCACCAACTGTTCCCTTTGCCTCTCTGTGTTCTCCGCAAACAGCTTGAAGAAAAAAAAAAATCTGAGCGTGCCACCAAGACAACAGACTCTAATTGCTGTTTTTCATTCGAGCCTAATGACTCTCTCCTTACAGCTAACCCATAATTACTGTTCAGAGTTCAGTGCATTCATTCAGTAATAATGAATGATGCATTCCCCCTCACATATCTAATTTAAATGGTCTTTTCTAAATGGTAGCTATGACATGGTGACAAGATAGTACATAAGCTCAGATTTCTGTGGTTGTTAAGTACAAATATTTTGATAAGTGCAGCTAATATGAGATATTTCCTCTTAGCTGGGTACGATACACATTGAAATATGACATTGGTACCATCTGTTCTTCATCATAAATATAAATGAAGTGATAATGAGCAAAACGTGATAAGGACTATCAGGATGATTGCACTCCAATGGTTTAACTTGGATCTTCATTAATCTAAAAATAAAACAATCTATGAATGACAAATGAACACATTTTTACTGATGCCGTGCAAGTCTTTTAGGATGTGGGCTATGTTCTCGTCACTTAAAATGAGACGTGAATAATGCAGAAGAGATTTTTTTAAAGCTCCTATGGAGTTCTTTGTTCAAATCATTAACACGCTGTTCCTGAGGGTCTGTCTCAAATCCGGATGCCTAACTGGCCTGGTGGTGGGGAGATGGAAGCAAAAAAGACCTCAGTCCAGGCACTTTCTCACTGGGTGACATTGGCCAAGTTACCTCATCTCTCTGAGCCTCCATCTCTTTCTCTCCCACGGTTGCAATGAGAGCTTTGTGCCACCCCAAGTCTGGTGCCCAGCACAGTGCTTGGCCCCACCCAGGGCTCAATAAATAGACCATGAGCTGACAGGCCAAATCCACCAGCTCTACTTAAAATCAACCCCAAAGACGCAGCTTCCACCAGTCTCCAGTAATGACATCCCCACATCTGAAACAGTGGCTGCGGGGTCCAGCTGGTGTCCTGTTCCCAGGCACTCCTTGCTGCTCCCTCACCTTTGGGGCCCTTCCTGCTCCTTCCCACCTTTAGAGGCCTGTTCCACCCTCCAAGGCTCCGTAAGAGTCATGTCTGCAGCTTTCACTGATGCTTCACCCAACCTCTGGCTCCCCGGTGGTGACTCTCACGTGGGACCTCTTGCAATTGGCCAGCGTGGCAGTGTGACTTTGCACATCTGTGGCTCACATCCCAAGATTGAACTTGAGCTGCTCCAGCTCAGTGTCTGTCAGCCATCCTTCTAACCCTGGGCTATGAGTTCTGCAGGCCTTAAGAGGTGGGACTCAAAGATTCGGTTCAGTGGGAGATGAAACAAGCCAGCGATGCTCGAAGATTTAGGGCTAAACTGAAGTTCATGTGATACTACCCTGAGTGTCTGGAAATTCATTTCTGTGTTTCTCGTGGAAATGGCTATGGCAAGCTTCTATCACTTAAACTCGGCGTTGTTTCGCTCCCAGGGCGCTTTGCCTCTGCTCGCCATGTGTGAACGAATAACTCTGGAGTCTGCGGGAGAGGTGCAAGCCAAAGTCCAGAATGATGAAGTCAAGCACAAGACACTATTTTGGGCTCTAACGAGGAAAACACATGAACTGTTTAGGGGAAAGCATGCATAATTCGCCAGTGCTCCACATGGCTAGTTATTCGACTCAGGGCCTGGCTTACTGGGATGAAAACTACAGATAATACACTGGCACGTGCCACAATTGACTAGGCACAAAGAGGTTATCCTGTTTCCTAATGGAAAAAATACCAAGTAAATAGAGTGTGCAACACATTACCAAGTGTCAATCATTGTTTCTTTTGGCAGAATTCTGCATCAGGTTCTACATTCATTAAAAAGTGACCTGAAAATACTGTGAATAAATTTAAAAAGGAGAATATTGGCTTAATGATCTCTTTAAAGTTCAGTTATTCTGCTGTATCTAGACTCCCGAGTACATTTAACTCATTATCACTCTTGTTAGGATAACACTTCTTTATAAACGCTCAAAACACTTAGATATTGAAAAGGGTGTCTTAATGAGGGTGGAGTGTGGTAATTGTAGTTAAATCCATCTATTTTGTATAAGCTATTTACATTTTTGTAATAAACTGAATCAAGTAATCTTGGGGGGAAAAAATGACCATTTCATTTAGGTGTCTCCATAGTTCCAGGTGGGGATTTATTTCCTACCTTGATCCCTCATAGAGGGGTTTCAATATTTCAATGCATAGCCATTAGAAGTTGTTAAAAATAAACAAATGAAACCCTTATTATTCCAACCTCATGTTGTAATTATTCCTCCTACCTTATGAATAAATGGAAAGAGAACATCAAAACTCCGAGGAATCTCTGCTGATCACAAACACTTGCATGTTTCCTGTGAATGCAAGTCAGAAAGTTGGATTAAGAGCGACTCTTGCAATGGGAAGCTGATTATTTATTTTTAAAAAGGTAGCATTCCTGTTTTCTGCAATTAACTATTTTCTTGCAGAGCAACAGGCATAGAAGAATCACATATCCACGGTGATTTCTTTTTCAAAGAAAACAATTAGTACCCATATCAAAAAAGCTAATTCAGATTAATTAAAGAACAGCCATATCAGTTAAATATAATACTTCCTCTTTCACTTAACTGGTTGTATACAAAGTGTTACTAAAAAGTGTTGGGCTTCAAGATAATGAAGAATGACAGTTGAAGGGTCTGAAGCTTGGAAGAAAAGTTTAGGGTCTGTAGCCATTTTAATTGCACATAATTATGGATAAAGAAGTGGAACAATTTGATTTCTGGGCCTTCATGCCATGAGAAGACTAATAAAAACAGTATCAAAATTGGTTATTCAAGTAAAATGGCAAGAAGCTGTTTTTCATTCCACAATGTAAATGGAAATTAAGTGAAATGCTGAATAACTTTGGTTCCATCTTTTCATTTATATGATACAATGATAATTCAAGATCTAGCGGAAACTAGGGATGGAGATTTAGAACAAGTAAAGTGGAACATACTTTTGAAATATTTTATTTTTCATTTAGAAAATACAGAAATGTATTATGAAGGAGATAAAAAATCCACCTACTTTGTACAGAATGTCTCCAGAAGGAAGCACAAACTGGTAAAGGTTGCATCAGGGGAAGGGAGCTGACAGTGGGGGAGGGGGGAGGAGAGGTGAGAATCTTAACCTTTTATTAGGTTAAAATGTTATTTTTTTTAAGTTAACTTGACTTATCTTTAAGAAATGATTCATAATCACATCAAAGGTTAGACTATTTACATTGGGGTAAACCTCCAACCTTTTTCTATAGACTTACATACTTTTTTTCTTTTCCAAAATTGGGGTCATTGCATATTTTATAACCGGTTTTGTTCTGAGCTTCTCGCGTGTTATTACGTGTTCTCCTGAAGCTTGATTTACTAATAAGCTAATCGTGTTCATTTGTGGATGTATCACTTACTTAACTAAACCCTCCGTGGTTGGCAGCTAGCATACCTCCCATTTTCCATTGATGTACATAGCTCTGCAGTAAACATTCGTATACTTAAATCTTTCCATACCCCCCTGATTATTTTCATAAGATCTATGATATCTTGTTGATATCACTTGTGGGAATAATTAGAGTTGAATTATTGCGTCCAAACAAGTAAACATTTTAGAGCTTTTGAAACACATGACCAACCTCTATTCCAGAAAGAGGTTATCAGTTCACATTTTCCCAGAAGTCCATGGGAACACCTTTTCCCCAGCATTTCCCAACCCTAGGAGAGACTCTGGGGGGATGCTCAGATGCACAGTGGTCTACTGAAATTTTCCAACCAAAACAGGGACTTCCAAACAGCCATGAGTTCCACAAATCTTTTATTCCAAAATTTGGATGCTGTAGAAATGCTGCCATAGTTCATTCTACAAACTACATGTTCTCACTTTGCGGTTTAAAGGAAGTGGGATGGGTCCTACACTTCCCTCTGCGAAGGAGACATCCCAAATGCCAAGAATGGGTTCTCTGCTTTGAGGGCTGAAAGTGCTTTTTGAACATCAAAGTGTTCCAGAACGGTAGGTCCTGCAACTCCCTCACCCATGTCTTCAGTCATTCCCGCACCAAGAGAGAATTTAAGATTGAGGGTCATATACACCCTCTAGGAATTCACCCTCCAAAAGTGCAGCCTGTCCACTCAGAAGCCTCACTTCCTTAATGGTCTGTCACCTCCTCAGATCATCTCTTTTGGAAGGTGCAGCAGACCAGTAGAATGCCTTAACTGTAGTCCCCCTAGGACAATTACCAGAAAGGACTGTAATCTGCTTGTTAACTTAGAACTAAAACATATGCCTTTAGCCTGGCTGGCGTGGCTCAGCGGTTGAGCATTGACCTATGAACCAGGAGGTCACAGTTCAATTCCCGGTCAGGGCACATGCCTGGGTTGCAGCTGGATCCCCCAGTGTGGGGCCTGCAGTAGGCAGCCAATCAATGATTCTCTTTCATCATTGATATTTCTATCTCTCCTTCCCTTTCCCTTCCTCTCTGGAATGAATAAAAATATATATTTTTAAAAGCATATGGCTTTATGGTAATACAGTAGTAATGTGTGTCTTTGATGAATTTTGAAATAATAGCAAAGCACAGAAAATAAATATTACCTTTAATTCCACCATTCAGAGATCAACTGTTAATATTTCAGTGTATTTCTGGTAACCTAGTATCCAATCTTCTGTGTATATGCATATTCTTACTTTGTAAATATGGGATAATATTATGCATGCTGTATTGTAACCTGCTTTTTCACTTAATATGTCATGTACTGTTTTTCCAGGTCATTAAATATGTTGCAAAAATATTTTTGATGTTTTTATAACTTATAGAATTCTGTCACCTGGATGCATCATTTTTTTAAAACCAATCCCCAATATTTATTTCCAAATGTATCTATTAAAGTAGGATCTCTCTTACCCATCTGTATAATATTTAGCAAATGTCCCAGACACATGGAATGGTCATGAGCTAAACCTAGTATCCTTTGAAAAGGCTGGATACGGGTGAGGTACTTTAAAAAAAAATGTGTTCAGTAATTGTAGTAGAGAACCAAAATTAAATATAGAATAATTCTGTATTTACATTACTTTGAAATTCTTGCTCCAGTTTGAAGAGATTAACTTTGGAAATGATAGGCAATGCCTTGTCCACTTATTGAAGGTGACAAAAACAATATGAAATGTAGTCAACAAGCCCATACTCACAGAAAAGGCCTTGGCCTCCTATCAAAATACAAGTGAATTAAAGCACATATATATGTTTTAAGTAAAAATGAAATATTTTGAACAAAGTTCTCATATGTCACCTTTTGTAATTCCCTGCTTTGACCAACTTTTTCAGTTAACTGGCTGATAATCAGTTTTAACTAATCAGATGAGATTTCCGATCCATGGATAGCCTTGTAGAAATACAGCTTTCTAAATGGAATCGGTACCTCCTTTAATTTGTTGCTGAAACATGTTGGCTCCAATCTACCATGAAAACAAACTGAACACAAATAATTTAGGTGATTTGTGAGATATATGGGCATTTTCTACTTCTTCTTTTATGAATTTACAAATGGCCATTTTCCTCCGAATATAAAATCCCTTCCCTGGGAAAGCCCTGTTTTAAACGGCATGTTCTATTGTTTGTAGTTAGGAGAACTACTTCTCATTTTTGGAAACTTTTAATGTGAGTACTCAAAGGCATCTTCCCTTTGTGGAGATAATGGCTAGGCTGAAGGACACTTGGATGCTGGCAGTGCTAGGGAAATGTCACATCAGGAAGTGGTATTCTTTCTTGTCAGAATCAACCAACCATGAAAACAGCACGTTAAATGATGTCCCATCTGCCAGTCTCTCTAAATGCTATGGCAGCCCCAGCTCGTTCAAGATGCCCTGAGTCACCAATAGAAAGAAGCGCACATAGAACTTGCTACATACAGAGGGAATCAACAGTGATCTGGAAAGTTACCCAGTGATTCTGTGATATGAGAAGCAATTTCATTATTATAACTTTTTATACTATAACAGTGTGCTTCATTTAAAGTTGTTTTATAGCATTAGTTATTGTTCCATCTTGAGCCTTTGGAAGTAGATCACTGTTAGGCAACTGTTAATGTTTTTAGGATAAAGTTCTCCCTGTTTATTACCAAGTTTGATTTTCTCTTCAGATTCTCTTCTTCTTATTGGGTCATTTAATCACTTTCCATCTCCACAGTCAAACATCTGTTCTGATTCCCATTCCACCAGCATCTCCTTTCGTTCTTTCTCTTTCAGCTTCAATTAGGAGTTTGCTAATGCTCGGTTCTCCACTCAGATCTTGGACCTTGCAATTAATTTTAATCAGGCTTGTTAACACTTTTTTTAATATGTAAGAAATAAGCAAATATGTAACTAAAAGCCATTTATGTCTTTTATGAAGGTAACAAATATGCAATTAAAAACTCCTTCTCTGGGTGACTTTGCAATAAATTAACTTGTTTTGTCACTATTGTGCCTGTATAATGTCATTTTCTCTGGAGTTTTGACAGTCAGAATTTTTTTTTAATCCTTGGCAAAATTAGCAAGTAATATTAAGATCTAAGAAATGACAATTAGTTTGTGAATTAGGTGGGATATGCAATGTGTTAATTATTGAGGGACCAGGCTGCATGCAATTATAATTTAGCATCCAGATAATGATAATGTAGTAGGCTTCTGAGTGTCTAATGAAGCTAAAAGTGTTCATTACCAAGAAATTAATTCTCAGCTGCTTTAACCAGTCTTTAAAATGTCTATACAGAGGAAAAGATCATAATAATAATTATTGTTCGCAAATAGAATAACAACATGGAATCTTGAAAGTTTATTAGCACTATCATTTATTGTTAGAGGTCCCTGCACACTGACAGGGAATCTTCCCAAAGACTCAGAAATATGGTGGCCCACGGAGATCTCTACTTCTCCTAAAGCCCTCTTTCAAGTCATCGAAAGCAGTGGTCACCAACCAGTGGTCCGTGAGGTCCGAAAGGTTGGCGACCGCTGATCTAAAGGTCAAAGAACGACAGAAGAGGAAAGAGCATTGAGACCAGAGATGGATCAGGGTATCCTACATTTGCTTTAATGGACCCCACATTTTTAATATGATTTAGAAAATATCTTCTTAACTTGACCTAGTTGTACTCTTGATCTAATTTGTAATTTGGAAGCTCAGTTTCATGTCAATTTCCTTCTTCAATAGGTGCACACGGTATTCTAGGAACTGGAAAATCAGTGACAAGTCGTATCTCAAAGAGACCCCCAATTTTGCAGGGGATCAAACAGAAAAACAAGTCCTTATATTACAGCATCATAACTGCCCTGATATAGAAACAAAAGTCTGATTTACAGCCTACAAAGTCCTTCTGTCTGTTGAATGGAGAGTAGATGGTCGGAGACAAGAGGGAAACAGTGAGACCACCCAGGGCGTTACCTTGGTCCGTAAGAAAGACAATGGTGGTCTGTACAATGGTGGTAGCACCGGAGAGACAAAAAAGGTAGAAGGATTGAGCTATATTTTGGAGGTACAATTGTATCCAGGACTTGGCTTGAAACACAAGAGAGATGATACTATTGTTAGAGATGATACTGATTTGAGGAAGACTGGGAAATGAAGCAGGTTAGAGGGATATCTCAAGAGTCCTGTTTGGAGGTATGTCAAGACTGCAGTGTCTATGGGAGAACATCACAAAGGCTCTGGAGTTTAGAAGTGAGGTTTGATTGGCTATAAAATGTGGGTAATCATTAGCATTGAGATGGTTGTGGAGGCCTAGAACGAATGAGAATACCCAGGGAGGAAGTGCAGAGAGAGAAGACAGAACCCAGGAGCAAGCCTCAAGTAACTGACATTCAGAGAACAAGGTGGAAGGAGAGGCGTTGGCAAAGGAGACGAAGCAGGTCCAGCCAGAAGTCTCGGGACAAACAGGAAAGCACAGTGTCATGGAAATCAAGGGCGGACAAGTTTCAAGGGGAAAAGAGACAAGTAATCTGATACTTGTGCTAAGGTTATCCATTGCATCACTGTTGTGATTGCAATAAATCAGCAACAACCCGGAAGCCCATCATGGGAGACTGAAGAAATAAGTGGGGGTCCGTCCTTACGAAGGAATACTCCACAGCTGTAGAAAAGAAGGAATGATTTCCAAAAGGTGCTATTACAGAATTCACTAAGTAAAAACAGCAAGGTTCTTTCATATGTTACTTGTACCAAAAAGGGGGAGAGGTATATATGGAATTGCTAGAATATGCATTGAATATTTAAGCAAGATGCAAAATACGCTGCAAAGGTGGTTGTCTACAGGGAAGGGAACTGGATGACTCGGGAACAGGGGTAGAAGGGATTAGCTTGCTTTTAATCTTGGTAATGTAGCTTTTAGACGTTAAAATTTATATTTTATGCTATGTACCTTGACTAATCAACATCAAGAAATAATATATCTACATGTTTATTATGTTGTTGTTTTTCACGGCCTTTTCAAGAGTTATGTACACTGCTTTACACCACATTTACCACAGTCATTTAGATAATTCCATGCTTAATTGGTTTCTGTGCTCACTGTTGGTCCTTTTTAAATTTTCATCACACACATTTCCTCATTCATGCGGTCTTTACTTTGCTCATCTCTCATGTGGCTGCAGTATATGTTCATGTAATTTTATCACAAAAATTAGATAGATGAATATTTTCTGAGTCCTTAAATATGTGAGAATTTCTGTTACTTTCATACAAAAATAAGAAATGGTAGGGGTCTTAGTTTAGGTTCTGCCCAAAACAGCCTGAGATTTTGGAGCTGTTCCCAGGTAACAGCAATAAGGGAGTAGGGAGAGACAGGAAAGATGGAAAAACCAATAATGGGTATGTGCTTGAGCTGATTACCGCTGTGAGCAACTGGGGACCCCTGGGAAACCATGTAGAATGGGTCTCAACATTGTTCCACAAAGCCTGGGAAGCTGGGGCATTCATCCACCAACTTCTATCTCCAATTGGTCAAAATTCTCTTTTACTTCTGGCTTCTAGAAGAGCTCCCAGAGAGTGTGAGTTGGGAAAGATGTCTGGGAACTGGTACTAGAGGCAGCTGGAATCACCAGTGGCTGGAGAAAACAGGGTGCCAGCCACAAAAAGCACGTGCTACAGCTGACCTCAGAACTCTTACATGGAAGCCCTTTTTACTCACAAACCTTCATGAATGTTGTTCCATTGTGTCATGGAATCTAACACTGCAGAACATTCTGTAGCCAACCTGACTTTTTTTTTTTTCCATTCTAGGTAACCAGAAATGCTTTTAAAATTCAAAAAGAGTCAAGATGTGGATGTTTGTCTAGGGCTTGGCAATTTTTAGTTCATCTTACCTATACATGCAGCCCTCTTTCAATTTTTGAATTCAGCTCTTTCTTCAGTTCAGGAAAGTTTTCTTCTATTATATCTTTGAATATTTTTCTTTTCTTCAGCAACCCCACTTAGACACATATAGCTATGTAACAATTATTATCTTTCTGATTAAGTTCTCCACTTTGACCTTTTCCTTGGCATTCTCTGAGAGTTTTCCCATGCCTGATTTCCACATGGATATGAATTTTCAACAGTGTCCGTCTGCTCTTAAATGATCAGAATATTATTTTAAGTTCTATTTTGGCATTGTTTCCATTAATGGTTTTTCTACTAATTGTCATTTTTTTTCAAGATTGCACATCAGTACTTTTCCTATTCTTATAAGGATTATATATCCAAAATTTATTTCTTCAAATATATATTCATTATCCCTTTACCTGCCACATATCACCTCTTATGACATAGAAGCTTTTTACGAGTTCCTTGTTGGTTTCCTGTTTTGAGGCAGTTCTCCTCAAGCCTATGATTTGTCTCAATCAAGAAGGGGTGGGGTGATATATATTCCTGGGTTCTCCACTCTGGTTCCCTGAGTACTATTAGAATTGTCTTAGTATTTAAGGTAGACGGCTGGATGATGTTAGTTTGTAGAACATTTCAGCTTTCATCAGTCTGTGAGAGTTGGGAGAGGATAATGGAGCAGGCAGGGGCTAAGGGCTGGTGCAGTCCCAGCAGGGAACTTTGTCCTTGAGCGACCTTCCTCTTTGTCCCTGCACAGTCTGTTGTAACCACACACAGGGACCACTTTCTAAATCTGGTTTTCTCTAGGGGCTTAATGGGCCACTCTCTGGAGAGATGCCTCTTTCTGAAGCACCTGCCCACTCCAGCAGGGCCATGTCCCTACCCTTCCCATTGCAGGGAGGATGGGAGGCTCACCTCCAATCCTGAGAGGTGCTCCCTGCTAGTTTCTCAGGAAGAGAAGTCAAAATTGAAACTGCCGTGACTCCTTCCACCCTAATCCCATCCTCGCTACCCCAAAGGCAAGGCCAGTGTCATGAGTGTGCAGCCTGTGTCCTGTGTCCAGAAGGGCCCTGTGCTTGATCCTGCTGTTACCATCTTTAAAGTCCCAATGATTTTTTAATTAAGGCCCTAATGTCATTTTTCACTAGACCCCATGAATTATGTAACCAATCTTGCCCAAAAGTTGTTCCTTGAGGTTTATGGCTTAACAGTTAACCTCTGCCAGAGGGGCCCTAGACCCTTGATCCTGGTCATGCCCTATCTGCTCCATTAAGTGGAAGTAAGGAAGAAAAGGGATAAGTAGAACAAACACCGCTAGGAAAGGTGAGAAGCTGGGTGCTTTGGCCTTCTGAAACCACAAAGAAATGGTCTAGCACAGTGGTTCTCAACCTGTGGGTCGCGACCCCTTTGGCAGTCAAACGACCCTTTCGCAGGGGTCGCCTAAGACCATCCTGCCTATCAGATATTGACACTACGATTCATAACAGTAGCAACATTACAGTTATGAAGTAGCAACGAAAATAATTTTATGGAACAGAGCTGCTTGAGACTAGGATCCTGGCCTCAGCACCACCCAGTCTGATCTCAGACGCATACCAGGACCCTGCAGCCACTGGGGACAGAGACCTGTGACCACAGCTACAGACCTGCGGACACCAAAAGTTCAGA